>NC_090791.1:16048659-16390326 GCF_040054535.1 Antennarius striatus
AGAAGCTATGTTGTGTCAATTTAATAAATAAAACACACAATAATTACAGTTTTATTCCAGTGTCCTGATGTGTTTTTACCTATTCCACCAATTTATTCTTTTGGTACATGTGTTTTTTTAAAACCAAGTTATGACATTGCAAATTGTGAAAGCAGTCAAAATGTCTGCCTTGGGAGTTCTAGTGTTAAGGACACACCACAAAGGAGTTGTCCGCCGCTCTACCTTCCCCTCACCTGCATACCTACAGGCCCCATTGTGTGTGTGTTATTGGTCTGTACACACTATTTACTGTCCATGTATGCAACTAATTACCGATGTGTGCTAGAGTGGACAAATAATTTCCCTACGGGGATTAAAACAGTTGATTAAAATTTAAAAAAAAAAAAAAAAAAATATATATATATATATATATATATATATATATATATATGTGGGATGTGTCAGCTCACCTCCCAGCCACTGCCGAGGCGCCCTTGAGCAAGGCGCCATCCCCCCTACAAGCTGCTCAATCGCGTTCCTGAAGCCGCTGCTTGTTACTCTGCCTCCCTATGTGTGTTGTTTGATGTGTGTACTAAACGCTAACTGCATGCTTACAGGCCCTCCTGTGTGCTGTGTTTCACGGGGCCTGTGTATACACTGATTGTCATAAACTAACACAAAGAACATGTAAAAATACATGAGTGACTATGTAATTTCCCTGCGGGGATTAATAGTGTACTTCTTCTTCTTCGTAATGATAACAATCAATCATAAAATATGTGAATATCAGTGTAGCTAGATTCAAATTTACCCAGGTATCAAACTGCTTCTTACATGACCAACTATGTGGCAGTACCGTCATTCTGACATCTTGTCCATGTACTTTATGTGCATGTCCATGTAAAAAAAATCATTTCCCCTGACCTTTCCTGTAGAGCGGACTCCTTTCCAGATGCAGAAATAGCAGCCCATCCAACAAATGAGTTGACACAACAGCAGCTCCCATTGTACTGTACCAATTACCTCGATTCCTTCAGACATAGATAGCACTTCTCTCCTGTGTGGGACCACCGGATACAGTGATGATTAGATGCATAAGGAGCCACAAGAAATAACCTTATTTGCTTGATCTGTCCCTGTTGTTGTGGACTGCAAAATTTAAATATTTTAAATCATGGTATTATTTGTATGTTTCTGTCAAAAAGGACAGGTATGAAAACTAAGCTGTTTTTATATTAGGCATTTCAGTTGTTTGAAGCCACTTTGTCCTGAATTATCTTGGTAAGATATCATTCCTTTGTACAGTTTTTATGACACAGTATAATGTGTCATGACTTTATACAATTTTGTGTTACAACTTTTAGATTGACACTTAATACTAAGTGTCAATATAAAAGTTGAAACACAAATGAGAGCCATTTTAGAATTGTGCAGTCATTGAACTGTAAAAATTAAATTTGAGTAAAACAAAGCATGTTTCTGGGATATTTTTTCTGCCAATCTCATCAGTCTTACTATTTTCTTGATATTCTATCTGATACTGTTCTATATTTACCTGATAACAAAGCAGAGCAATGGTTCATATAGCATCACAGCTGGGGAACAGGATAACGAAAGGAAAAACACGACGGATTCAATTGTGTGATAAGACAGGGTCAAGCAAATAGAGAATCAGAAAACATATATGCATATATTCTATTTTTGAAAAAAAGAAATCGAGAGGGAAACCTTATTAATTGCACATACAGTATATATATATATATATATATATATATATATATATATATATATATATATATAAATTGTCCCTCTCACCCTTGTGGGGTGGTATCTGTGTGTCATGCTCAAGCTCGTGTCCTCTACCAGAGTCCTGGGAGTCTGAGGGTTCTGCGCAGTATCTTAGCTGTTCCTAGGACTGCAATCTTCTGGACTGAGGCTTCAGATGTTGTTCCAGTAATCTGCTGGAGCCACTCTTCCAATTTGGGGGTCACTGCCCCAAGTGCTCCTACTACCACAGGGACCACATTAACCTTGACCTTCCACATCACATTTTCGTGTTCCTTCTTCCTGATGTTGGCGTCAGCTGGAATCACCACATCTATCACCACTGCTCTCTTCTGCTCTTTGTCCATCATCACTATGTCCGGTTTGTTAGCCAGCAGCTGTTTGTCGGTCTGGAAGCTGAAGTCCCACAGGATCTTAGCCTTGCTGTTCTCAACCACCTGTGGTGGTATGTCTCATTGGGACTTGGGTACTTCTAGTCCATACTGGGTACAGATGTTCCTGTACACTATCACAGCTACTTGGTTGTGCCTTTCCATGTATGCTGAGCTGGCGAGCATCTTACACCCTGCTACCACATAATGGACTGACTCTGGGGCTTCTTTACATAGCCTGCACCTTGGGTCAGATCTACTGTGGTAGATATTGGCCTCTATTGCCCTTGTACTTAGGGCCTGTTCTTGTGCTGCCATGATCAGTGCCTCTGTGCTGTCTGTCAGTCCAGCTTTATTCAGCCATTGGTAGGTCTTCTTGATATCAGCCACTTACTCTATCTGACGGTGGTACATGCCGTGTAGGGGCTTGTCCCTCCATGTTGTCTCCTCCTCCTCCTCTTCCTCCCCAGGTTTCTCCTGTCTAAGGCATTCACTGAGCAGTTCATCTGTTGGGGCCATCTTCCTGATGTACTCTTGGATTTTTGATGTCTCATCCTGGACAGTGGCCCTGATGCTCACTAGTCCTCGGCCTCCCTCTTTCCGCTTAGTGTACAGCCTCAGGATGCTGGACTTGGGGTGAAACCCTCCATGCATGGTGAGGAGCTTTCTCGTCTTCATGTCTGTGGCTTCTATCTCCTCCTTTGGCCAGCTTATGATCCCAGCGGGGTATCTGATGACAGGCAGTGCATACATGTTGATGGCTCGGACCTTGTTCTTGTCATTCAGCTGACTTCTCAGGACTTGCCTTAATCTCTGGAGGTATTTGGCTGTGGATGACTTCCTTGCGGCCTCCTCATGGTTGCAATTAGCCTGTGGGATTCCAAGGTATTTGTAGCTGTCCTTGATGTCTTCTATCAGTCTCCAGGGTTGTCTTCCACTTCCCCATTGAGTTCTTGATGAAGGCTCTTAGTGTCCTGTTGATCTTATTCAGTTCCAGACATTCCAGTATCCACGTGTGTGGCATTGAATCGTACGCTTTCAGGTAGTCAATCCAGGCAGTGCACAAGTTGGTCTGCCTATTCTTACAGTCTCTGTGTACTGCTCTGTCCTCCAGTAGCTGGTGCTTGGCTCCCCTGGTGTTACTACCAACTCCTTTCTGTGCCCCGCTCATATATTGATCCATGTGCCTACTCATCTTAGCCGCCATGATGCCTGACAGGAGCTTCCATGTTGTACTGAGACAGGTTATTGGCCGGTAGTTGGATGGGGTAGATTCCTTCTGTGGGTCTTTCATCATCTGGACTGTCCTGCCTTCAGTCAACCATTCTGGGTGCGTCCCATCCCTTAGCAGCTGGTTCATCTGTAGTGCTAGACGCTCATTGAGTGCTGTCAGCTTCTTCAGCCAGTATGTATGGATCATATCCGGGCCCGGTGCTGACCAACTCTTCATCTTTGACACTCTTTCTTGGATGTCTGCCATTGAGATGGTTACTGGTTCTTGTTCTGGGAGTCAGCTGTGGTCAGTCGTCAGGTCCACTAGCCACTGAGCATCGGTGTTGTGTGATGCTTTTCTTTCCCATATGCCCTTCCAGTATTTCTCCACCTCAGCTCTTAGTGGGTCTGGCCGGATGCTATTTCCCTGCCACTGAGAGTACACATTTGCTGGTTGAGTGGAGAAGGTCTTGTTTATTCTCCTGGCCTCTATCTCCTTGGTGTATCTCTTCAGTCAGGTAGCCAGAGCTGTTAGTCTCTGTTTGGCAGTTTCGAGTGCTTCAGGTATGGAGAGCTTGCTGTATTTCCTGGGTACCCCTTTATTCACCATGTTCCCCTTCTGTAGCTCAGCTAGCTGGCTGACTTCTCTCCATGTTGCCTTTATCTTGGCCTCTAACCGTCTCTTCCATGGAGGGTCTTGTTTGTTATGTCCTGTGTTGATCTTATATTCCAGCATCTCGAGGATTACTGTTGCTGTGCTGTGGATCAGCTTGTTAGACTCAGTTATGTTCCCTGTGGGGATGGTTCTTATTGCAGCATTCACATCTTCTAGCAGATCTTCTGAAGGTACTTGACAACTTAGCTTCGGTATTTGTCGGAGGCTCCAGGTTTCCATTTGGGTCACGATCTTCCTTCTCAGGTCAGCAGCTCTTGTATTGAGGCTGTGTATGTCTCTTGGGGCTTGGTACCCAATCTCGGATTGTGGGGGGGGTGATATCCCCCCGCTGACCTGGCGTCCTGGCTCCCCCTTGCTGTAGCATTGTTGTAGTATTTCATCGATCTCTAGTTGTGACAGCAGTTTTCGGTTACGGATGATGGAACACTGGGCTAACAGCTGTTTTTTTTGTTAGCCTTGATTGTGGGTTTCGAAGCATCCATTGGTCCCACATCCCATAGATGATCCAATAACCAGAGTATGCCTGTCAGTCTTCTGCCTAAGATGTAGGGGGAGAGGAGCGCCCTAGCTTACACCTGGCTGGGGGTGTGGGGCTGCTTTCTCAGTCAGCCGAACGTGACTCCTTGGCTCATTCTGTAAACACATGGGCTGATCCTACTGAGACCACTGTTAAACATCGCAAAAAATTTGTTTGACAGGACGTAATTAAAGCTGTTTCTTGACAATCATCACAGACAATGAGAAATCGCCTGCAAACAACACCGGGGAGCAAAGCTGACTGCTTGAAAATCATATGGTCAAAATTAAAATAAAAAGTACAACTGAGTTGATTTGTCAAACAAAATCTGTTATTTTGTAAATCTTTTTCTATCCAAAATGAATTTAAGTGTAAATATCCTGCACTACTAGATGTATTTTACTGCAGTCTAAGTCTTCTTAACACAACTCTGTACTTATTATTATTACAGTAGTGTAGTTAATCTTTCAGTTTGCTTATTTTTTACATTGTATTTTTTAAATTTGATGTAGTAACACTGACTCACTCCCAGAACTCCGAGACTGAAGACATGGTAAGGTTTCCAGATATCCACTTCATTGTCAGGTTATCACTTTGAATTTCAGTCATGTTTGCATAGGTGATGTCCACACATTGCTCTGTTGATGTAAAGACACATTATTAAAGTTCAGAGACTACGCTTTCAATCAATATGGATGTATTTTTATCAGCTAGACTTGTAAAGCAGCAGTGAAGAATAATTTCTTCTTCAATACCTTACCCAAAGATCCTTCAATATTCAGTCACTGTTAAGGATGACTCATCCAAATTTTTTTTTGTTTTGTTTTGTTTCCCCTAAACTATGTCCATTTGCTTTGTATTCTGTCATCTTGTATAACGTATTGCTCTGTATTCTTAGCAAGAAACCAGGTTTTATGATATCAAAAGAGCATCCTTAATAACTAGTGACTTAATCTTTTACAGTGTTTTCTAGTTTATAGAAGTCCATGGATATGTTTTTATTATAACATGCTCACAATAAAATGGATATTTGTTTTAAATATTGGTTTGAATGACTTGACCCTCTTCTACCACATACGTATTCGCTTTCACAAGATCAAAAATGAATCACAGCCACCAATAGATTATTATACATAAGAAATATTTAATTCATGACTTTAAGAGAAAAAACATGGATTTTTGAGGTTAATTAATTTTTGAGGTTAATTAATATTATATATATGCAGTTCATTTATACGCTAGCTGTTGCATGCATAACTGTCCTGGCAGATCACGATTCAAAGCTCCATCTGTTCATCCTCTCCATGATATCCGTCACCTTTTTATTTATATATAAACGGTTAACTTAAGTGATTCCATGCATAATGTTGGAACACCGAGCTCTGTCCTGACATTAGCATAGCATGGTGTTCAAAGAACCTGACCTGTGTTCCAATGATTGCTGCAGGTGGCCCAGGGTAGTGGGTCTCTGAAAGAGTTGATGAAGTAAAGAAGTGCCCAGGCCAGGATTATGATGTACATTCTGACAATCAGCTGGATCATGATGAGCGAATAGCCAACCCCTGGAGGGAGAGAACATCCACAACTCTTTGAAGACTGATAAATATGGTGCACAATAGCAGAGATAATAACAAATAAAGCTGATAATAAATTATTGCAGACCAGATATGCTGACTGCCAAATTCAACACCTCATCAAAAGCAGGTTCTTTCCATTTCATATTATTTTTCCCAGACATCAATCCAACAGAATTAATTTTCAGATGTAATATATATGTAGTTATTAAATGTCCTCAGTTTGAATGCTCACTGTGTGCAAAAACACAAACACACAATTTATACATACATTCATTCAATATCTGAAATTAATAGTTTGTTTCATGTTTCTGAAGACTGACTATTTTCCTATTTATAATTAATATTTATTCAATGTAGAAAATCTCATACAAGAAATTAAGAACATAATTTCCAAGAGAATCCCTATAAAGAACTCAAGGAAAAATAATCTGATTACCTTGTGCTAGTGGGCAGAACTTGATCCAGCAGGTCATGGAGCTCTCCTGTGCATACTGACCAATCACAGTCTCGAGCAGAAACATCGGCAGTCCACAGAGCAGAGCAAAGAAACAGTAAGGCAAAAGGAAGGCACCTGCACACGCAAATAAATACACCTCAATATTTGGAGCAGCCCAGTCATAAAGAGATGTAGAGCACAACAATTACAGCTGCTGTATTAACACAAATGTGTCAAATTATGTCTTCTTTATTTACAAAAAGAACTTTCAATAAACAAGTACTGTTTTCATTTATGTATTTTCTGTGCCACCTATATTGTGAAAGGGGAGAGGGGATTCTCCAACACAAATGATCGCTCGTTCTAGATGAACAAAACTATATTCATGTTTCCTTCATTTCCAATCAGCGTTTATCTCACTTCTCCCTGAGCAGAGACAAGTCATAAAAATGGCTTCATATTCATAAGATGTTTCAATGGCTAATGAAGTACTATCAATTGCCTTAGGATGTGTCTTCTCCATTTAGAAGACACACTAGCTTCTCCTCCACCTGTTCCCTGCTCTCACTGCAGATCACAATTCCATCTGCAAACATCATAGTCCATGGAGATTCCTGTCTAACCTCGTCTGTCAGCCTGTCCATCACCATAGCAACAAGAAGGGGCTCAGAGCTGACCCCTGATGCAGTCCCACCTCCACCTTGAACTCCTCTGTCACACCTACAGCACATCTCACCACTGTCTTACAGTCCTCATACATGTCCTGCACCGTTCTAACATACTTCTCTGCCACTCCAGACTTCCTCATACAATACCACAGTTCCTCTCTGGGCACCCTGTCATAAGCTTTCTCCAGATCTACAAAAACACAATGCAGCTCCCTCTGGCCTTCTCTGTACTTCTCTATCAACATCCTCAAAGCAAATACTGCATCTGTAGTACTCTTCTTTGGCATGAAACCATACTGCTGCTCACAAATGTTCACTTCTGCCCTCAGTCTAGCTTCCACTACTCTTTCCCATAACTTAATTGTATGGCTCATCAGCTTCATTCCTCTGCAGGGGCACAACTCTGCACATCCCCCTTGTTCTTAACGATGCGCACCAGCACACTTCTCCTCCATATCTATCTTGCTTGCCATCCTGTTATAATCAGCTAAATGTGAAAGCGTAAAGTGTTTGGAACGTGCAAGTTTGTACAAAAAAATGTACAAAACTATCAACCAAGTTTTTTAATCAAAGAGTTATTGGCTCATGTGACAGAAATGTCTTTTGTTGCTAAGTTAAAGTCTATGTGTAGGTTTATGTAAATTTGGCAAGCTGAATGCAATCTGTACTGTACAGGAGACACGGTACAGAGGGGATTGATTGACAAGGGTTTACAGCCAAGTAGGACACTGAACACAATGTCAAAACCCAGACAATGAAAAACGTAGAACACATATCGAGGCAGCACATCCTCTGAACAGTTTTACTCAACACAATAACCACACATGCAGGGAAACCTTCAGAGAAGAAACCAACACTTTCATCAGGCTATATTGCCTTGAAGGAGAAAGTGTTGACTCAGTTTCCCAAACCAGACACTCAATATTTGCACAAAATTATGCTGATTTTATCAACCAGAAATGCAGGTTGAACACCAACAAGTACGGGACAACAATCCCAACCTCATTCCACAGATAAATAATTGTTTGGTTTGGTTTGTATTTATTAAAGTACCCAGATCTCATGGTGAATCTCTTTGTCAAATATTTCATTTTTGATCTGCAATTTTAGTCCATGGTTTATATCTGATACACCGGTAATCTAAATTAAACCATGTTCTCCTGCAGAGGGGTAAGTGTAGCATATATCCTCAGACTGACACAGTTTCTATTGAATTGCAGCTCCTTTCAGACACTCACTGTTTGATTTGTCTTTTTTAGGACTTGTCTAACTATTCAAAATGAAGAAATCAGTGAAAGATGTTCACCTTTACATACCAAGACCTTATGAGTGATTCAAATGGAATGTGTGATGATATAAAACATCTTCTAGCTCACCTCCTCCATTTTTAAAGCACAGGTAAGGGAACCTCCACACGTTGCCAAGACCCACCACGTTGCCTGCAGATGTTAGAATATATTCCCTTTTCCTCTTCCACTGCTCCCTTTTTTCAATGATGTTCTCCATCACTGCGCTACCTCCTAAATCATTTATCAGTTCTGCAAATGAATACAGTGCACATCAGCTCGAGTAAGACTGAAGTTTACATATAATTGAATATTTGACCCAAGGCAGTCCTGTTTATTCACAGTATTTGTTCTTGCTTTTTTCTGTGCAAATGCTGTGTTTTCTCTTAGTTGGTAGTTGGATTCATTAATCTGTATTTGCTATTGTATACTTTGAGGTAAATTGTTATTGGCTGCTTTATACATAAGTTATACAGTTTTATAACTTATGATGTCATGTATTTTCAGTAGTTTAGATTTAATAAATAAGGGGTTTGTGTGAGCTCTATAATGTTCATTGCGAATAATCCTTAAGGCTATTTTCTGGATCAGAAATAACGGTTGTAAGCACTTTTATACGTGTTTCCCCATACTTCAGCACAGTAGTTGAGATGGGACAGGATTAGCAAACAATATATTATATGGAGTGCCTTCTGATTTAATAATTTTTGGTTTCCAATTTAGTATCTCATCAATAATCACTCCTAGCATTTTAAATTCACTTACCCGTTCAATATTTACTTCATTCACCTTAATATTAATTTTGTGTTTGCTGCTTTTCTTCCCAAATGGCATATACTTAGTTTTTGTTAGGTTCAAGGATAATTTTTTTTATATCAAACCATAATTGCATCTTGTCTAATTCCTCATTTACTGTTTGAGTTAGTTTATTTATATCATTACCTTTGCAAATGTTACAGGTCCAGGTATTGAATCCCGTAGACAGATAAAAGATTCTGTAAATTAAAGAAAATAATGAGGACGGGCAACTTTGTTTACCGTCAGCTCAGCTTCTCTCATCTGAATGAGGAAGTAGCGAAAGTCCGTTAACAAGACGATACACAATGGGAAACTAACGAGCGTCCTGCAGCACTGAGGTGCTGCAGAAGCTCATGAAACAAACAAAATTATACTTACACTGTATTTTTTTTACCAGACAAACAATAAATGAAAGCTATGGTTCAAATTAAAATGTAGTTAAGAAAATTACCAAAATAAAAGCATTCATCACATAACATCAAATGTGACCATACATTTTGTATATGTCACACAAAGGATAGTTGTATCATCTGCATGAAGTATCATTTTAAGTACATTTGAAACCTTACATAAATCATTTATGTAAAGTGTAAATAATTTTGGACCCAACACTGACCCCTGTGGTACCCCACACACGTCTAATGTTTTTGATGTCCTTCCGCCCAGACTAACATATTGGGACCTTTCATGTAAATAACTCTTAATCCAATTTAGTACTGTACCCCTAAAGCCAAATCGTTCCAGTTTCTCAGTTAGAATTTTATGATCAATTGTGTTAAAAGCTTTTTTGAGATCAATAAATATTCCTATGGAGTACAACTTTTGGTCTATGGCATCAGTAATGTGTTCTATTGTTTCTGTCAGCGCTAATGCAGTCGAATGATCCTTCCTGAAGCCATACTGACTACAGTCAAGGAGATTGTGCTTTGTTATGAATTTATCCATTCTGTTATTGAACAGCTTCTCTAGGATTTTTGATAACTGTGGTAGTATTGAAACAGGTCTGTAATTTGTAAATTCACAAGCATCCCCATTTTTATACAGTATATCAGAACCACTTTTGCAATTTTCATTTTGTCAGAACCCCCCCCCCCCGTTTGAAATGACAAATTACATTTGTGTGTAAATGGTTGCGGAATTAAACAGTTTATAAGAGTGTAGGAAAAGGTAATACAGATATAAGGTGGTTTAATATCAGTATGAGGAGGGTTCATAAACATTTAAATTACAGTAAATAATAAAGTATATAGTCCATCACTAGATTGTGGCATTTTGCTTTTCATGGGTGGTCCTGGAATGCATTAATTGTGAGTAATGAGGGATTACTGTACTACCAGACTTTAAAAATTGTATGGCACCGGGCGTATATTCCCTTCAAAAACACATATTCCATTCCAAATTTCCTGTCTTTTCAATTCCCAAACACTATCTTTTTATCTTTTTGACACTTTTTCTGCTTTTTAGACTTTTTAATAAAGCCTATAGTTAATCCATCAATTGCCATGCTAAACACAAAAGTACTAGTCCGTAAAACTTACCAGAAACAATTACACAGTGGTGGGCAGTCGGGGCCAGCAAGGCCTTCTCTGCTGGCCTAACCAGAAATCATGATGACATTTATGACAAAAGTTAATTAGGTTCTAATTTTCCTTAAATATATATAAAAACATTGGGATATAATATGACATGGGCCAGCACTGGGTCAGTGTTCTATTTTTAGGTTAGAGAGCTTTTATCCAATCAGAACTCAGCTACCTCGTGTTGCCAGGTTCAAACTGGCAGGTTGAATGAAATCTCTCCAAGGCCTTCAGAAGCAACAATTTAGGCGTCTGTGCACTGAGTGAACAGGCACATATAGTTAATAGATAGATGCGATGGCCTTCCAGCAGGCCTCACGTTGACCTTTCATGTACAAGTCCTGTGATTGGACACTCACTTCTGAAAAGGCATCGCCATGCTGACGCTAGGCAAACGCACATTTGAAGAGAAGCTCTTCTGAGACGAGGCTCCGATCCGTGAACGAGCCAACCTGTTCTAGCTAACAAATTCTTCCTGAGGAAAAGAAAGGTGAATGCATTTATCTTTAAATAACCCTTTTGAACAGCTGTTTTGGTGAGTACAAGCATTTTATTCATTTATTTTTTCATATTTGTTTTAATATAATTTTATTTTGTTGGTATCAAATCAATCATAAAAAATAAAATGACAAATTCAGTAATCCCTCGTTACCCATGGTTAATGCATTCTAAGACGACCCAAGGATAGAGAAATTCTGCTATATAGTGACCAAATATTTATTTCATTATTTACAGTATTTTAAATCATTTATGCACCAGAGACATGTGATGAGGTTCACGGCGGTGAGGCCGCAACGTTAAAGTCAGTTCTACAAGTCAAACAGAGTGTCGTATTTGCCATTTAATTTGCAACCTGACATTAAAAACTGGTTAAATTCATTACGGTTATACCACTCAGTTTAAACAGGGCGGGTTATTTCCTGATCTGAAGTTTGAAGCAGATCTTTAAGCCACAACGATCGTCTTCTTTTATTAATTAAACCTTGTTTTGATTGGTAGTACAATCTGAGGTGAGGGTCAGCTGCTCGCTGCTGCACTGCGTGTCCTAAATGATTTTTAACCAGTTTTTAATGTCATGCTGCTATTTAAACCACCTTATGTCTGTATTACCTTTTCCCACGCTCTTATAGACTGTTTAAAACATTGTTGTGTTAAAGAAAACTTGCAGGGGGAACCATGAGTCTTGGAACGCAGGGAATACACGGATGCTGTCAGCCAATAGCATGCATGTACAGTATCACGTGACCACCTACTAAAAATCAGCAATGTAGTGAAGCCGCGCATCTTGAAGTGCGAGTCAGCGTGGGATTACTGTATACTAAAAATGAAAAAAATTCTCGCTCTTCTGCAATGTGTGTAAATAATGTGGCACATTTGCGAAGCTGTATGATTGTAGTGGAAATACACAAAGACTCGTTTCATTATATCTCCATTGCATCACCTCATTGCGGATTTTTGGTATGCAGTCACATGAGTCAAAAAGATTATTTATTTATTTATTTATTTATTTATTTATTTATTTATTCATTTATTCATTCATTCATTCATTCATTCATTCATTCATTCATTCACGTTCCTTGCCAAAGCTGCTGACGCCAGTTCCAGTTTAGACCAGGATAGTCCAATTCCCTTCGGGGATTATAACAGTATATAAAATAAACAAGAAAAAAAACAAGAAAAATGGGATTCAGCAGAGTTGAGCATGTATCATATTTGTAAATGTTGTGCTTGTCTTACATATAACAACAAAATTTAAAATTTGGAGGAAATTCCCAAAACAAAAACAAACAAAATGATCTGCAATTGAAATGACCATACAGCCTGGTGCAAGATGACAACTGCAGATAAATATCCCACAAGCTTAGTGTCAAAGCCCAGCTTGTAAGGTGAAAGAGAAGCATGATTACCAGTTGTTGGTGAAAACAAGATTATTTATTGAAGTTTGAAAGTTGATTACTCATCATAATGAACATTTGGGGAGAGTACTTTATATGAAATACTTTCATAAGTCAATTACATCTCTGTAAAAGTTTGTCTTTGAGGGATTGCCACATTACTTATGTAACAGCATGGAGTGTATAGGGTTATTTGTAAGTTAATGGGACACTCTGGAAGAAATTAGGACAGGGCATGTCAGAAGCTGGTTATTGGTGTTTAAGTCCACAAAGAACTGAGTTGGTGGTAGAGCTGGGTATCGTAATTTGTGCATTTGTGGTTGAAAAGGTAAAAAGGCTAAAGGAATCTTACAATCATCAGAGTGTTCTCTCCATGCTGCTCGCATTAAAGAGATCTGAGTAATCGCGTCATTTCTGTGTTTATTCAGAGATTTAGGAACCTTCAACATTAAACAAAAAAAGGAAAAATTTCCCTGTCTAAAAAAGGAAAACATAAAACTAAAGAAATACAAACCACTGTTGACCTGTAAGAAATAAAATATGAAGACAAAACCTGTCTTGAATAAAGTGATGGCCAGTAAAACCCAAAGGAGAGAATACAGAATCCCTGAATCCAATGTGGCAAAAAAAGAGTTCCGTTTGTGATTTGAATGAATCGGCACATATAGCTATGGGATTGAACAGTTATAAAAGCCAATGTGCAAAATTCTAATGAGTCAAGAAAAGCTGCCTGACATCTGACAGGCCAAATTCTAAACATCTCGCCTTCATCCTGCATCCACAGGATTCTTGGTTTGGTTGGGACACTGCACCGATATGGTCCCAGTGATCTCAAAAGAGAAAGAATGGTCTAGCAATGTCATTGGGTATAACCAGTCACACGGACAATACCACACAGTTTGATTACCTTACAATATCTTAAAAAGAATACAAGGAAGCAGGACAATGGATGTAACACCATGCTATCCGATATGCTATAACTATGGCAAGTATTAACAAGGTACATTGTACATATCTATGAAATGTAAATTTGTTTTGCTGAGAAAAATAAAATGCAGAAACATTACGAGGTCTTCCTTCAATTCATTTCATTTTCATTGTAAATTGTGTCAGGAAAAGAGACTTAGGTTGTTTTAATATCTGGTTCATTCAGGGGATTGTCCTCATTGGTCTCCGAGTTGGCAGGATCATGAGCAGGATACCACAGAACCAACAGACGCTGAGTGTATCAAGGACAGAGTAAAGAGACAAATAGCCAATCAGAAATATGATAATTACATGTAAAAAGAAAAAAGTAAACAAGAGGAAAAACAGTAAGCAGTATCTGATGGTGCTTTTACCTCCTTGAAGGTGCCATTAGTAGTCCAGATCTTAACAACAGCCCAGATGGGTACTGGAACTACAGTAAAGCAGGCCATGGTCCAGCCTAGACCATAGGCCCAATCTGGGTATACATAACCACGGGTGGATGTCAGGGCCTCGTAATTCAGGAATGTGAAGATTAAGCAGGTCTTGAAAGAATATCAGAGGAAAAATCAAGTTCTTGTGAGGACAAACATAAACTCTGTGAAGTCCCCTGTCTTCTCTAATTTATTTGTCATAAAATTACCACAATCCCAATTCAGCCATTAACCCTGCCCCATGAGTCTCATCAGTCAATGTTAGGGTCTGTTTTGTTGACACACAGGTGCGGGGTAAGGTGCTACAGATTTAATATACACAAGTATTGGTTTTGGGCAGTACAGTGGTGCAGTTGGTAGCAATGTTGCCACACAGGACGCTGTTCCCAGTTTGACTCCCCCTCTGTGTGGAGTTTGTATGTTCTCCCCGTGTCTGTGTGGGGTCTCTCCGGGCTCTCCGGCTTTCTCCCTCCCCCCAAAACATGCAGTTTAGATGAATTGATGATGCCAAAATTGCCCATAGGTTTGAGTGTCTGGCTGTCTGTTTACGTGTGCCTCCGTGATGCACTGGCGTGGCACCCGGAGTGTACCCTGCCTCACACCTCCACTCAGCTGGGATAGTCTCCAGCACCCGATGACCTGCAACAGTGGGTATTTGACAATGAATATGTGAATGAATGAAATACTGGTTTCTTAAGAGTCTACTGCAACTTCGGATATGTATTGTTGACATACCACAACTTAACACCTTATTTTTGTGTGTGTCAGTGGTCTCTTGCTAAATAGATACAGTTATAACACTGTTTTAAGGCTGTTTTAAGGCTGAATTATGCATTTTTGTGTCAAAATTGAATATGGTGCCCTGACATTCAATCAGTGACGTGCGGTCAGGGGAGGCACGTGAGGCACAGCCTCACCTGCCATCATGAAAGAAAAAAATGGAAAATGTAATAAATAAATTAAATGCTAATATTTATCCAGCGATGTGTATTATAAACTTACTTTCTGTTTAATGTCACCAATTTTAAGTTAGTTTTACTTAAAATCGCTGAATTTCACATTTACCGCTGAAATACTGATCAGAGACCTGCAGTGAGGCACCAGCCAACCGAGCCTCACCATGGATTGCCCAATAGCTCAAATAGCTGTGCTGGTATGCTACACAGTGAGACAGTAATGCTATCTCTCCATATGTTGCTATTAAAATGTTCAAACACGTTTGCTCTATAAACTAAATTCCTGTAATTAAGCTAATTTATATAATGTAGTGGGTTTTTTTTGTCAACAACTGCATGTGTGTAACGTCTTTCTTGAGTTGAGCGATCCTGAAACTGCAGTTAAAAGGCACTGGGTGAGGCACAAAAATACCCGGTCGCATGGATAGGGAGCGCTGGTGATGCCAGGGTTTTGTCTTGGGACTCCTCAGCCGAACAATAAGTGAATGCAGGCTACGATCAAGTGCAGCAATTATTTTTTTCCGCTCGCCTATTCAAATGGAAGATTACACATTACAAACTGAAGGAAGATACGGACAATTTCTCCAAACAAGTTATTGATGCGTTTGTTCAGAGGGAGCGGCGCATGGACTTTATTTACAAGTAAACCTGAGATATTAACAGGTAGATAACAACATTACATTTTTAAAAAATCAAATATGCTTATTTGTGTGTTAGTTTGTATGTGTAAATAATTCTGCAATGAGACTTTAATATAACCCACTCATTGCTGCTAATTAAATGGTGAATAAGCTACACTGTAGGTTCATATTTTTGTAAATCTGATCACGTGATCAAGCCCACACAAGAGAAATGACCACAACCACAAGACCATTGTACCATCAACATGTTGGACTCATCTGTTATTAGACCATCAATGACTGGTGATTTGTTACAGGCTCTTTTTGGGTTTTCCTTTTTATAGGGAAATACATTATCTGCATTGTTGTTCCATTACCCATTGAAACTATGACATAAAGGCAATTGTATTTGGCAGCGAGGTGGCTCTTTAACATTGTGACATTCATCTTATACGTGCCAGGTTTTATACAAATAATATGATTTTAGTAATATCTTCAGGTACAGTTAGACAGAACAAAAATAAATATATGTGCAGAGATAGCTAGATCCTTCTGGTTTGAACATTATGATACCTGGAATAAGCTACGCCTCAGAGCAGGACAAAAGTCACAATATGAATCCTGATGTACTGTACTATAGAAGCTTTTTGTCATTGTTGTTTGCTTATGACTGTCTAAATTAGGAATGATTGAGAGACTTGTGCACATGACAAACATGCTGTTGAGTCTTTCTGTAGTTTGTAGCTTACCGTGCAGATTAGTGGGGTGATGTAGCGCCAGCACAGTATGAATAGAACACACGGTCTTTGTCCTGTCATACGTTCGACTACATCAGACATCTGTTCAGCGCCTGTATGATGAGCACACTTAAATGTGTACAATTTAAAACATTTAAGAGCTACAAAGTTTCAGATTGTACTACAATCTCCTGTTTTCAGTCATTACACTGGATCTACAGTAGACTGCAGTATGTTGGTCATCTCCACACAGATTTCAGTTTTAGCCAACAAGACAACTTCATTGTGAAGACCATTATGTGCCAGAAGACATCATCACTGTACTGAGACCTTGGGTCCAAATGCGTCAGATAAACATGTAGCGGTATGAAAAGTGTTAGCCCTATCCTTGTTTTCTATTTTTTGCATGTTCTTCTTCTTCTTCTTTTCCTTTTGGCTTTTCCCTTCAGGGGTCGCCACAGCGAATCAATTGCCTCCATCTAACCCTGTCCTTTGAATCCTCTTCTCTCACACCAACTACCTACATGTCCTCCCTCATTACATCCATAAACCTCCTCTTTGGTCTTCCTCTAGGCCTCCTGCCTGGCAGTTCAAAACTCTGCATCCTTCTACCAATATATTCACTATCTCTCCTCTGGACATGTCCAAACCATCTCAGTCTGGCCTCTCTGATTTTATCTCCAAAACCTCTAACTTGTGCTGTCCCTCTGATGTACTCATTCCTGATCCTATCCTTCCTGGTCACTCCCAAAGAGAACCTCAGCATCTTCATCTCTGCTACCTCCAGCTCTGTCTCCTGTCTTTTCTTCAGTGACAGTGTCTCTAGACCAAACAACATCGCTGGTCTCACCACAGTTTTGTACACCTTTCTTTTCATTTTAGCTGAAACTCTTCTATCACACATCACACCTGACACTTTTCTCCACCCGTTCCATCATGCCTGGACATGCTTCTTCACCTCTTTTCCACACTCTCCATTGCTCTGGACTGTTGACCCTAAGTATTTAAAATCCTCCACCTTCTTGATCTCTTCTCCCTGTAACCTCACTCTTCCACTAGGATCCCTCTCATTCACACACATGTACTCTGTCTTGCTGCGGCTAACCTTCATTCCTCTCCTTTCCAGGACAAACCTCCACCTCTCTAGCTTCTCCTCCACCTGTTCCCTGCTGTCAGTATTTTTTGCATGTTCATTGCAGTTAAATGTTTCAGATCAACAAACAAATACAACTATTTGTCAAAGACAACAAAACTAAAACAAAAAGGAGTTCTTAAATGAATGTTTTCATTATCATGGGGAAACAATCAAAACCTACGGTAGGATACTTGTTTCCATATACAATGCAATTTCCTCCGGGATTAAGAAAGTATCTATCTATCTATCTATCTATCTATCTATCTATCTATCTATCTATCTATCTATCTATCTATCTATCTATCTATCTATCTATCTATCTACCTACCTACCTACCTACCTACCTACCTACCTACCTACCTACCTACCTACCTACCTACCTATCTATCTATCTATCTATCTATCTATCTATCTATCTATCTATCTATCTATCTATCTATCTATCTATCTATCTATCTATCTATCTATCTATCTATCTATCTACCTACCTACCTACCCACCTACCTACCTACCTACCTACCTACCTATCTATCTATTACAGCAAGTCTTCCAGATCCAGAAGACACAAAACTGCCTCATACCCTCCATCTCACCATGACATCTATCTGTTGAACATCTTTTGGTCTTTTTCACTTTGTCACGCAGGTCTGATAGATAGACAGATAGATAGACAGATGGACGGACAGCTTTCGATACCTAAGATCTGGATAGCCGAGAACCTACACAGACATCACATATGTCAAAGGGCAGCAAACTTTGTTTTCCAGGATCCAAGAAGATCTCTTTCTTCTTCTTGCAGGTCCCGACAATGCTTTGTTAAAAGACTCAACTTGGCCTAATCAGTGAAGGTCAGGGTAGTTAAAACACTCGAAGTGTTGCTCTGACATAACGTCAAGTTATATAATCTATCTAAGTAATTCGTGAGAGGGTCGCAGGGGCGTTAGTGCGGAATGTGTGGGGATGATATGGATGACATCATGTTACATAAATTATCTTGAAGGTTCATAGGGAAGGCAAGGCCACCAATCAGTTTTTGACAGAAGATGTGGTTGTATTTTTTAATGTCTCGCATAAGTAAATTGTTGAAATTATTTCAATTAAAATGTATCTCTATTAACTTATATATGCATTGACAGATAATAAAAATTGATGAAAGCACTACATGAAAAACCTTCTCAAAAGTACATTTGGTAAATGACAGGAAATACAACAATTTGAAACGATAGCACTTACCAAAAGCCCAGCCAACCGCCACACATTCGATCAGACACAAAAACAATACACCTGCTCCATTTACAGCATAGTAGTCAATCAGCTGGAACAGGTATATGCCCCCCTGGTCAACACATAACAGATTCACATACAGAATGCTGTGCCACCTTAAAAGGCTGCTCTAGAATGGAATATGTTGAGTTCTGTTGTGTTAATAAGTCAACACAGGGTGGTGGAGTACCTGAGAGGTGAAAATGGTCTGTATTAGGAAGAAGGCTGAGCAAAAGATGATGAGGAAGATTTCTCTGCGCCAAGGTCTGCGCATTTGTGTTGGGAACATGTCAATCACAGATGCTGTTATGGTTTCCAAACCTGCAAACTAATACAAAAAAAACAGAAAAAACAAATAACTTTAGAAAGCCTCAAACCTGCAGCGTGAAGATACTGGCTGGGTCCTCATTACCACCCCATATAGTTGCTTTCATTTTTCAGAATGAAAGATGTCAAGAAATATTCATACTTGGTGTATGATAATTCTGCATATGTGCTAAAGTGTTTTTCACTTATTGTGATTCTTTTTGCTCATTTATGTCTCTTGTTTTTTTGGTTACAGCATTATAAAAAAACTTGCCCCCCCAAAGGTTAAGTCTTACTGCCATCATCACTGTTTGGTCTCTTGATGGTCTCAGTGGGTTTCTCCTTAGAAACTCAGCTTCATGGCTAACCGCATTCATTCTTGTCTAGAGCTTTTTAAACTTTGGTATGTATTTTTCTATAACGAATGGGACGAATGGAAATTGTATACCTGTGTATAAATTTTTATTCTCTTAATTTAGTTATAGAGGGCGGCACGGTGGCGCAGTGGTTAGCGCTGCTGCCTCACAACACGGCGGACGCGGGTTCGAGTCCCGCTCTGTGCGGAGTTCGCATGCTCTCCCCGTGTCTGCGTGGGTTCTCTCCAGGTTCTCCGGCTTCCTCCCACCTCCGAAAGCATGCGCTTCAGGTTGATTGGCCGGTCCCAAATTGACCGTAGGAGTGAGTGTGTGTATGAATGATTGTTTGTTTCTATGTGGCTCCGCGGTACACTGGCGTCGTGCCCGGAGTGTCCCCCGCCTCACGCCCTGAGACTGCCAGGATAGGCACTGGCTACCCCGCGACCTGCGTTAGCGGATTCAGCGGGTTGGAAGATGAATGAATGAATGAATGAATTTAGTTATAGCTCTGCATTCTTAAATTCTCATTCTGACATTCGCTATGGTTTTTTTTCCTGGAGCAGTTCAACTAAAAGGAAAACCGATTCCCCCCTTGGCAACAATAAAACATGTATCAATATACCACCTGACTCATAATAATAAGTAACTGTAAATAAGATAAAATGCTGACATGTGTATGTCGATGTGTGTGTGTTTGTGTGCATGTGTGTGAGTGTGTGTGTTCGCTATAAGGCTGAAAATACACAGTATGTGGACACACACACACACACACACACACACACACACACACACACACACACACACACACACACACACACACACACACACACACAAACACACACGTACACGTACACACAGGCTACATAAAAGCCTGACCGAAACGGAGCTAACCAGTTAACCTAATGCTAGCTGACTTCAGAGGTTAAGGTTAGGTATGACCCCTATATATATGTAGAAACCTGAAAAAATGTGTCATTAAAATGACCCCTTTAACAGAGGGCAAGATAGAAAAATATGATTCTTGCTGACATTGAGTTTCAAAATGTTGGGCAGAGTATAAAAGAATAGATCTGATTTGGGGTGCTTGTTATTGAAACACGATGGTCAAATGTACGAGTTAACAGGAAAAAAGATAGAAAAAAGCATATTAATGGCTGATACTGACTACCAGCATATTACCACTGTGTCCAGCCCCAACATAAGGAGCATAATAAAGAAGCAGACAGCCCACAGCTGAGGCAGGGGCATCATGGCGACAGCCTGAGGAAAAGCGATGAACGCCAGTCCAGCACCTGGAGGTCAGAATAAACAATTCACTTGATGCCTTGCATTACGTTTTTGTCACTTTTTAACAAAACTGTAAAGGTAGACTCAATGCTAATGTCTAACATATTAGATATCATATCAGTTTGAAGTCGCACCTGATTTGACAACCTTGTCAACAGGAAGTCCCATCTTCTCTGCCATGAAGCCCAGAACAGAGAAAACTACAAACCCAGCAACGAAGCTGGTGCAACTGTTGAGCAGACACAACCAGAGACTGTCCCTACACACACACACACACACACACACACACACACACACACACACACACACACACACACACACACACACACACAGATGCAGTCATCCTGAATTTCTTCGAGAGTCTATTATTTTTGAACTAAGATATAATAACACAAATGTACCTTTGTACACTCAGAGGATGCAATAAGAGAGAGAAGACAGAGATCGTATCTTATTTTTGAATGAATTGACACTAACTGGGTGATTTATGCAAATAGACACAAATAATGACCAAAATTTGATGCAGCAGTCCAGGTATCTAAACCAACCCTATTTTCACAGCGTTGGAATCATTCAAAAAAGAAAATGAATGTTGGGAAAAACTTTAAAAACTAATCATCCACAATGTCTTGTCAACTGATCTCCTGACTTACTTGTAACAGTTGTTTTTGACTTTGTTGTAGCTTCCCAATGTGATTATTGTTCCTTCTACAAGACCATACGAGAACAGCACCTGAGTACAAGCGTCCAACCACACCTAATTAACAAAGATGAGAAATTGCATGTAATCAAATCGCATGTAATCAAGTCTTCTTGTTGTTATCATATAGGACAGCTCAAAAGATTTGGGACATGAGTAGTAAGTGAACCCAGGCTGCTATACAGGTATACTGTACATGGGGTGTGTGCTCACACCAATACGCTATCTGCATTTTAAAATTAATATGAATGTTGAATCTGTTCATTTGGGGCAAAAATAACATAAACTGATTAAGAGAACTTGTTTGAAAGAGATAATTATGCGAGGTAGTGCTGCCTGCAAAAGTCTTGGTTAGACTGAATACATGAGAGACACACCTTTGCTAGCAACACTGGAAAGTTTGGTTGATGTATCTGTTACTTTTCATTTGTGTTAAAATAAAGACCCTCATCAAACATCATAGTCTACGCTGTCACTAAGCAGAACACAACAGAACATATACACAATAGCAGAGACAATAACTGCTACAATGACGGAGACAATAGGGGAGCAGATTCCACAACAGTCTTGAGAAAGTGTGGGTAAAAAAAAATCAAAGCTGATCTTCCTACTTCCAGAGAGTACAGAGGCAGCAGTACATCAGTCCAGTAAGTCTTGGACTGGGACCGGAGGGTTGCCGGTTCAAGTCCTGTGTAGGTCAAAAAGTTTGGAGTGTGAACTGGCAGTGGAGACATTCCAGTTCACCCTGTCAGCGCTGCTGATGTGCCCTTGAGCAAGGCACTGTCTCATTGCTCATTGGGCACAACAAAACGTAGCAATATACTGTATGTGTGTGTGTGTGTGTTTATTTATTTTAATTTTATTTTTTTGACAGACAACTGCAGTACAGTATTTGTCCCAAGGTTCTCACCTGAAGGTCAGTCAGACGAGACAGATCTGGATAAAGGTAATAGACAACACCTTGCCAAGCTCCAGGCAGAGTCATTCCCCTGACCATCAAGATGGCTAGCATCAGATAGGGGAACAGAGCCGTGACATACACCACCTGGAATTTTAGTGATTGTTTAGTATGTGGGAGGCTATATCAAATCACTGCGTTAGATTATACAAACATCTTATTGTTGTTACTTCATTGAATAGGTGTAAATGTCCAAAGAAACTAACCAATCACAAACGATAAAAGATAATAAACTTAATAACTAGTGCTGTCAGGCAATTTAAAAAAAAATCTAATTAATTACAGGATTTGTAATTAATTAATCTCATTAATCTCATTTTAATCTCATACCTGCTAAAGGCCCCCAAATAAAGAATTTGAATTCTAGGACATTACAAAATTGTAGTGCATGACAAATCAACAGAATGCACCAAGAGAAAATTTTAAATCCACATTTTTATTGGTTAAATGTGCTTTATAAATGAAATTCAAAAGAAAAAAGGCCAAGCACATCAGCAAACTGATTAGGCCAGGTGCATTTCTCAAAAAGGCAAGAAGAATACAGTTAAATAAAATAATAAAATTCAAAAATCTCAAATAGGCACATAAGCAGACTCTCAATCAAAATGAATACTAAAGCTGACTCAATACATTCATTCATTCATTGTCATGTACCGCCGCTGTATCCGCCGTAGCGGGTCACGGGGAGCTGGAGCTTATCCCAGCTGGCATAGGGCGTGTGGCGGGGGACTCCCCGGGCACGACGCACCGCGGAGCCACATACAAGACATACAAACACACACACACACACTCTCCTACGGGCAATTTGGGACCGGCCAATCAACCTGAAGCGCATGCTTTTGGAGGTGGGAGGAAGCCAGAGAACCCGGAGAGAACCCACTCGGACACGGGGAGAGCATGCAAACTCCGCACAGAGCGGGACTCGAACGCGGACCCGCCGTGTTGAGAGGCGACAGCGCTAACCACTGCGCCACCGTGCCACCCCTGACTCAATACAGCAAATAAATAAAATAACATGCATCTCAATAAGGCAACATCAATAGCAAGATGCCAACAGCTCAGTGGTTCTTATCATAGTTGGAGGTACCGAACCCTGCAAGTTTCATATGCTCACTCACCGAACCCTTCTTTAGTAAAAAGAAAAAATATTTTTTGTTCAAATTTGAGACATAAGTATATGTTTTACTGGTGTATTTAATGAATTGTGTCACATCTCGGATTTAATAGTTCCTATTTGTTTTCTTTCTGTTAACATATCATATCATTCCAGATCCTGTCTCATCTTCAATCAGTTCATTCCCTGCACCCGCCGTTTCTCCACACTCCTGCAGCCACTCCTCCAATCTGTCTCCACACCACAAATGCCAGCTTAGCCTTCTGCCAGATTGTTTTCTGTTCGCCCTGACTCTCCAGCCTTTGATTCCTGCCTGTTGTTCCGATTCCTGTTCCTGACCCAGCCTGTTTCCCTGGACCCTGCCTTTCGTCGACCCATCTTGGATTTGTCTGCTTGGTTTTGGATTGCCTTCCTTTGTACGACCGCGTCTGGTTTTTGGTAGTGATGGGCAGATGAAGCCCCATGAAGCATTAAAGCCTTTCATCCCAATCGGTTCACGGTGGTTCAGAGCTTCATGAGGCTTCATTTGCTCTGGTACGACATCTACTGGATGGTAAAATATCAGGTGGCAAACATTTATTGTTTATATATATATATATATATATATATATATATATATATATATATATATATATATATATATATATATATATATATATATAAATGTAGCCACAAGAGGACACAAGCCAGTGTCTTATTGTGCCGGTCCCAAGCCCGGATAAATACAGAGGGTTGCGTCAGGAAGGGCATTCGGCGTAAAACTTTTGCCAAATCAAAGATGCGAATCAAACCTATGACTTCCATACCGGATCGGTCGAGGCCCGGGTTAACAACGACCGCCATCGGCGCTGTTGACCTACATGGCGCCGGTGGAAATTGGATTACTGTTGGTCGAAGAAGGAGAGGAGGAAAGTGCATTCGCACGAAGAAAGAGAAGAGGAACACCAAGAGTATAGGACTAAGAGTAGGGACGTTGAATGTTGGAACTATGACAGGAAAAGGTAGAGAGTTGGTTGCCATGATGCAGAGAAGGAAGGTAGACATACTGTGTGTCCAGGAGACCAGGTGGAAAGGTAGCAAGGCTAGAAGTTTAGGAGCAGGGTTCAAGTTGTTCTATCATGGTGTAGATGGGAAGAGAAATGGAGTAGGAGTTATCTTGAAGGAGGAGTTTGTTAGGAATGTCCTGGAGGTAAAAAGAGTGTCGGATAGAGTGATGAGTCTGAAGCTAGAAATAGAAGGTGTGATGTTCAATGTTGTTAGCGGGTATGCTCCACAGGTAGGATGTGAGCTGGAGGAGAAGGAGAAATTCTGGTCGGACCTTGATGAAGTGATGCAGAGCATGCCTAGAAGTGAGAGAGTTGTCATTGGAGCAGACTTCAATGGACATGTTGGTGCAGGAAACAGAGGTGATGAGGATGTGATGGGCAGGTTTGGTATCCAGGAGAGGAACGCAGAAGGACAGATGGTAGTTGACTTTGCAAAAAGGATGGAAATGGCTGTAGTGAATACTTTCTTCCAGAAGACGCAGGAACATAGAGTGACCTATAAGAGTGGCGGTAGGAGCACACAGGTAGACTACATCTTGTGTAGACGGTGTAACCTGAAAGAGATCAGTGACTGCAAAGTAGTGGTAGGTGAGAGTGTAGCCAAACAGCATAGGATGGTGGTGTGTAGGATGACTCTGGTGGTGAGGAAGATCAAGAGGGCAAAGGCAGAGCAGAAGACGAAATGGTGGAAGCTGAAAAAGGAAGAGTGTTGCATGACTTTTAGGAAGGAGTTAAGACAGGCTCTGGGTGGTCAGGAGGTTCTTCCAGATGACTGGACAACTACAGCTAATGTGATCAGGGAGACAGGTAGGAGAGTACTTGGTGTGTCATCTGGAAGGAAAGTAGATAAGGAGACTTGGTGGTGGAATGAGGAGGTACAGGAGTGTATACAGAGAAAGAGGTTAGCCAAGAGGAAGTGGGACACTGAGAGGACTGAGGAGAGTAGACAGGAGTACAGGGAGATGCAGCGTAAGGTGAAGGTAGAGGTAGCAAAGGCCAAACAAGAAGCTTATGATGACTTGTATGCTAGGTTGGCCAGTAAGGAGGGAGAGACTGATCTATACAGGTTGGCAAGACAGAGAGACAGAGATGGGAAGGACGTGCAGCAGGTTAGGGTGATTAAGGATAGGGATGGAAGTCTATTGACAGGTGCCAGTAGTGTGATGGGAAGATGGAAAGAGTACTTTGAAGAGTTGATGAACGTGGAAAATGAGAGAGAACAAAGACTAGAAGAGGTTACTGTTGTGGACCAGGATGTAGCAAAGATTAGTCAGGATGAAGTGAGGAGGGCATTGAAGAGGATGAAGAGTGGAAAGGCAGTCGGTCCTGATGATATACCTGTAGAGGTTTGGAAGTGTCTAGGAGAGGTGGCAGTGGAGTTTCTCACTGGGTTGTTCAACAGGATCTTAGATAGTGAGAAGATGCCTGAGGAATGGAGGAGAAGTGTGCTGGTGCCCATTTTTAAGAACAAGGGAGATGTGCAGAGTTGTGGCAACTACAGAGGAATAAAGCTGATGAGCCATACAATGAAGTTATGGGAGAGAGTAGTGGAAGCTAGACTAAGGGCAGAAGTGAACATTTGTGAGCAGCAGTATGGTTTCATGCCAAAAAAGAGTACTACAGATGCAGTATTTGCGTTGAGGATGTTGATAGAGAAGTACAGAGAAGGCCAGAGGGAGCTGCATTGTGTTTTTGTAGATCTGGAGAAAGCTTACGACAGGGTGCCCAGAGAGGAACTGTGGTATTGTATGAGGAAGTCTGGAGTGGCAGAGAAGTATGTTAGAACGGTGCAGGACATGTATGAGGACTGTAAGACAGTGGTGAGGTGTGCTGTAGGTGTGACAGAGGAGTTCAAGGTGGAGGTGGGACTGCATCAGGGATCAGCTCTGAGCCCCTTGTTGTTGCTATGGTGATGGACAGGCTGACAGACGAGGTTAGACAGGAATCTCCATGGACTATGATGTTTGCAGATGACATTGTGATCTGCAGTGAGAGCAGGGAACAGGTGGAGGAGAAGCTAGAGAGGTGGAGGTTTGTCCTGGAAAGGAGAGGAATGACGATTAGCCGCAGTAAGACAGAGTATGTGTGTGAATGAGAGGAACCCAAGTGGAAGAGTGAGGTTACAGGGAGAAGAGATCAAGAAGGTGGAGGATTTTAAGTACTTAGGCTCAACAGTCCAGAGCAATGGAGAGTGTGGAAAAGAGGTGAAGAAGCGTGTACAGGCAGGATGGAACGGATGGAGGAAGGTGTCAGGTGTGATGTGTGACAGAAGAGTTTCAGCTAAAATGAAAGGAAAGGTGTACAAAACTGTGGTGAGACCAGCGATGTTGTTTGGTCTAGAGACAGTGTCACTGAAGAAAAGACAGGAGACAGAGCTGGAGGTAGCAGAGATGAAGATGCTGAGGTTCTCTCTGGGAGTGACCAGGAAGGATAGGATCAGGAATGAGTACATCAGAGGGACAGCACATGTTAGAGGTTTTGGAGATAAAGTCAGAGAGGCCAGACTGAGATGGTTTGGACATGTCCAGAGGAGAGATAGTGAACATATTGGTAGACGGATGCTGAGTTTTGAACTGCCAGGCAGGAGGCCTACAGGAAGACCAAAGAGGAGGTTTATGGATGTAGTGAAGGTATATATATATATATATATATATATATATATATATATATATATATATATATATATATATATATATATATATATATATATATATATATATATATATATATATATATATATATATATATATATATATATATATATATATATATATATATATATATATATATACACACACACAGGCAAACCTCGGTTTCCGACCACAATTTGTTCCGGAAGGCTGTTCGAATAGCGATTTGTTCGAATTCCAAATACAATTTTCCCATTTCAAATAAAGTAAATTGTCTTAATCCAACCTATTTTGAAGCAGGATACATGTCTTTTTATTTCACTGTTACATTTGTTTTTATGTCAAAGTTCGAATTTGGATGTGTAATTGCAGAGAAGCTATGTTGTGTCAATTAAATAAAAAAACCATACAATAATTACAGTTTTATTCTAGTGTCCTGATGTGTTTTACCTATTCCACCAATTTATTCTTTTGGTACATGTGTTTTTTTAAAACCAAGTTATGACATTGCAAATTTTGAAAGCAGTCAGAATGCCTGCCTTGGGAGTTATAGTGTTAAGGGCGCACCACACAGGAGTTGTTCGCTGCTCTACCTTCCCCTCACCTGCATGCCTACAGGTGCCATTGTGTGTGTGTTATGGGTCTGTACACACTATTTACTGTCCATGTATGCAATTAACTACCGATGTGTGCTAGAGTGGACAGATAATTTCCCTACGGGGATTAAAACAGTTGATTAAAATAAAAAAAAATAAAGATAACAATCATAAAAGATGTGAATATCAGTGTAGCTAGATTCAAATTTACCCAGGTATCAAACTGCTTCTTACATGACCAATTATGTGGCAGTACAGTCATTCTGACATCTTATCCATGTACTTTATGTGCATGTCCATGCAAAAAAAATGTATTTCCCCTGACCTTTCCTGTAGAGCGGACTCCTTTCCAGATGCAGAAATAGCAGCTCACCCAACAGACGAGTTGACACAACAGCAGCTCCCATTGTACTGTACCAATTACCTCTATTCCTTCAGACATAGATAGCACTCCTCTCCTGTATGGGACCACCAGATACAGTGATGATTAGATGCATAAGGAGCTACAAGAAATAACCTTATTTGCTTAATCTGTCCCTATTTTTGTGCACTGCAAAAATTAAATATTTGAAATCGTGGTATTATTTGTATGTTTCTGTCAAAAATAACAGGTATGAAAACTAAGCTGTTTTTATATAAGGCATTTCAGTTGTTTGAAGCCACTTTGTGCTGAATTATCTTGGTAAGATATTGTACAGTTTTTATGACACTGTATAATGTGTCATGACTTTATACAATTTTCATGGCACTTAATACTAAGTGTCAATCTAAAAGTTGTAACACAAATGAGAGCCATTTTGGAATTGTGCAGTCATTGAACTATATATATATATATATATATATATATATATATATATATATATATATATATATATATATATATATATATATATAAAACATTATTTTTACTATTTTTACTAATTAACTCTACTGTATATTCTCCCTCGATGTTGTCACCTCTGGCCCCAGGGATGCAACTAACTGTGGCCGTTGGCTGTCTTAAATTTACGTATCTCACAATAGATGATCCAATAACCAGAGTATGCCTGCTTCTGCCTAAGGTGTAGGGGGAGAGGAGCGCCCTAGCGCTGGGGGCTAAGTGTGGAGCTGCTTTCTCGGTCAGCCGAACGTGACTCCTTGGCTCATTGTGTAAACACATGGGCTGATCCTACTGAGACCACTGCTCGACATCGCAAAAAATTTGTTTGACAGAACGTAATTAAAGCTGTTTCTCGACAATCGTCACGGACAATGAGAGATTGCCTGCTAACAACACCGGGAAGCGAAGCTGACTGCTTGAAAATCATATGGTCAAAATTAAAATAAAACGTACAACTGAGTTGATTTGTCAAACAAAATCTGTTATTTTTGTAAATCTTTTTCTATCCAAAATGAATTTAAGTGTAAATATCCTGCAATGCTAGATGTATTTTACTGGAGTCTAAGTCTTCTTAACACAACTCTGTACTTATTATTATTACAGTAGTGTAGTTAATGTAATAGTAGTGTAGTTAATGTGGTGTAGTAGTCAGTTTGCTTATTTTTTATATTGTATTTTTTTAAATTTGATGTGGTAACACTGACTCACTCCCAAAACTCCGAGACTGAAGACATGGTAAGGTTTCCAGATATCCACTTCACTGTCAGATTATCACTTTGAATTTCAGTCATGTTTGCAGAGGTGATGTCCACACATTGCTCTGTTGATGTAAAGACACATTATTAAAGTTCAGAAACTACACTTTCAATCAATATGGACGTATTTTTATCATTGTAAAGCAGCAGTGAAGAACAATTTCTCCTTCAATATTCAGTCACTGTTAAGGATGACTCATCCAAATGTTTTTTTGTTTTGCTTTGTTTCCCCTAAACTATGTCCATTTGCTTTGGATTCTGTCATCTTGTATAACGTATTGCTCTGTATTCTTAACAAGAAACCAGCTTTTATGATATCAAAAGAGCATCCTCAATAACTATTGACTTGCTCTTTTACAGTGTTTTCTAGTTTATAGAAGTCCATGGATATGTTTTTATTACAACATGCTCACACTAAAATGGATATTTGTTTCAAATATTGGTTTGAATGACTTGACCCTCTTCTACCACGTACATATTTGCTTTCACAAGATCAAAAATTAATCACAGCCACTAATAGATTATTATACATAAGAAATATTTGATTTGTGACTTTAAGAGAAAAAACATAGGGATTTTTGAGGTATATACTCATATATTAATATTATATATATGCAGTTCATTTGTACGCTAGATGTTGCATGCACAAGTGTCCTGGCAGATCACGATTCGAAGCTCCATCTGTTCATCCTCTCCATGATATCCGTCACATTTTTATTTATATATAAACGGTTAACTTAAGTGATTCCATGCATAATGTTGGAACACCGAGCTCTGTCCTGACATTAGCATAGCATGGTGTTTAAAGAACCTGACCTGTGTTCCAGGGATTGCTGCAGGTTGCCCAGGGCAGTGGGTCTCTGAAAGAGTAGATGAAGTAAAGAAGTGCCCAGGCCAGGATTAGGGTATACATTCTGCAAATCAGCTGGATCATGATGAGCGAATAGCCAACCCCTGGAGGGAGAGAACATCCACAACTCTTTGAAGACTGATAAATATGGTGCACAATAGCAGAGATAATAACAAATAAAGCTGATAATAAATTATTGCAGACCAGATATGCTGACTGCCAAATTCAACACCTCATCAAAAGCAGGTTCTTTCCATTTCATATTATTTTTCCCAGACATCAATCCAACAGAATTAATTTTCAGATGTAATATATATGTAGTTATTAAATGTCCTCGGTTTGAATGCTCACTGTGTGCAAAAACACAAACACACAATTTATACATACATTCATTCAATATCTGAAATTAATAGTTTGTTTCATGTTTCTGAAGACTGACTATTTTCCTATTTATAATTAATATTTATTCAATGTAGAAAATCTCATACAAGAGATTAAGAACATAATTTCCAAGAGAATCCCTATAAAGAACTCAAGGAAAAATAATCTGATTACCTTGTGCTAGTGGGCAGAACTTGATCCAGCAGGTCATGGAACTTTCCTGCGCATACTGACCAATCACAGTCTCGAGCAGAAACATCGGCAGTCCACAGAGCAGAGCAAAGAAACAGTAAGGCAAAAGGAAGGCGCCTGCACACACACAAATAAATACACCTCAATATTTGGAGCAGCCCAGTCATAAAGAGATGTAGAGCACAACAATTACAGCTGCTATATTAACACAAATGTGTCAAAATTATGTCTTCTTTATTTACAAAAAGAACTTTCATTAAACAAGTACTGTTTTCATTCAATTATTTTCTGTGCCACCTATATTGTGAAAGGGGAGAGGGGATTCTCCAACACAAATGATCGCTAGTTCTAGATATACAAAACTATATTCATGTTTCCTTCATTTCCAATCAGCGTTTATCTCACTTCTCCCAGAGCAGAGACAAGTCATAAAAATGGCTTCATATTCATAAGATGTTTCTATGGCTAATGAAGTACTATCAATTGTCTTAGGATGTGTCTTCTCCATTTACAAGACACACTTAGACTTTTATTTATACATTTGTGTCTCAATGTCATATATAAACTGACAATTATCTTAACATCACCTGTTTAGGACCCGATGGAACATGTTAAAATATTTTGCGTGTGTCAAACATACATGAATTTAATTAATTCCAGCACAATGAAGTCTTTGAGACAAAGGAAGCAAAGATGTGATGTAAAAAGATTGCTGAAGCAAAAACTGGACAGAATGGCAGATATCATCTACAGCTGCAGAGCAGACAGATTAGTTATCATAGCCAGGAAGCAGACAAGACCTGATAAATTAGACTCCAGGGCCAGGCAGCTAGGCTTAAATCTAGGAGGTGGAAAGCTACTGAAGGAGGAGACAATTAACTCATTGGCTGCCAGCCCGTTTTCACAACAGAGATCCCCATACTGCCAGCGATGGCAGAAAAATACTAACCTCTTTGAACGCCAGCTCTTAGTATGGAAGGAGGCGAAAAACCATTTAATTCCTGTTTTTTTAAATGCATGCCAAACCACTTCCCAGCCACAGTGCCCTGATATCATTTCTGAACCTTATCAAACATTTACGGTTTTAAGTGCAATGACTGGTAGCGCAGTGGCGCCAACAACCATGTTATAGTTGTTGGTGACCGCATAACTCGACGTACATGACAGATGCTCGTAGACTCATCTTTAACTCCAGGAGTGGAACTTTATTCACTTTCATTCACAGCCTGCATTAATGTAGCCACAAGAGGACACAAGCCAGTGTCTTATTATGCCGGTCCCAAGCCCGGATAAATACAGAGGGTTGCGTCAGGAAGGGCATCTGGCATAAAACTTTTGCCAAATCAAACATGCGAATCAAACCCATGACTTCCATGCTGGATCGGTCAGGGCCCCGGTTAACAACGACCGCCATCGGCGCTGTTTACCTACAGGGTGCCAGTGGAAATTGGACTACTGTTGGTCGAACAAAGAGAGGAGGAAAGTGTGTTCGTAGGAAAAGAGAGAAGAGGAACGCCACGAGTATATGACTGAGAGTAGGGACATTGAATGTTGGAACTATGACAGGAAAAGGTAGAGAGTTTGTTGACATGATGCAGAGGAGGAAGGTAGACATACTGTGTGTCCAGGAGACCAGGTGGAAAGGTAGCAAGGCTAGCAGTTTAGGAGCAGGGTTCAAGTTGTTCTATCATGGTGTAGATAGGAAGATAAATGGAGTAGGAGTTATCTTGTAGGAGTTTGTTAGGAATGTCCTGGAGGTAAAAAGAGTGTCAGATAGAGTGATGAGTCTGAAGCTAGAAATAGAAGGCGTGATGTTCAATGTTGTTAGTGGGTATGCTCCACAGGTAGGATGTGAGCTGGAGGAGAAGGAGAAATTCTGGTTGGACTTGGATGAAGTGATGCAGAGCATACCTAGAAGTGAGAGAGTTGTCATTGGTGCAGACTTCAATGGACATGTTGGTGCAGGAAACAGAGGTGATGAGGAGATGATGGGCAGGTTTGGTATCCAGGACAGGAACGCAGAAGGACAGATGGTGGCAGACTTTGCAAAAAGGATGGAAATGGCTGTAGTAAATACTTTCTTCCAGAAGAGGCAGGAACATAGGGTGACCTATAAGACTGAAGGCAGGAGCACACAGGTAGACTACATCTTGTATAGACGGCATAACCTGAAGGAGATCAGTGACTGAAAAGGAGTGGTACATGAGAGTGTAGCCAAACAGCATAGGATGGTGGTGTGTAGGATGACTCTGGTGGTGAGGAAGATGAAGAGGGCAAAGACAGAGCAGAGGACGAAATGGTGGAAGCTAAAAAAGGAAGATTGTTGCATGACTTTTTGGAAGGAGTTAAATCAGGCTCTGGGTGGCCAAGAGGTGCTTCCAGATGACTGGAAAACTACAGCTAATGTAATCAGGGAGACAGGTAGGAGAGTACTTGGTGTGTCATCTGGAAGGAAAGTAGATAAGGAGACTTGGTGGTGGAATGAGGAGGTACAGGAGTGCATACAGAAAAAAAAGGTTAGCTCAGAAAAAGTGGGATACTGAGAGGACTGAGGAGAGTAGACAGGAGTACAGGGAGATGCAGCGTAAGGTAAAAGTAGAGGTGGGAGATGCAGCGTAAGGTGAAAGTAGAGGTGGCAAGGCCAAACAAGGGGCTAACGATGACTTGTATGCTAGGTTGGACAGTAAGAAGGGAGAGACTGATCTATACAGGTTGGCAAGACAGAGAAACAGATGGGAAGGACGTGCAGCAGGTTAGAGTGATTAAGAAAAGGGATGGAAATCTATTGACAGGGGACAGTAGTGTGGTTGGAAGATGGAAAGAGTACTTTGAAGAGCTGATGAACGAGGAAAATGAGAGAGAACAAAGACTAGAAGAGGCGACTGTTGTCAGGATGAAGAGAGAAGAGCATTGAAGAGGATGAAGAGTGGAAAGGCACTCTGTCCTGATGATATACCTGTAGAGTTTTGGAAGTGTCTAGGAGAGGTGGCAGTAGAATTTCTGACCGGGTTGTTCAACAGGATCTTAGATAGCGAGAAGATGCCTGAGGAATGGAAGAGAAGTGTGCTGGTGCCCATTTTTAAGAACAAGGGAGATGTGCAGAGTTGTGGCATCTACAGAGGAATGAAGCTGATGAGCCATACAATGAAGTTATGGGAAAGGGTAATTGAAGCTAGACTAAGGGCAGAAGTGAGCATTTGTGAGCAGCAGTATGGTTTCATGCCAAATAAGGGTACTACTGATGCAGTGTTTGCTTTGAGGATGTTGATTGAGAAGTACAGAGAAGGCCAGAGGGAACTGCATTGTGTTTTTGTAGATATGGAGAAAGCTTACGACAGGGTGTCCAGAGAGGAACTGTGGTATTGTATGAGGAAGTCTGGAGTGGCAGAGAAGTATGTGAGAGCAGTGCAGGACATGTATGAGGACTGTAAGACAGTGGTGAGGTGTGCTGTAGGTGTGACAGAGGAGTTCAAGGTGGAGGTGGGACTGCATCAGGGATCAGCTCTGAGCCCCTTCTTGTTTGCTATGGTGATGGACAGGCTGACAGACGAGGTTAGACAGGAATCTCCATGGACTATGATGTTTGCAGATGGAATTGTGATCTGCAGTGAGAGCAGGGAACAGGTGGAGAAGCTAGAGAGGTGGAGGTTTGTCCTGGAAAGGAGAGGAATGAAGGTTAGCCGCAGTAAGACAGAGTAAATGTGTGTGAATGAGAGGGACTCAAGTGGAAGAGTGAGGTTACAGGGAGAAGAGATCAAGAAGGTGGAGGATTTTAAGTACTTAGGGTCAACAGTCCAGAGCAATGAAGAGTGTGGAAAAGAGGTGAAGAAGTTTGTACAGGCAGGATGATACGGGTGGAGAAAAGTGTCAGGTTTGATGTGTGATAGAAGAGTTTCAGCTAAAATTAAAGGAAAGGTGTACAAAGCTGGTGAGACCAGTGATGTTGTTTGGTCTAGAGACAGTGTCACTGAGGAAAAGACAGGAGACAGAGCTGGAGGTAGAAGAGATGAAGATGCTGAGGTTCTCTTTGGGAGTGACCAGAAAGGATAGGATCAGGAATGAGTACATCAGAGGGACAGCACATGTTAAAGGTTTTGGAAATAAAGTCAGAGGCCAGACTGAGATGGTTTGGACATGTCCATAGGAGAGATAGTGAATATATTGGTAGAAGGATGCCAAGTTTTGAACTGCCAGGCAGGAGGTCTAGAGGAAGACCAAAGAGGAGGTTTATGGATGTAGTGAAAGAGGACATGAGGGTAGTTGGTTTGAGAGAAGAGGATGCAGAAGACAGAGTTAAATGGAGGCAATTGATTCATTGAGGCGACCACTGAAGGGAAAAGTCGAAAGGAAAAGAAGAAGATTCACAGCCTGTATGACAAGCTCTGCCATGTCAGCGTCTGGTCTCACCACACTGTCCTGTATCACTCCACCCACTCGTCACTCACATCAGCACAACAGTATAAGTGCGCGGCACGATATACTACATCCTCTTTTCTCAACATAAGAATTAGAGGATTTATAGTGTATGTTCTCCATTGCATGTTGAACATCCTACAATTTAGGTGAATTGTTCAGTCTAATTTGTCTGTCAGTGTGACTGTGACTCTGACTTTATTTCCAAAACGTCTAACATGTGCTGTTCCTCTGATGTACTCATTCCTGATCCTATCCATCCTGGTCACTCCCAAAGAGAACTTCAGCATCTTCATTTCTGCTACCTCCAGCTCTGCCTCCTGTCTTTTCCTCAGTGACACTGTCTCTAGACCAAACAACATCGCTGGTCTCACCACAGTTTTGTACACATTTCCTTTCATTTTGGCTGAAACTCTTCTATCACCTGACACTTTTCTCCATCCTGCCCGTACACGCTTCTTTAAATCTTTTCCACACTCTCCATTGCTCTGGACTGTTGACCCTAAGTACTTAAAATCCTCCCCCTTCTTGATCTCTTCTCCCTGTAAACTCACTCTTCCACTTGGCTCCCTCTCATTCACACACATGTACTCTGTCTTACTGTGGCTAAACTCTCCAGCTTCTCCTCCACCTGTTCCCTGCTCTCACTGCAGATCACAATTCCATCTGCAAACATCATAGTCCATGGGGATTCCTGTCTAACCTCGTCTGTCAGCCTGTCCATCACCATAGCGAACAAGAAGGGGCTCAGAGCTGATCCCTGATGCGGTCCCATCTCCACCTTGAACTCCTCTGTCACACCTACAGCACACCTCACCACTGTCTTACAGTCCTCTAACATACTTCTCTGCCACTCCAGACTTCCTCATACAATACCACAGTTCCTCTCTGGGCGCCCTGTCATAAGCTCTCTCCAGATCTACAAAAACACACTGCAGCTCCCTCTGGCCTTCTCTGTACTTCTCTATCAACATCCTCAAAGCAAATACTGCATTTGTAGTATTCTTCTTTGGCAAAAAACCATACTGCTGCTCACAAATGCTCACTTCCGCCCTCAGTCTTACTTCAACTACTCTTTCCCATAACTTAATTGTATGGCTCATCAGCTTCATTCCTTTGCAGGGGAACAACTCTGCACATCTCCCTTATTCTTAATGATGGGCACCAGCACACTTGTCTTCCATTCCTCAGGCATCTTCTCACTATCTAGCTTGCCGTCCTGTCATAATCAGCTAAATATGAAAGCGTAAAGTGTTTAGAACGTGCAAGTTTGTACAAAACAATGTATAAAATTATCTACCAATTTGCTTAATCAGAGTTATTGGCTCATGTGACAGAAATATCTTTTGTTGGTTATTTACAGTCTATGTATAGGTTTATGTAAATTTGGCAAGGTGAATGCATTCCTTATTGTACAGGAGACAAGGTACAGAGGGGATTGATTGACAAGGGTTTATAGCCAAGTAGGACACTGAACACAATGTGCTGTTAAAAAAAGAATGCAAAGTTGTCAAAAGTCAAAAAGTGAACCACATTATAGCGAGGGACAACTGCATTTTTCGCAATGACTGATTTTCATTTGCTGTAGTATCAGCTGACCATGTTCCAAAGGACTCTTCAGTGGCGACCAATCCCCAAGTTTGCAGCCCAATGAGACACAGACAATGAACACATATTGAGGCAGTCACATCCTCTGAACAGCTTTACTCAACACAATAACCACACATGCAGGGAAACCTTCAGAGAAGGAACCAACACTTTCATCAGGCTATATTGCCTTGAAGGAGAAAGTGTTGACTCAGTTGCCCAACCCAGACACTCCCAATATTTACACAGAATTACAGTATGTTGAATTCGTTAACCAGAAATGCAGGTTGAAAACCAACAAGTACGGGACAACAATCCTAATCTCATTTCACACATAAATATTGGTGGTTTGGTTTGTATTTATTAAAGTACCCAGATCTCATGGTGAATCTCTTTGTCACATATTTGATTTTTGATCTGCAATTTTAGTCCATGGTTTATATCTGATTGACCGGTAATCTAAATTAAACCATGTTCTCCTGCAGAGGGGAAAGTGTAGCATATATCCTCAGACTGACACAGTTTCTATTGAATTGCTGCTCCTTTCAGACACTCAGTGTTTGATTTGTCTTTTTTAGGTCTTGTCTAACTATTCAAAATGAAGAAATCAGTGAAAGATATTCACCTTTACATACCAAGACCTTATGAGTGATTCAAATGGAATGTGTCATGATATAAAACATCATCTAGCTCACCTCCTCCGTTTTTAAAGCACAGGTAAGGGAACCTCCACACATTTCCAAAACCCACCACGTTGCCTGCAGATGTGAGAATATATTCCCTTTTCCTCTTCCACTGCTCCCTTTTTTCAATGATGTTCTCCATCACTGCGCTACCTCCTAGATCATTTATCAGTTCTACAAGTGAATACAGTGCACATCAGCTCGAGTAAGACTAAAGTTGACATATATTTGAATAATAGACCCAAGGCAGTCCTATTTATTTACAGTATGTGTTTTCTTGCGACAGTAATGAAGACGGGGTGGGGTGAGGATGTTATTAAGAAGAATAAAGTTATCTTGAGCAGGAAGTAACACAAAACATGTAGTCTTATAAATATTTCTGACTGTATGCAGGTTAAGAAATGTCACACAATACATGCATTTCAGTTAATCATTTTAGAGTATTTTCAGTATGTTATTTGAAGGGTGATGAGCATTGTAGAATGTGAGAGAGAGAGAGAGAGAGAGAGAGAGAGAGAGAGAGAGAGAGAGAGAGAGTGTGTGTGTGTGTGTGTGTGTGTGTGTGTGTGTGTGTGTGTGTGTGTGTGTGTGTGTGCGTGTGTGCGTGTGTGTGTGTGTGTGTGTGTGTTTTACAGCCAGTTGACACACAATGATATAGTAGATGTAAATAAGGGGCAAATCCGTGTCAATCAGCCAACTGACTGTATTCATTGAACTGTATCGAGGTAACTGCTTTGGATGCATTCCACCTCTGTCCAGTTCTGATCTGAGGGTTGGAAGCTTGGATTGCCGGGTCCGTGGAGTCCCTCAGCTTGAAGTGGAGCCGCACCTTCTCCTTTTTGTACTCCAGACTGTGCAGGCCCTCTTGGAGTTTGGTTGTGATAGCTGAGGACATGTTCTTGTCAGAGAGGTCCGCCGTGTATATCCTCCTGCCGAGGCTTCTCACAGGTGCTTCTGCCAGTAGGGGAATTCTTTCACCTGCCACAGTGAAGACGATGTTATAATTTCTATAATTTAGTCTCTCTCCTTTGGGATGAAGGTGGTGACTGCTTGACACCATGACAGAGGGATGGACCCCATTTTCTAAGCCACAACAATGAGCCTCCATAGCGCCTTCAGGAGCCCAGGGCAGTATTTATTTATTCAGTTTATCTTATTCTTTCCAGACATGTTATTACAACAGATTTCACTTTTATCAGTGTTGGACCATCAGCAACAACATCTGAAAAGAAAAACAAAAGGGTTGACGGGTAGAAGCCGTTGGCTTGTAAGGTTCCCGTCCCCTTAATCATCAAGATCTCTCTCATTGCAGCACATTGTCAACCAATACATACATCATACATTGCATGTCACAAATCAATTTCAATTATTTTATTCTGGTACACTGTTGTTTTAATCCGTTCATTCAGTACAATAGGCGTGCATCTTTGCACACGTCTTTGTCAGTTCTTGAGAAGAGTCCAAATTTTGTTAATGTTCATGTAGTTATCCATTTCAAGGGTTGTTTCTGGACAATTTTATGGTTTACTCAGCATTCCTTTCCACTTTCGTAGCAGTCATAACATCTTGCATGTGCTCAGTTACAGCACAAAGGTTACAGTGACATTTGTGTCACAGGCATGACAACATGAAGTTTAATTCGCCATAAGAGTGCAGTCCTTTAACCATCATTCACGCCAGGAATATAACCTTGCAAAATCATGTTTTTAAATGTTTTTTAAAGGCAGTTAGAGTTCCCATACTCCTAATTTCATTATCAGTTTATTCCAATGTTTGACGCCAGTGAACAATAATGAAAATGTTTTTAATGTTGCTCTTGCTTTTTTCTGTACAAATGCTGTGTTTTCTCTTAGTTGGTAATTGGATTCATTAATCTGTATTTGTGATTGTGTATTTTGAGGTAAATAGTTATTGGCTGCTTTATACATAAGTTGTACAGTTTTATAGCTTATGATGTCATGTACTTTCAGTAGTTTAGATTTAATAAATAAGTGGTTTGTGTGTTTCCCCATACTTCAGCACAGTAGTTGAGATAGGGCAGGATTAGTAAACAATATATTATATGGAGTGCCTTCTGATTTAATAATTTTTGAGTCTTCCAGAGTATGGATACACTTCTGGCTAACTTTATTTGCAGTTGTCTTAAATGAGGTTTCCAATTTAGCATCTCATCAATAATCACTCCTAGCATTTTAAATTCATTAACCCGTTCAACCCGTTCATTCACCTTAATATTAATTTTGTGTTTGCTGCTTTTCTTCCCAAATGGCATATACTTAGTTTTTGTTAGGTTCAAGGATAATTTTTTTTATATCAAACCATAATTGCATCTTGTCTAATTCCTCATTTACTGTTTGAGTTAGTTTATTTATATCATTACCTTTGCAAATGTTACACATCCAGGTATTGAATCCCGTAGACAGATAAAAGATTCTGTAAATTAATGAAAATAATGAGGACGGGCAACTTTGTATACCGTCAGCTCAGTTTCTCTCATCCCAATGAGGAAGTAGCGAAAGTCCGTTAACAAGACGATACACAACGGGAAACCAACGAGCGTCCTGTCCCCTGCTGGCAGCACTGAGGTGCTGCAGAAGCTCATGAAACAAACAAAATTATACTTACACTGTATTTTTTTTTTTACCAGACAGACATAGGTGGTCCTGGAATGCATTAATTGTGAGTAATGAGGGATTACTGTACTACCAGACTTTAAAAATTGTATGGCACCGGGCGTATATTCCCTTCAAAAACACATATTCCATTCCAAATTTCCTGTCTTTTCAATTCCCAAACACTATCTTTTTATCTTTTTGACACTTTTTCTCCTTTTTAGACTTTTTAATAAAGCCTATAGTTAATCCATCAATTGCCATGCTAAACACAAAAGTACTAGTCCGTAAAACTTACCAGAAACAATTACACAGTGGTGGGCAGTCGGGGCCAGCAAGGCCTTCTCTGCTGGCCTAACCAGAAACCATGATGATATTTATGATAAAAGTTAATTAGGTTCTAATTTTCCTTAAATATATATAAAAACATTGGGATATAATATGACATGGGCCAGCGCTGGGTCAGTGTTCTATTTTTAGGTTAGAGAGCTTTTATCCAATCAGAACTCAGCTACCTCGTGTTGCCAGGTTCAAACTGGCAGGTTGAATGAAATCTCTCCAAGGCCTTCAGAAGCAACAATTTAGGCGTCTGTGCACTGAGTGAACAGGCACATATAGTTAATAGACAGATGCGATGGCCTTCCAGCAGGCCTCACGTTGACCTTTCATGTACAAGTCCTGTGATTGGACACTCACTTCTGAAAAGGCATCGCCATGCTGACGCTAGGCAAACGCACATTTGAAGAGAAGCTCTTCTGAGACGAGGCTCCGATCCGTGAACGAGCCAACCTGTTCTAGCTAACAAATTCTTCCTGAGGAAAAGAAAGGTCAATGCATTTATCTTTAAATAACCCTTTTGAACAGCTGTTTTGATGAGTACAATCATTTTATTCATTTAATTTTTCATATTTGTTTTAATATAATTTTATTTTGTTCGTATCAAATCAATTATAAAAAGATAAAATGACAAATTCAGTAATCCCTCGTTACCCATGGTTAATGCATTCTAAGACGACCCAAGGATAGAGAAATTCTGCTACATAGCGACCAAATATTTATTTCATTATTTACAGTATTTTAAATCATTTATGCACCAGAGACATGTGATGAGGTTCACGGCGGTGAGGCCGCAACGTTAAAGTCAGTTCTACAAGTCAAACAGAGTGTCGTATTTGCCATTTAATTTGCAACCTGACATTAAAAACTGGTTAAATTCATTACGGTTACACCACTCAGTTTAAACAGGGCGGGTTATTTCCTGATCTGAAGTTTGAAGCAGATCTTTAAGCCACAACGATCGTCTTCTTTTATTAATTAAACCTTGTTTTGATTGGTAGTACAATCTGAGGTGAGGGTCAACTGCTCGCTGCTGCACTGCGTGTCCTAAATGATTTTTAACCAGTTTTCTAATGGCATGCTGCTATTTAAACCACCTTATGTCTGTATTACCTTTTCCCACACTCTTAAAGACTGTTTAAAACATTGTTGTGTTAAAGAAAACTTGCAGGGGGAACCATGAGTCTTGGAACGCAGTGAATACACGGATGCTGTCAGCCAATAGCATGCATGTACAGTATCACGTGACCACCTACTAAAAATCAGCAATGTAGTGAAGCCGCGCATCTTGAAGTGCGAGTCAGCGTGGGATTACTGTATACTAAAAATGAAAAAAATTCTTGCTCTTCTGCAATGTGTGTAAATAATGTGGCGCATTTGCGAAGCTGTGTGATTGTAGTGGAAATACACAGAGACTCGTTTCATTATATCTCCATTACATCACCTCATTGCGGATTTTTGGTATGCAGTCACATGAGTCAAAAAGATTATTTATTTCATTCATTCATTCATTCATTCATTCATTCATTCATTCATTCACGTTCCTTGCCAAAGCTGCTGACGCCAGTTCCAGTTTAGACCGGGATAGTCTAATTCCCTTCGGGGATTATAACAGTATATAAAATAAACAAGAAAAAAAACAAGAAAAATGGGATTCAGCAGAGTTGAGCATGTATCATATTTATAAATGTTGTGCTTGTCTTACATATAACAACAAAATTTAAAATTTGGATGACATTCCCAAAACAAAAACAAACAAAATGATCTGCAATTGAAATGACCATACAGCCTGGTGCAAGATGACAACTGCAGATAAATATCCCACAAGCTTAGTGTCAAAGCCCAGCTTGTAAGGTGAAAGAGAAGCATGATTACCAGTTGTTGGTGAAAACAAGATTATTTATTGAAGTTTGAAAGTTGATTACTCATCATAATGAACATTTGGGGAGAGTACTTTATATGAAATACTTTCATAAGTCAATTACATCTCTGTAAAAGTTTGTCTTTGAGGGATTGCCACATTACTTATGTAACAGCATGGAGTGTATAGGGTTATTTGTAAGTTAATGGGACACTCTGGAAGAAATTAGGACAGGGCATGTCAGAAGCTGGTCATTGGTGTTTAAGTCCTCAAGGAACTGAGTTGGTGGTAGAGCTGGGTATCGTAATTTGTGCATTTGTGGTTGAAAAGGTAAAAAGGCTAAAGGAATCTTACAATCATCAGAGTGTTCTCTCCATGCTGCTCGTATTAAAGAGATCTGAGTAATCGCGTCATTTCTGTGTTTATTCAGAGATTTAGGAACCTTCAACATTAAGAAAAAAAGGAAAAATTTCCCTGACTAAAAAAGGAAAACATAAAACTAAAGAAATACAAACCACTGTTGACCTGTAAGAAATAAAATATGAAGACAAAACCTGTCTTGAATAAAGTGATGGCCAGTAAAACCCAAAGGAGAGAATACAGAATCCCTGAATCCAATGTGGCAAAAAAAGAGTTCCGTTTGTGATTTGAATGAATCGGCACATATAGCTATGGGATTGAACAGTTATAAAAGCCAATGTGCAAAATTCTAATGAGTCAAGAAAAGCTGCCTGACATCTGACAGGCCAAATTCTAAACTGACAGGCAAATTCTAAAGGATTAATAGTTTGGTTGGGGCACTGCACCGATAAGCTCCCTGTGATCTTAAAAGAGAAAGAATGGTCTAGCAATGTCATTGACGAGAACCAGTCATGTGGACGATACCCCACAGTTTGATTACCTTACGATATCTTAAAAAGAATACAAGGAAGCGGGACATTAGATTTAACACTTCAGTATGGTATCCAATGTAGCTATAACTATGGTAAGTATTAACAAGGTACCTTGCACATATCTATGTAAATTAGTTTTGCTGAGAAACATTAAATGCAGAAACATTACAAGGTCTTCTTTCAGTTCATTTCATTTTCATTGTAATTTGTGTCAGGAAAAGAGACTGAGGTTATTTTCATCTCTGGTTCATTCAGGAGATTGTCCTCATTGGTCTCCGAGTTGGCAGGATCACGAGCAGGATACCACAGAACCAACAGACGCTGAGTGTATCCAGGACAGAGTAAAGAGACAAATAGCCAATCAGAAATATGAATAATCACATGAAAACACCCAAGTAAAGTAGGTGTTTTTACCTCCTTGAAAGTGCCATTAATAGTCCAGATCTTTACAACAGCCCAGATGGGTACTGGGACTACAGTGAAACAGGACATGGTCCAGCCCAGACCATAGGCCCAGTCTGGGTATACGTAACCATGACTGGATGTCAGGGGCTGGTAATTCAGGAATGTGCAGATGAAGCAGGCCTTGAAAGAATATCAGAGGAAAAGTCAAGTTCTTGTTAAGGACAAAGAGTAGGTCTGTGAAGTCTCCTGTCTACTTTGCAGTAAAAAATTTTCTTCATAACTTATTTGTCATAAAACTATCACAATCACAATTCAACCTTTAACCCAGTCACTGAGCCTCATCAGTCAATGTTAGGTCTGTCTTGTTCACACACCAGTGCAGGGTAAGGTGTCAGAGATTTAAAATACACAAGTATTGGCTTCGGGCAGTACGATGGTGCAGTGGGTAGCGCTGTCGCCACACAGCGAGGCGCTGAATGAAATATTGGTTTCATCGGATTCTACTGCAATTTCAGATATGTATTGTTGACATAGCAGACTTAACAATACTTATAGATTTTGTGGTCTCTTGCTAAATAGATACAGTTATAACACTGTTTTAAGGCTGATTTATGCATTCCGCTGTTAAAATTTAATATATTTCGTCTGTTTTGATTGAATATGGTCTCTAAGCTTCAATCCAAGCCTACAGAAAAGAAATTACCATAACCAAAGTACCATTGTATAATCAACATGTTAGACTCATCTGTTATTAAGACCATCAATGACTGGTGATTTGTTATCATGGTCTTGTTGGGTTGTCCTATTTATAGGGGAGTAAATATCTGCAGTGCCGTCCCATTACCCATCGAAACTATGAAGTGTAGGAGTAGGACAAAAAACAGGATTGGGCTGATTAAGTCATGACGGCAGTTTCATTTGGGAGCGAGGCTCTTTGAACAGTGAAGAGGTGATGAGAACTTGAGACAAATCATTTTAACATTGTGACATTCATCTTTCACATGTCAGTTTTTCCACAAATATGATTTTAACCAAATGTCAGGTACAATTAAAAAAACAAAATAAATTAATAACTAAACTAAAAAAGTAACTAACTAAGATTTAGTTAGAGATAACTAAATCTTTCTGGTTCAAAAATTATGATACCTGGAATAATCTACGCCTAAGAGCAGGACGAAAGTCAAAATATGAATCCTGATGTACTGTACTATAGAAGCTTTTTGTCATTGTTGTTTGCTAATGACTGTCTAAATTAGGAATGATTGAGACACTTGTACACATGACAAACATGCTGTTGAGTCTTTCTGTAGTTTGTAGCTTACCGTGCAGATTAGTGGGGTGATGTAGCGCCAGCACAGTTTGAATAGAACACACGGTCTTTGTCCTGTCATACGTTCAACTACATCACACATCTGCTCAGCACCTGTATGATGAGCACACTTAAATATGTAAAACTTAAAAAATGTAAGAGCTGCAAAGTTGTAGCTTGTACTACAATCTCCTGCTTTCGGTAATTACACTAAATATAAAGTAGGTTGTGGAGTATGTTGGTCATCTCCACATAGATTTAAGATTTAACCAACAAGACAACCTAATTGTGAAGACTATTACTGTATATGCCAGAGGACAGCATCACTGTACTGACACCTAGGGTCAAATTGCGCCAAAGATAGACATACAGTGGTGTGAAAAGTGTTTTCCCCTTCCTTGTTTCCTATTTATTTTCATGTTCATTGAAGGTAATTGTTTCAGAGAAACAAACAAATTTAAATACTTGTCAAAGATAGCAAAAATAAACACATAAGGAGTTTTTAAATTAATATTTTCATTGTCATTGGGGAAAATCCAAACCTACAGTGGAATTCTTGTTTCCATTTATTACAGTAAGTCTTGTGGGTCCTAAAGCAGCAAAACAGCCCCAGACCATCATACTACTGCCATATTTTACCATTGTTATTGTCTTTATGATCTATGATCTTAGTCCTATTTCTGAAATGTTGTATAACGTTTACACCAGATATAATGGGACACAGACCCTCCATCTCACCATGACATCCATCACACCTTGACATCTAGCTGTCTGTTTGTCTAGCTAGCCAGCCAGTCAGACAGCCAGCCAGACCGACAGAAAGGCAGGCAGGGAGACAGATAGATACATAGATTAGAGATTAGAATAAGGAGCAAACACTTTTTCACACCACAAGTTACATTTTAAAGTGAAGGTGGTGGACACTAGAGAAAAGATTTGAAATTTCTCCACTCTTATCCCTCATTGCTTCCAACCTTAAAACAAACAGGCCAGAGGGCATCTTCAGGAGCATCACACAAGTTGAGTAGAAGGCCTCCTAGACAAAAGCATCCTTCTGTCCTTCTATTGTATGAGGCCTGGCTTGTAAGAACCATTTACCAAAGGCCACCTGTGTGGATATCTAAATAGCACTGTAAGGGTTGACTAGGGTTTAGTTTTACATGTTTGGAGTGTGGCCATGATAAAAAAACAGATCTCTTTTATCTTCCTGCAGGTCCAGACAATGCTTTGTTAAAAGACTCAACTTGCCCCAGTCAGTAGAGGGCAGTGTAGTTACAACATTCAGAGCGCTGCTCTGACATAATGTCAGGTTATGAAAGATGTTGAAGTCATTTGCTAGATTGTTGGAGCGGTGTTGGTGGGGAATGTGTGGGGAAGGGATGGGTGACATCATGTTATATAAAATATCTAAATGAAGGTTCATGGGGAAGGCAAGGCCATCAATCAGTTCTTGACAGAAGATGTGGTTGTATTTCTCCAGTCTCGCAAAAGTTGTTGAAATTATTGCTTAAAAATGTAACTGTTAATTTTATATATGCATTAAGAGATAATCAAAACGGATGAAAGCATTACAGTACATGAAAAACCTTTGAAGAGCTCATTTGGTAAATGACAGGAAATACAATAATTTTCAACAATAGCACTTACCAAAAGCCCAGCCAACTGCCACACATTCGATCAGACACAAAAACAATACACCTGCTCCATTTACAGCATAGTAGTCGATCAGCTGGAACAGGTATATGCCTCCCTGTTCAACACATAACAGATTCACATACAGAATGCTGTGCCACCTGAAATGCTGCTCTAGAATGGAATATATTGATTTCTGTTGTATTTGATAAGTCTACACAAGGTGGTGTAGTACCTGAGTGGTGAAAATGATCTGTATTAGGAAGAAGACTGAGCAGAAGATGATGAGGAAGATTTCTCTGCGCCAAGGTCTGCGCATTTGTTTTGGGAACATGTCAATCACAGATGCTGTTATGGTTTCCAAACCTGCAAACTAATACACACAAGAAAACACAGACATAAATTACTTACAAATCCTCAAACCTGCTGAGTAACGATGCTGGCTGAGTTCTCATTACTATCGTATATAATTGCTTTAATTTTTCAGAATGAAAGATGTCAAGACAAATTGTCATTATTTAGCTCATTTATTGTTCCCCTCTGTCCTGCCTGATGTTCTGTTTCTCATGTTTGTGGGATTCATGGCTATCGTCTTTTAGGTTACAGCATTATTAAAATCTTGACTCCCAAAGGTTAAGTCTTACTACCATTACCACTGCTTGCTCTCTTGGTGTTCTCATTGCATTTTTGCTTAAAGACTAATGGCCTACCAGAGACGCTGCAGCCCCACCATTCAGTGACCATTATTTAGCGTGCAGTCAGTGTGCATTGTAGGTCCTCTCGGAAGAGGACCTACAGTGTACCCTGACCGCTTTTGCAAAGGCATACAAACAGCTTGTTGGATGGATGGATAGATAGATAGATCATTTATTAATCCCGATGGAAATTCAGTATATCATTTGCTCACAATAATTTCATAAATACACATAACAGTAGCATGATATAGACAAAAAGACGTTAAGCATAGAGCTACTTTCTCAGTCAGTTGAACGTGACTCATGGCCAATTGTGTAAACACAAGATGGCTGATTGAACTAAGACCTGCCTGTAAATATATAGCGGAAAATATTTGTGGATTTTTGGAGAAAAACACACAATGTTTGTAAACGGGACAGAAATCGGTAGAGACGACAACAGATGATTACGGACTGGAGGTAATTAAAGTTTTGTTTCCCAACAATCATCATAGACAATGACAGATGTCTGCCTAACAGAGACTGGGGAGCTAAGCTAATGCAGTCAAATAAAACATAGGACGTTACCAGAGAGGTAAGCTGAAATATATGTGCTTTTCCTTGTATTTGTGAAGTTTCAGGCACAACTCGGATACATGCCACATACAGAAGTACTCCGATGACACCGCGATAGTGGCTTGTATCCGGGAGGGTGATGAGGGGGGGTACAGGGCATTGGTGGCTGACTTCGTGGAGTGGTGCCAACAGAACCAGCTCCAGCTCAACGTCTCCAAGACAAAGGAGATGGTTCTGGATTTCCGGCGGGCACCTCCCTCTCCACAGCCGGTGATCATCAAAGGCAGTGAGGTGGAGGTGGTAGAAAACTATAAGTACCTGGGACTGCAGCTAGACAGCAGACTGGACTGGTCACTCAACTCCAACTGTGTGTACAAGAAGGGGCAGAGCAGGATGTACTTCCTAAGGAGGCTGGCCTCCTTCAACATCTGTCCTAAGCTCCTTCTCATGTTCTATCAGTCCGTAGTCTCCAGTGTGCTGTCATACGCCATTGTGTGTTGGGGTGGGGGGGCCAGGAAAAGAGATATGGACCGTCTGAACAGACTCATCCGCAGAGCGGGCTCAGTGGTCGGGCTGAGCCTGGACTCTGTGGAGACGCTTCTGGAGAGCAGGACCATGTCTAAAATTAAGGCCATCATGAACAACACCAGGCACCCCCTACACACCACCTTCTCCCAGCAGAGAAGCACCTTCAGCGGCAGACTGCTGTCACACAGCGCCTCCACAGAGAGGCTGAGGTCCTCCTTCGTGCCCCGTGCCATCAGGGGGTACAATGACTCTCTCAGGAGGAGTGGGGGGGAGGTGGTGAGGTCAGCACGGGGTTGAATATGGATTTAATTTAATTTAATTTAAATTTAATTTTATACTGTTGTATATATATATATATATATATATATATATATATATATATATAATTTATTTATTTTTATACTGTTTTATATTTTAATTCAATTTTATACTGTTTAGATTTTATTTTAAACTGTTTATATTTTAATACTGTAATATTTTTAAATTTTATACTGTTTATATTTTAGTTATAGTTTAGTATATAAGTCCTGTTAGTGCTGCACGTGCCTGTCTGTTAGTGTAATGTATGTCTTGTGGTATGTCCTGTGATGTCAGTGTTTCCTTTTCTCCTGGTGTTTATCCAGTATTATTTGTTATGCAATGCCTGAGCAGTGGATATATGCAATTTCCTCCGGGATTAATAAAGTATCTATCTATCTATCTATCTATCTATCTATCTATCTATCTATCTATCTATCTATCTATCTATCTATCTATCTATCTATCTATCTATCTATCTATCTATCTATCTATCTATCTATCTATCTATCTATCTATCTATCTATCTATCTATCTATCTATCTATCTATCTATCTATCTATCTATCTATCTATCTATCTATCTTTGGCTGTGGAACGCCATCCCTAAACTATCTCCTTCTACTAACTCAACGTCACAGTGAGGTGGAGGAGGACGAATGAAAGCTAGGACATTAAAAAGTGTACATACTGTACCTGTGTATACATTTTTATTCTCTAATCTATTGTCTATTTATTACAATTTCTTTTTAGATTTTCATTCTTAAAACCTCCTTGTTCAGGCATTTAGGGTTTTTTTTTGTTGAGCAATACAACTGATCCAAAAAGCGATCCCCCCCTCACCATCAATAAAGTATTTATCAATATACCACTTAACTTATACTCAAAAGCAACTGTAAATACAATAAAAATGTGCCTGTGTGTGTGTGTGTGTGTGTGTGTGTATATATATATGTATATATATACACATATACATATATATATATATGTATATGTATATGTATATGTATATGTATATGTATATGTAAATATATATATATATATATATATATATATATATATATATATATATATATATATATATGTATGTATATGTATATGTAAAGCCCTGAAAAATTTGTTTTTCAGTTTTTCATAATAGGACCCCTTTACCAAAGGGGAAAAATAGAAAAATGTGATTTTTGCTGCCATTCAGTTTAAAAATTTTGCCCACAAAATAAAGGAAAAGATCTGATTTGGGGTGCCTGTTAATAAAACACAATATCCCGATTTACAAGTTAATAGGAAAAAAGATATAAGAAAGCATATTAATGGCTGGTCCTTCCTGACTAACAGCACATTACCACTGTGTCCAGCCCCAACATAAAGAGCATAATAAAGAAGCAGACAGCCCACAGTTGAGGCAGGGGCATCATGGCGATAGCCTGAGGGAAAGCGATGAACGCCAGCCCAGCACCTGGAGGTCAGAATAACAGTTCACTTTTATTTTTTGTCATTTTTAAACAAAGCTGTAAAAGTAGATTTGATTCTCATATATAACATACTAGATATCATATCAGCTTAAAATCACACCTGACTGAACGACCTTGTCAACAGGGAGTCCCTGCTTCTCTGCCATGAAGCCCAGAACAGAGAAAACTGCAAACCCAGCAACAAAGCTGGTGCAACCATTGAGCAGACATAGCCACAGACTGTCCCTAGACACACACACACACACACACACAGACACACAGACACACACACACACACACAGACACACAGACACACACACACACACACACACACACACACACACACACACACACACACACACACACACACACACACACACACACACACACACACACACACACACACACACACACACACACACACACACACACACAAAGTTATCGTGAAGTTCATTGGGAGTCTATTATTTTTTAACTGATGTAATATATAATGGTTTACATGTACCTTTGTAAACTCAGCAGATGCAATAAGAGAGAGAAGGAGATAGAAATTGTATCTTATTTTTGAATGAACTGATATTAATCACCGGAGGTTGATCTATGCAAATAAGGAGCAACATATGATGCAGCAGTCAAGGTACCCTAATCAACCCTATTTTCACAGCGTTGGAAAAAACCTTAAAAACAAATCATCCATAATGTCTTGTCTACTGATCTTCTGACTTACTTGTAACAGTTGTTCGTGACTTTGTTGTAGCTTCCCAGTGTGATTAGTGTTCCTCCAACAACACCATATGAGAACACTACCTGAGTACAAGCGTCCAACCACACCTAATTAACAAAGATGAGAAATTGCATGTAATCAAGTCATCAGGACTGAAGTACGAGCTTTTTGAAATTTTATTTTTCTAGCGAATCTCTTGCTCAAAAGATTTGGGACATGGGTAATAAGTGAACCCAGGTTGCTATGCACTGTACATGAGGTGTGTGCTCACACCACTAACCTATCTACATTGTAAAATTAATATGAATGTTAAACCTGTTCACTTGGAGCAAAAAAAAAAAATCTGATTAAGAGAAAAACATTTATGTCAAGACTTTGGCAGTGGGAAAAGGGTGCAGAAAGAGACAGATAATTACGCTGGGTAGTGCTGCCTGTGTGATGCCCACTAAGTGTATCATCACATTAGTGTGATTATTTTATTTGTGTCTAAAGTTGTGAAAGTGTCTGTTTTATTTATTCTTCTAAGACCCAGTTTGTGTGATTTAATTTATTTCTTCATCCCAAAAACAATACAACTTTGGTCACCAGGGGGCAGTGGTGGGATCACAGGTTAAACCTGTACCTGTCCGTATGACGTGCACGCTAGCCAGGCTCCCTTCATAACCGAGAAGGAGCTTCGGTGAAAACGCTACACTACTCCACTGTCTCCTTCATTTATAACATTTCAACCTGTTTTCCAGGTGGGTAATCCTTCACAACCACACAAAGATATCACCTGATGTTTATGTCGCTTTTGGTAACGTTTGTGCATTGATTTGGGTCGAATTTATGTATAAAACAAGCTAGTAGAGATTCCAGAACTTCTGTTACTGTGTGTACTGGGTCTCGTTAAAATGGCGTCTCCCCACGTGTTTATTGTTGAAATGTCTTGTGAACCAGTATGATATATTGGATGTATTTTGGACTGATAATGAATGTTCTATGAACATGTAAATGTGAATGTCTAGATAGACAGTGAAAGATACAGTGTTATGGATGCTGGGTAAAATAATTCAAATTAAAGGACAAATGCAGACAGTATTGGTTAGAGAGGGAATTTATTGTGAAATGTGAATGATTGTGAATAAAAGATAACCGAGAAGGAGCTTCGGTGAAAACGCTACACTAATCCACTGTCTCCTTCATTTATAACATTTCAACCTGTTTTCCAGGTATCATATATCTGTTGTTGGGTGCCACATCCTGGTACCTGCAACACCTGCAAAAGTCTTGGTTAGACTGAATACATGAGAGACACATCTTCACTAGCAAACCTGGAAAGTTTGGGTGATGTATCTGTTACTTTTCATTTGTGTTAAAATGAAGACCCTCATCAACCATCATAGTCTACGCTGTCACTGAGCAGAACGCTGAATATACACAATAGCAGAGACAATAACTGCTACACTGACAGACACAATGGAGGAACAGATTCCACAACAGACTTGAGAAAGTGTGGGGAAAAAAATCCCAAAGCTGATTTTCCTACTTCCAGAGCGTACAGAGGCAGCAGTGGATCAGTCTACAATGTCTTGGACTGGGACTGGAAGGTGGCCAGTTCAAGACCTGTGTAGGCCAAAATGTTGAGTGTGAACTGGCAGTTGAGCACAACAAAAACACAGCCTTTTTTTTTGTGGGCGCTAAATTTTAGGGGCAACGGCCAGAAACCTGTAACGTGACCAAGAACTGTCAAGCGGGACAGACGCACCCATTCGTCTGTGCGTCATTCCGCACAGATGTCACTTTTCAAAATAAAGCATCCTTAGACCCGGTACCTGATTGCGAGACATTAGGTACCAGGCGGCACAGAAATTTTGATTTTCTTTTTTTTTTAATTGATTAAAAACATTAGTTCTCACCTGAAGGTCAGTCAGACGAGACAGATCTGGATAAAGGTAATAGACAACACCTTGCCAAGCTCCAGGCAAAGTCACTCCCCTGACCATCAAGATGGCTAGCATCAGATAGGGGAACAGAGCCGTGACATACACCACCTGGAATTTAGTGATTGCTTAGTATGTGGGAGGCTATATCAAATCACTGCACTAGGTTATACAAACATCATATTGTTGTTACTCCATTGAATAGGAGTAAATGTTCAAAGAAACTAAGGCCCCGTCCACACCATAACGGATTTTTTTAAAAACGGAACTTTTTATAAAAGCATCGAAAACGATTTGCGTCCACACGACAGCATTTTTAAAAAAAAATCTCTGTCCACACGTAAACGCACCAGTGCGTTTTCAAAGACGCCTATAAGCATGCCAAACCATGTGGTGGCAGTATTGAGTCAAATTTTATCCAATAGGAATCCTCCGTGTTTTGTTGTCAAAACACACGGGCCCATAAATATGACATCACAGCTGTTTTCGTCGCAGGCAAGACGTCAGCGTTTTTAAAAAGTCGCGGATACGCCGTCCACACGACAACGCAGACCCAGCGTTTTTAAATAAATCCACCTCGGCCAGCGTTTTTAAAAAGTTGCGATTTTGGAACATCCGTTATCGTGTGGACGGGGCCTAAGCAATCACAAAAGATAAAAGATAACAAACATAATAACAATCAATCATAAAAGATGTGAATGTCAGTGTAGTTATATTCAAAATTACACAGCTATCAAATTGCTTCTTATATGACCAATATGTGGCAGTCGTGTTATTCTGACGTCTTATCCATTTACTTTATGTGCATGACCATGTAAAAATTTATTTCCCCTGACCTTTCCTGTAGAGCGGACTCCTTTCCAGATGCAGAAATAGCAGCTCACCCAACAGACGAGTTGACACAACAGCAGCTCCCATTGTACTGTACCAATTACCTCTAGTCCTTCAGACATAGATAGCACCTGTCTCCTGTGTGGGACCACCAGATGCAGTGATGATTAGTTGCATAAGGAGCTACAAGAAATAACCTTATTTGCTGCCTCTGTTGTTGTACACTGCAAAATTGAAATATTTTAAATCAAGGCAATATTTGCATGTTTCAGTCAAAAATGAGTTAGGAAGACTAAACTGTTTCTATCTCAGGCATTTCAGTTGTTTGAAACCACTTTGTCCTGAATAATCTTGATATCATTACTTTATACAGTTTTCATGACACAAAACAACACAAAAGAGAGCAATTTTAGAATTGTGCAGTCATTAACTGTAAAGATTTTTTTTTTTAAAAAAAAGCATGTTTCTCGGATACTTTTTTTCCAAAAAAGAAAGTTAACCTGTAATGAAAAAGAAGACTGTCAAGTAAATCAATATCTCTATTCTTTCATTGCTTATTCTTTCATTGCTTTATGATCGTCTGACTGAAAATAAAATAAAAACAAAGTAGAACTATCCGACTGAGTTGATTTGACAAACAAGATCTGTTAATTTTGAAAAACCTTTATTATCCAAATGAAAGTTTCGGATAAACACAACCCCATGCTTATTATTAGTATTGTAGTTTATCTTTCAGTTTGATCATTTTTTATATTGTAGTTTTTTTTAGTTTGATGTAGTAACACTGACTCACTCCCAGAACTCGGAAACTGAAGACATGGTGAGATTTCCGGATGTCCACTTTGCTGTCAGGTTATCACTTTGATTTCCAGTCATGTTTGCAGAGGTGATGTCAATGCATTTCTCTGTTGATGTAAGACAATTTATTAAAGTTCAGAGAGTACATGTGCAACTGTTTCGCTGTGGCGACCCCTGAAGGGAAAAACGGAAAGGAAAAGAAGAAGAAAATCCTCACAATAAAATGGATATGTGGTTTAAATATTGGTTTGGATGACTTGACTCTCTTCTAACACACATTTTCTCTCACAAGATCACAAATGAATCACAGCCAATAATAAATTATTACACATAAGAAATATTTGATTTATGACTTTAAGAGAAAATATGTGGATGTTTTGAGGGATATATGCATATATTAATATTACAAATATGCAGTTAATTTGTACACTAGATGCTGCATGCTCAACCGCCCTATAAGGCAGATCACGTTTTTATTTATATATTACACCGGAACACCAAATTCTGTTGTGACATACTGTAAGCATAGCATGGTGTTTTAAGAACCTGACCTGTGTTCCAGGGATTGCTGCAGGTTGCCCAGGGCAGTGGGTCTCTGAAAGAGTAGATGAAGTAAAGAAGTGCCCAGGCCAGGATTAGGGTATACATTCTGGAAATCATCTGGACAATAGTGAGCGAATAGCCAGTCCCTAGAGGGAGAGAACATCCACAACTCTTTGAGGACTGATAATTATGGTGCAGCTATCCTACATTTGTTAATGCATTTGTTTGAAAATAAATTATTGCAGACTAAATATGCTCACTTCCAAATTCAACACCTCATCAAAAGCAGGTTATTTTTATTTCATGTATTTGTCTCCAACATTAACCCAACGCATTTAGTTTTCAGGCGTAGTTGATAAAATGTCTTCAGTTTAAATGCTCAGCATACTGTATATAAAAACACAGACACACTACATATACATACCGTACATTCATTCAATATTTGAAATTAATAATTTGATACATGTTTGTGAAAAGTGACTATTTTCTTACTTATAATTAATATTTATTTAATGTAGAAAATCTCATACAAAAGATTAGGAATATAATTTCCAAGAGAACCCTTATCAAGAATTCAAGGAAAAATAATCTGATTACCTTGTGCTAGTGGGCAGAACTTGATCCAGCAGGTCATGGAGCTCTCCTGTGCATACTGACCAATCACAGTCTCGAGCAGAAACATCGGCAGTCCACAGAGCACAGCAAAAAAACAGTAAGGCAAAAGGAAGGCACCTGCACACAAAAATAAATACACCTCAATATTTGGAGCAGCCCAGTCATAAAGAGATGTAGAGCACAACAATTACAACTGCTATATTAACACAAATGTGTCAAATTATGTATTCTTTATTTACAAAAATGAACTTTCAATAAACAAGTAGTGTTTTCATTTATCTATTCTCTGTGTCACCTATATATTGAAAGGGGAGAGGGGATTCTCCAACACAAATGATTGTACGCTCCGGATGAACAAAAATATATTCATGTTTCCTTCGTTTCCAATCAGTATTTATCTCACTTCTCCCAGACCAGTCATAAAAACGGCTTCATAACATGTTTCTATGGCTAGAGAAGTACTATCAGTTGCCTTCCGATGTGTGTTCTCCATTTACAAGACACACTTAGACTTTTATTTATACATTTGTTTCTAAATGTCTCATATAAAAACTGAAAATGATCTTAACATCACCTGTTTACGACCTTGATTGAACATGTTAAAATATTTTGCGAGATTTACATTAATTCCAGCAGAATGAAGTCTGTACTTTGAGACAAAGGAAGCAAAGATTTGATCTAAAAAGATTGTTGAAGGCAAAACTGGATAGAATGGCAGATATCATCTACAGCTGCGGAGCAGACAGATTAATCATCATAGCGAGGAAGCAGATAAGACCTGATTAGCTGTTAGGGCCAAGCAGCTAGGCTTAAATCTAGGAGCTGGAAAAGCTGGTGAAAGAGGAGACCACCTCATTGGCTGCCAGCTGTTTTCAGAACATAGATCCCCATACTGCCAGCGATTTTAGATTTGGCAGTGTATTCCAGTTTCTACTTTGAAGAAACCAGAATACAAAACATGTTTTCAGTCATTAACTTTTTTTTGTTAAGTCCAGTACATAACTCTACATGTGTTAATTCATAACTTTGATGCATTCAGTGAGAATCTAAAATGTAAATAGTCATGAAAATAAAGAAAACACATCGAATGAGAAGGTGTGTCCAAACTTTTGGCCTGTACTGTATAATTGTGTTCAAAATCTACATTTGACAAATATATATTTTTTATTTTTATTTTTTGCTGTCACAGCTAAAATTAACCTAATGAGTTCCACTAAAGTTTTCTGGGGTCCAAGGGTTGCAGTGAAGGGGATGCGATTCGAAGCTCCATCTGTTCTTCCTCTCCATGATATCCGTCATCTTTTTCCATAATCCCGACACTCTTTCTCCCCGAACTACCACAATCGTGTGTGCTGCCTGAATTTATCCAACTCCCAATGTTTCACCATTGTCTCTGTTTTCTTCTTATAGAATATATGCTGATCAAGAAACATGATGTTGACCTGCCACCAGTCCACCTCAATATCATGGAAATGGAAACAAGATCCCCATCAAGGAACAAAATGGTTAACACAGTTAAACAGGCAAGACAACATTGGCCCTAGGACCAAATGGCATCCCAGCTATATGATAAAATCCCCAGGCATCGTCCCACACCGATGGAAACTGATGAGCGGCATGGGAGAAGGGAAATGTTCCAATAGCAGGGTGAAGGATAGAGGGCATATCAACCCTCAAGGAAGAAAACTCCTCAGTCATAGGTCAGATTTGCTAAATCAACCTGCTAAATAAGGATATTTTCTGGCACTGTGGTGCAAAAAAATCTGAGTGTCTTGCAGAGAAACACTGTCATCAATATACAGCAATACAGAAGGCAGGAATATGGTTCTGAGGCTGTGTGGAGTATGGCTCATCATAAATTCAGACTGCCAAGAAGGACAAAAAAATCATTCCTTGATCTTGCAAATCGACTTGGGTTAGTCCCTTGTGGTGTTGTAGGGAGCATTAAACTTCTTTCAGGTCTCCTGGGAACATTATAAGGCTCTTCAACACATGCTTTAAGGACTTCCAGTTCCATGCAGGGCACTGCCATCACATGGCAGCTGCTGGAGAAAGGTATTATGGCAGGTTTCACTATTTCACTGCTGGCCCTCTCCATGGTAATGGAACTCATTATCTAAATGTATGGAGATCAGTGCATGGACTCTACGGGCTTCAATTACCTGCATAAGTATGTTTATTGATGGCATAACAAACATATTCATTCACTCAACATCAGTACCTGCTTCTTCTACTGTCATGGGTCGCAGGGTTTGTGGCGCCTATTCCAGCGGCATGAGGCAGGGTACAATCCGGGCACGATGTCAGTGCAACGCAGATGACAAAGATAATACCCAAAAAAGCAAGCACCAGTGGCTGAGACAACTGAGATGACATTTCATTGACAATGGACTCCACATTACTCCATTCAATACCAACACTATGAAACTACTGTTTGCTTTTTCATTAAGTTAACTTCTTCTTCTTTTCCTTTCGGCTTTTCCCGTCAGGGGTCGCCACAGCAAATCAGTTGCCTCCATCTAGCCCTGTTCTTTGCATCCTCTTCTCTCACACCAACTACCTTCATGTCATCTTTCACTACATCCATAAACCTCCTCCTTGGTCTTCCTCTAGGCCTCCTGCCTGGCAGTTCAAAACTCAGTATCCTTCTACCAATATATTCAGTATCTTTCCTCTGGACATGTCCAAACCATCTCAGTCTGGCCTCTCTGACTTTATGTCCAAAACCTCCAACATGTGCTGTCCCTCTGATGTACTCATTCCTGATCCTATCCTTCCTGGTCACTCCCAGAGAGAACCTCAGCATCTTCATCTCTGCTACCTCCAGCTCTGTCTCCTGTCATTTCCTCAGTGACACTGTCTCTAGACCAAACAACATCGCTGGTCTCACCACAGTTTTGTACACCTTTCCTTTCATTTAGCTGACACTTTCCTCCTCCTGTTCCATCCTGCCTGTACACATTTCTTCACCTCTTTTCCACACTGTCCATTGCTCTGGACTGTTGACCCTAAATACTTAAAATCCCACCTTCTTGATCTCTTCTCCCTGTAACCTCACTCTTCCACTTGGGTCCCTCTCATTCACACACATGTACTCTGTCTTACTGCGGCTAACCTTCATTCCTCTCCTTTCCAGGACAAACCTCCACCTCTCTAGCTTCTCGTCCACCTGTTCCCTGCTCTCACTGCAGATCACAATGTCATCTGCAAACATCATAGTCCATGGAGATTCCTGTCTAACCTCGTCTGTCAGCCTGTCCATCACCATAGCGAACAAGAATGGGCGCAGAGCTGATCCCTGATGCACTCCCACCTCCACTTTGACCTCCTCTGTCACACCTACAGCACACCTCACCACTGTCTTACAGTCCTTATACATGTCCTGCACAGCTCTAACATACTTCTCTGCCACTCCAGACTTCTTCTTACAATACGACAGTTCCTCTCTGGGCGCCCTGTCATAAGTTTTCTCCAGATCTACAAAAACACAATGCAGCTCCCTCTGGCCTTCTCTGTACTTCTCTATCAACATCCTCAAAGCAAATACTGCATCTGTAGTACTCTTCTTTGGCATGAAACCATACTGCTGCTCACAAATGTTCACTTCTGCCCTTAGTCTAGCTTCCACTACTCTTTCCCATAACTTAATTGTATGGCTCATCAGCTTCATTCCTCTGTAGTTGCCACAACTCTGCACATCTCCCTTGTTCTTAAAAATGGGCACCAGCACAATTCTCCTCCATTCCTCAGGCATCTTCTCACTATCTAAGATCCTGTCCCAGTCAGAAACTCTACTGCCACCTCTCCTAGACACTTCCAAACCTCTACAGGTATATCATCAGGACCGACTGCCTTTCCACTCTTCATCCTCTTCAATGCCCTCCTCACTTCATCCTGACTAATCTTTGCTACTTCCTGGTTCACAACAGTCACCTCTTCTAGTCTTTGTTCTCTCTCATCTTCCACGTTCATCAGCTCTTCAAAGTACTCTTTCCATCTTCCCATCACACTATTGGCACCTGTCAATAGACTTCCGTCCCTATCCTTAATCACCCTAACCTGCTGCACGTCCTTCCCAACTCTGTCTCTCTGTCTTGCCAACCGGTATAGATCAGTCTCTCCCTCCTTACTGTTCAACCTAGCATACAAGTCATGATAAGCCCCTTGTTTAGCCTTTGCTACCTCAACTTTCACCTACCGCAGGTGTCTTTGATGGTGCAGAATGTTTCGTCAACATTGTGGGGTTTGTTGGGGAGAAATCTTATCAGCATACAGCACTGCACTTCAGAGTCATACATACAAGATTTATGTAAATTTGGGAAGCTGAAGGCATTCTGTATTGTACAGGGGACATGGCACACAGGAAATTGATTGACAAGGGTCTACAGCAATCAGGACACAGAACACCATGTGCTGTTAAAAAGAAGCCTGCAAAATTGCACTAAAAAAATACAGAGCAAACAGTGAACCACATTATAGCGAGGGACAACTGCACTTTTCTGATTGATTTTTATTTGCTGTGGTATCAACTGACCATGCTCCAAAGGATTCTTAAGTGGCGACCAATCCCCAGGTTTGCAGCCCAATGAGACACAGACAATGAAAAACCTGGAACACACGTCGAGGCAGTCACATCCTCTAACCAACTTTACTCAACACAATAACCACACATGCAGAGAAAAGGAACCAACACTTTCATCAGGCTATATTGCCTTGAAAGAGAAAGGGTGAGTACTGGTGTTGACTCATTTTCACAGCCTGGACACTCAGCCCAGTAGTTACCCAAAATTATGTTGATTTTGTCAACCAGAATTGGAGGTTTAATATCACCAGGCACAGGACAACAATCCCAACCTCATTCCACACATTAAGATTCTTTGATTTGGTTTGTATTTATTAAAGTACCCAGCTCTCATGGTGAATCTCTTGGTCAAAGATTTCATTTTTTATTTGCAATTTTAATCTATGAAAAATGTCTTATTTTCAGAAGATCTCAAGACTTGTGTTAACTCTGTAAACAAATCCAAATATAAATGTTAATGTGTTGCTCCTCTACTCTGTTTTTTCTGCCAAACGAGGTGATTTTGTGGGTTGATCATTGAAAACAGTACTGGTACTTGTAGATGTGCTGAATAAATACGTTCGTTCAATTTATTTTCTTTCAATGTTCAGGGGTCGTGTTAGGAGAATGTTTTGCTTGTTGCAAACTACCGCATTTCTTCACTGACTAGTTGCCTTCCATTGTCAGAGAAGAGTTCATCAGGCACACCATGTCTAGCAAAAACAGATTTCAAAGCAGTTATGATGTGCTTGCTTGTTGTATCGCATAGTTTTATGATTTCAGGGTACTTGGAAAAGTAGTCCACACAGAGAATATATTCAGCATTATTGAAATGGAATAAATCCATTCCCACCTTTGACCAAGCTCTCTCTGGGACTGGATGGGATATCAAGGGCTCTCTTGGATTTTGATTTCTGTGTTTGTTGCACACTGCACATTTCTGTATCAAATCCTCAATCTCTTTGGTCATCCCTGGCCAGAACAGGATATCTCTGGCCCTTTCCTTACTTTTCACAATTCCCATGTGAGATTCATGAATTTTCTCCAACAGCTCTTGTCTCATCTTTGCTGGCACAATCAGTTTTGAATTCTTGAACACAAGTCCATCAGAGTATGCAAACTCCTCCCTGAATGTCCAGTACTGTTGTAGTTCCTCTGGAACTTGTCTCTGTGACTCAGGCCATCCATTCTGAATTGCAGCTATAAGCAGTCTCAGCGTCTCATCCTGTCGTGTGGCCTCTTTGAACTGATCCAGCTTCTCTTTCAACACTGGTAGCTGTTGGGCTATGTAGCTCACCTCAAACTCCTTCTCCTGGGAGATCTGGGAGATCTTTCAAACTGGCTCTGCTTAATGCATCTGCAATGTGCATTTCTTTACCAGGTTTGTAAGTCACTTGTAGGCTGTATTTTGAAGCCTCATTAACATCCTCTGCAGCCTGGCTGGTGCCTTGTGAAGACTTTTTAAAGATTGTCTCTAAGGGTTTGTGATCCGATTCAACCTGCACAGATCTCCCATACAGGTATTGGTGAAATCTTTCACAGCCAAAAACAATAGCAAGCAGCTCCTTTTCAATTTGGGCATATCATTTTTCACAATCTGTTAGTGACCTGGAGCCATATGCTATTGGATGTCCTTCTTGTAAGATTACTGCTCCCAGACCACTTGTGCTCGCATCGACCGAGAGTGTGACAGGCTTTTCAACGTCATAATATGTCAGTACTGGTGTGTTACTCACAAGTTCCTTGAGTCTTGAGAAGCTTTTTTTTGTTCGTGTTCCCAGTGCCAGATAGTTTCTCTTTCCAGTAGCTTCCTGAGTGGTGCAGACTCTTCTGAGAGATTTGGGATGAATTTGGCGACATATTGCACCATTCCCAAGAACCTCTGCAGTTCTGTTTTGTCCTGTGGCTCTGGTATTCCTTGTATGGCTCTCAATTTTTCCATGTCTGGTTTCAGTCCATCTTTGCTCAATACATGTCCGATGTAGCTGATTTAATTGAGTCCAATTTTGCATTTGTCCCTGTTGAGTTTCATGTTGATGCTTCTCAGTCTGTCCAGCAGCTTCCTCAATCTGTCGTCATGTGACTCTTGGTCTTCACCCCACACCAGAATATCATCAACGACATTCACCACTCCTTCAAGTTCTTCTAGAAGTTGTTCCAAGCACATCTGAAAGACTTCTGGTGCTGAGGATATGCCAAAAGGAAGTCTCTTAAATCTGTACCTTCCTAGCGGTGAGTTGAAAGTGCAGAGTTTGGAGGTCTTGTCATCCAACTCGAATTGCCAGTAGCCATGATTGGCATCCAAAACAGTGAAAACCTTTGCGTTAGGCATTTCTGCTACTACTTCCTCCAATGTCTTGAGAGGATAGTGTTCTCTTCTTATCGCCTTATTCAAATCTTACGGATCAAGACATATTCTAATTTTGTGTGGTTTCACCACGGTCACCATGCTGCTCACCCAATCTGTGGGCTCTGTTTGTCTCTCTATGACATCAAGGCTTTCCATTCGTTTCAGTTCTTTCTCAATGTCTTTTTTTAAAGTGACTGGAACTTTCCTTGGCGGATGTATCACTGATGAAACTTCAGGATCTACTTGAATATGGTGACTTCCAGGCACACAGCCTAGTCCTGTGAATAAATCTTCGTATTCACACAAGATGTCTGTCTATGTTTTTCTTGACACTTCATAGATCCTTTTCACCATCCCCAGCTCAACACTAGACTCGCCTCCCAGTATTGCTCTTACTCCTTGCTTTATCACTTTAAATATTATCTCATACTGCCTGTCTTTGTATGAGCATTTAATGGTCTTCTGCCCCAGTGGCTTCTCTTTCTGTCCGAAAACGCCCAGTAGCGTGAAGCTTGACTTTTGCAGTTTGTCATCACTCAGTTTCAGCTTTTCTAATTCACTCTTGGACATGATGTTACAGTCAGCACCTATATCTATCATCACAGTTATTTGCTGGTCGTTGACATTTACAGTCTCTTTCCAGACATCCCTGCCACTTTTTACAGCCACTTTGTTCACATGCTTGTCTTTTTCTTTAACATGTACTATCCCAATGAACATGTCATTTTCGTCATTACTTGCCATGTCACATTCTACACCTTGTATTTTCCGGCGGTTATTAGTCTGTCCGCGACTCATGCACATTTTGACGTAGTGATTTTTACTGTGAAATTTGTTGCAGGTTTGACCATATACTGGGCATTGTCTTGATTCATGTTTATACCCGCATCTTCCGCATCCTGCATGTGATCTTTCCTTCTTTGTTTGAGTTTGTGGCCTGTCCTTCTTTTGCCTGTGTATTGTTTGAACTTGCACCTCATTCTCTTCATGTAGCTTTTTAAGCTGGCTTCGGCTAACTTCTGCTGCGCGGCAAATATCAACAGCTCTTTGTAGCGTTAGCTCGGGCTATCTCAGCAATCTGCCTCGGATCTGATCATTTGTAACACCACAGACGACTCTGTCTGTGATGTGTGACTCTGTTAGGTCTCCAAATTCACTGTCTCTTGCTTTATTTTTAAGATCTGTGACGTAAGCATCAATGGATTCAGCATTGCCTTGCACTCTGGTATTAAACAAATGTCTCTGGTATGTCACATTTTTTCACGGTTCACAGTATATTCTGAACAGCTCTTTTAAGCCTTCCAGTCCATCGACATCTTCATTGAACTCAAAAGTATTGAATACCTTGAGGGCATCGTCTCCTCCGACGTGAAGAAATGTGGCGCACTGTACTTTTTCCGACTTCTCGGAGATTCCGCTTGCAATGAGGTAAATCTCGAACTTTTGTATCCATACTCTCCAACTTTCTGCAAGATTGCCGTCTAAATTTAATGTCCCCGGAGGTCTTTGGTGGTCCATCTTTCCGTCTTTTTAGACAATTTCTGACACCATGTTATATATCAGACCGTGAGGCAGCGTGAGTTACAACATAATAATGTTTTTATTTAACTCCCCTCGGTACCTGTCAACCATAATGCTCTTAGTGTTACAGCCTCACCTACTGGTGGCTTCCAGTATAACACACATACATGACAGGGGGGGTGCTGAAATGGTGGTTCGGTGTTGCTCATGTTAGAGGAAATAAATTTATTGAAGAAACATAAATGTTTTGTTTATTGTTACATTTAACAATAAACACTAAGCTGTAAATGCCCCAGTCTAAGACAACGTAATTGAGAAACAGTTTTTTTTTGTTTGTTTAGGTTTGTTGTTTGTTAATTTTTGTATATGACTTCTGACGTATTGTATAGTAAATGATAGAAAATACTATTGTGTTAGTAGGTTTATTTTAGTTACTTTATTTTCCGCACTATAAGGCGCACCTAAAAGCCTAAAATTTTCTCATAAACCCGTAGTGCGCCTTATAATCCGGTGCGTCTTATATATGAATTAATACTCATATTAATATTGGTTAAAAACATGATGGCTGAAAAAAAGCCGGCAGTCTGGCCGCCAGTCATACCGCACTCCGCCACCAGAGGAGCTCCCTCACAAGGCACTCAGGCCCACGCCCCCTAACAACGGTAGTCAAGGAGTGTCACCGAAGTCCTGGCTCTGACTGAGCTGCTCTCAGACGGTAGAGCAGACTGTAGGAGCACCGGTGATTACGTAGCAAAACATAAGGAACTTTCAACAATTCTATTAATAAAGTTTGACTGACTGACTGATCTCAGTATTTCCTAACTATTTGGCGTCGGAAATAACCCACTTTAAACTTAATTGGTATTAAAAATGCCATTGTGCTGGAGTCTAGTGACGGTCCATTCTATTAGTCTGTGGAAACACACGGAGAAACTGGCATAAAGGTGAATGAAAGATCCTCAAAGCTGAACTTCCAGCCTTTTCTGAAATTTCAAGAGCAGAGTCACTGCTAGATGAAGGTGTCTACTGTACTGCATTTGATTTACAAATGTAGTTGATAGCTCTGGGGGGGTGGCGGAGGGGCGCATTCAGGTATTCTGTCTGCAGCGACGTGCTGTGAGATTCACGGCGGTGAGACACCGATGTTAAAGTCAGTTCTAGGAGTAAAACAGCGTCATATTTGCCAGTAAATTAGCAGCCTGACATTAAAAACTAGTTAAAAAATTGTTTAGGACACACATCAGCAAATAGCAGCACCTCACTTCCGACTGGACTACCGATTGATCGAAACAATATTTAATTAATAAACGAAGAGGAACGTCGGAGCTTAAATATCTGCTGCGAACTTCAAATCAGGAAAAGATCCGCTCTGTTCACACTGACTGCACTCGTAATGCATTTAACCAGTTTTTAATGTCAGGTTTTTTAATATTGACTTTTTTCTAAGATGGCAAAGTGATCAAGTGATCAGGTTTCCTTGATGAGGCTCAGAATGGCTTATTGACATAACAATAAAGGCCATTCAAAGGTAGTCAGGAAGTCATGAATGCAATCATGACTGTCTGAGCAGCGCGGCTCTATCTAGTGGACGGATTGCGCAACCTCAGTCGCTGCGGTTTATCAAATAAATGTTATTTATTTTTATTGTGTGCGCCTTGTAATCCAGTGCGCTTTATAGTGTGGAAAATACTGTTTTTAGTTGCTGGTCTAAATAATCAGAAAAAACATTGACATTTTTAAAAACAGTAAATTCATTAAGAGTTGTGATACGTTTTCATAAACATTTGTAACTGTTCAATGGAAAAGTTAGTTCATGCTGCTATGGATTACATCTGATACATCGGTAATCTAATTTAAACCATGTTCTCCTGCAGAAGGGAAAGTGTAGCATATGTCTTCAGATTGACACAGTTTCTGTTTAACTTCAGCTTTTTTCAGACGCACTGTTTGATTTGTTATTTTTATGTTTTATCCAACTATTCAACATGAAGAAGTCAGTGATAGATGTTCATCTTTACATGCCAAGACCTCATGAGTGATGCACATGGAATGTGTGATGATATAAAAAATTTTCCAGCTCACCTCCTCCATTTTTAAAGCACAGGTAAGGGAATCTCCACACGTTGCCAAGACCCACCACGTTGCCTGCAGATGTTAGAATATATTCCCTTTTCCTCTTCCACTGCTCCCTTTTTGCAATGATGTTCTCCATCACTGCGCTACCTCCGAAGTCCTTTGTCAGTTCTACAACTGAATACACATCAGCCTAGAGCAAGACTGAAATTTACACATAATTTACTCTTTGACCCAAGGCAGTCATATTCACATATGTCTTTGTTGACATGGTAATGAAGACAGGGGGTGGGGTGAGGAAGTATGTTATTAATAAAGAACAATAAACAAGTTATCCTGAGCAGGAAGTATCAAAATACAGGTAGTCTTATAAATATTTCTGACTTAATGCAGGTTAAGAAATGTCACACAATACATGCATTTCATTTTTCATTACATGCAAATCATTTTGGATTATTTTCAGTATGAGATTTTAAGGGTGATGAGCATTGTAGAATGCGATAGACAGATAGAGTTTGTGTGTGTGTGTTTGTGTGTGTGTGTGTGTTTTACAGCCATTCATTCATTCATTCATTCATTCATTCATTCGTCTTACGAACCGCTTTATCTGCCGTAGCGGATCACGGGAAGTTGGAACCTATCCCACCTAGCTTAGGGCATGAGGCTGGGCAAACTCCAGGAATGACGCCAGTGCGCCGCAGAGCCACACAAAGACAGACAACCATGCACACTCACACACTACAGCCAATTTGGAACGGCCAATTAACCTGGAGCACATGTTTTACATGTTTTTAGGGGTGGGAGGAAGCCAGAGAGAAACCATGCAGATATGGGAAGAACATGCAAACTCTCCACAGAGCGGGAACCGCCTTGCTGTGCGGCAAGAGCATCCCGACTGGGCCACAGTGCCGCCAATTTACAGCCAGTTGACACACAATGATAGAGTACATATATTTAATACATCTAATACATTAATTAGATGTATTAATAATACATAATAATCTAATACACTATTTTATAAATCCTATCGTTAATCCATCAATTGCTATGCTAAAAACAAAAGTACTACTCCCTAAAACCAGAAACAATTACACAGTGGTGGGCAGTCAGGGCGAGCAAGGTCTTCTCTGGTGGCCTAACCAGAAATCATGATATTTATGATAAAAGTTAATGATATTTTAATCAATTTTAAAATGTCATATTAGTATATATAAACACTAGGATTAGAATAAAATATGACATGGGCCAACACTAGGTCAGTGTTCTATTTTTACTTTAGAGAGGTTTTATCCAATCAGAATTCAGGTAACTTGTGTTACCGGTTTAAATGAAATGTCTCCAGGGTCTTCAGAATCAACAATGCAGGCACAGACTGAATAGATGGATGGATGGATAGATACTCTAATAATCCCGGAGGAAATTGTACATAACAGACACATGCAGCATTAACAGGACTTATATACTAAACTATAACTAAAATATAAACAGCATAAAATTAAAATATAAACAGTATAAAATTGAATTAAAATATAAATAGTAAAATTAAATTGATGATCACAACTCTTTTTTTGCCACACGGATCATTTAGACCAGCAACTAAAATAAACCTACTAACACAATAGTATTTGTCACTATTTGATATACAATGACTCTGAAGCCACATACCAAAGTTCAAAAACAAACAAGCAAACAATAAACAAAACAAACAAAACGCTTGTAAACTATTTCTTGTTCGGATAAAACTGGCCTGTTTGAAGTTAGTGTTTATCTTTGGGCAGGAAATCAGCTTAACTCTGACAAAAGTTTGTTATCGCCATGTGCATTACAAATTAAATCAAAGGATGCATGCATCATAAAGTGATTATAACTTAATGCATGAATTAGTCAAGACTGCTCTAAATAGATTGCATGAACTGGTCCCAGAGAAGTGTTGTCAACATTTTAGGATATGTGTGGAAAAAGTGTTAACTATTCACACCTGGACTTTTACATGGACTTTTTAAGTTATTTCAATTGTTAGGGTATGTTTTCTGATGCTGCCAGCTTAGTTTGTTCAATTTGATCATTGTAAAACAGTTTAAAAACACTTTGTCCAGTCTCTTGGCCTTATACTGTACATTACTAAGTATGGAGTTACAACTGCCATCGAGGCTGCGGGATTGGCTAGTGTGTATGTATATGTACTCCTTATGTGTGGAATGGGGTTTGGATTGTTGTCACAGTGCCTATGATAACCCTAGATTGTGACCTGGTATAGTACAAGGTCCTTGTTAGTGTAAAACCTGCATCATCAGTTGATAAAATCAACATAATTTTGTGTAATTACTTGACTTATAATTACGTATAATGTAGTTACTGAATTAGTGTCCTATTTGGTCAACTCACCACCTGCAGTCACTTTTTTCCCTTCAGGACAAAGCAGCCTTATGAAAGTGTTGGTTCCTTTCCTGAAGTGGTAGAGCGGGCGGTAGAGCGGGTCATCCAGTGTTCCTAAGATTGGCGGTTCGATTACCCACTAAAATACGCACAAATGTGTCTTAAACTGTACCTTGTTTTTCACGTGGTTGGGCACTTTGTCCAAGTTAGTGGCTTTGTCTGCTTCTTATTTTAACGTTTCTCAGTCGTAAAAGAAAGAATCTCTTGCAGTTTCACCGTTTATTCTTTTATTTGCATAAACCCCGACAGCAGGTCAGTCATTTTCTAACCCGCTTAATCCGCTAACGCAGGTCGCGGGGGAGCCGGTGCCTATCCCGACAGTTTCAGGGCGCGAGGCGGGGGACACTCCAGGCACGACGCCAGTGTACTGCGGAGCACCCCGACAGTCATTCCATCTTAAAAAACCACATTTCTTTTTTACTTTGGCTTTGTGAGTAGATGTGTCGCTGCCAGTTCGAGTCACCGGGATAGGGGTTAGCATTGCGTTGCACAGCTAACCTGCACGGGGCGTATAGCAGTGCGCACACGCAGCACTGTCAATGCTATGATTGGCTGCATAGCATCAGTGAACCTCATCGTATTATTGGCTAGACACCTGTCACTCACTGAGTTACCATGTAAAATGGCAGAGAAAACAATTTTATTGGTCCAATTAAAGGGACAGTAAACTCATTTTTAAGTAACATATATTTTGTTTATCATTATGAAAAATAGAAGAAAATTTTTTTTTTAGATGTCTAGCATCATCCCTTTGGTCAGAAAACTTTAAAATTTGCACTGCAGCTTCCGCATCCAGTGATCACGTGGGGGTCATATGTCATTGGCGACATACTTCACTTCATTAGTCAGGGCAGCCATTAGAACACAGTGCGGTCACCGAAGCCATAAACCCGATGAAGAACATGGTTAGGTGAGGTGAACACAACAGGACACAGACACAAAGACAAGGATCTATCCTTCAGAATACCCTCTGGAAAGCCAGGAAGGAAATGGTAAGGAAAGGGTAAAAATGACCAAAGATCCAAGAATCTGCCTTGAGCACTTTACCTAGGATGATTTCCAAAGATATTTGAAGGTAAGATCATTTTCGGAAAACAACATAGTATTTATCAGGGATGAGCGAGTACACCACTATCTGTATCTGTATCTGTTCAACCAACTAAATTATCTGTATCCGTATCTGTACTCGGAATGGACGGGGCTTAAACCGGAAGTGTGTGTGGTTTCATGCGAAATGGGTGGGGCTTAAATCGCTACATTATTTTAAGTCTAAAATTGATATGGATTGATCACAAGTTATACGTACCGGATACTCGTATGAAACGAGTATCCGGCTCAACCATAGTATTCAGAATTCCCAAGGTTTCGTGGATAATTGATTCATGTCTGCAGCTACTGGAGATATTGTATAAATGTTTTTATTATCAGATTATCGTGCGATTATGGCACTTGGAAAAGTAAACAATATCAAAAGTGATCAACAGGTTATTTTACTGAGAAGATCTGTGAAACTGAAATAAAACATACAAAAACAGGATGTCAGGCCCTGATCCTTATACATTTGTAAATGCAAGACATATTAATATAAACTAGAGTTGTTATTAATTCCGTACAGTCTAACAGTAACGAATGGCAGCTAGCTCAATGCTAACATAATATGGAAAATCCACTTGACGGCTAGCGCTTAATCATTGGTAGTGTGATTAACTTTTCCATACACACAGTAAACCAAAACGGGACATTATAACTAGTTGGATAACTCCGTCAGAATGTGATTCAGATTAAGCCACCTGAGATGAGTCGCTAGATGTCCAAACTCTAAACTGAAGTCAGTCAGTCAGTCATCTTCAGATTACCACCGCTATATCCGCCACAGCGGGTAACGAGGAGCTGGAGCCTATCTCGGCAGCATAGGGCGTGAGGCGGGGGACACTCCGGGCACGACGCCAGTGCACCGCGGAGCCACACACAAAGACATACAACCAGGCACACACACACTCATTCCTACGGGCAATTTGGAACGGCCTGATCTGATGGTCTTTTTACCTCCTTGAATGTGCCATTATTGGTCCAGATCTTAACAACAGCCCAGATGGGTACTGGAACTACAGTAAAGCAGGCCATGGTCCAGCCCAGACCATAGGCCCAGTCTGGGTATACATTACCATGGGTGGATGTCAGGGGCTGGTAATTCAGCAATATACAGATGAAGGAGGCCTTAAAGGAGAAATCAAGTTTTTGTGAGGACAAACAGAAAGTCTGTGATGTCCATTGTCTTCTCTTTAGTAAACTCTTTTAATTCATCATTTATCGTAAAACTACCACAATCCAAATTCAGCCTTTAACCCTCCCACTGAGCCTCATTGGTCAAGGGTAGGGTTGCCTCAGAGCAGGAAGATCATGGGTTCAAACGCCAGCATTTCCAAGATGGCCTTCCTGTGTAGAGTTTGCATGTTTTCTCTGTGTCTGAATTGGTTATTGCTAGGGTACTGTGGTTTCCCCCCCAAATCATAAAAGCATGTGTCTAAGGACCTTTAAGTGATGTTGGCCCACAGTGGCAAGCGCACCCATGGTGCAGCAGCCCGACCAACTCTCCAACTTGCCTCATAATTGTGTTGTATGATTGTATCTTCTTTTCCTTTCAGCTTTTGCCTTCAGGGGTCGCCACAGCGAATCAGTTGCCTCCATCTAACACTGTCTTCTGCATCCTCTTCTCTCACACCAACTACCATCATGTCCTCTTTCACTACATCCATAAACCTCCTCTTTGGTCTTCCTCTAGACCTCCTGCCTGGCAGTTCAAAACTCAGCATCTTTCCACCAATATATTCACTATCTCTCCTCTGGACATGTCCAAACCATCTCAGACTGTCCTCTCTGACTTTATCTCCAAAACTTCTAACATGTGCTATCCCTCTGATGTACTCATTCCTGATCCTGGTCACTCCCAAAGAGAACCTCAGCATCTTCATCTCTGCTACCTCCAGCTCTGTCTCCTGTATTTTCCTCAGTGACACTGTCTCTTGGTCAAACAACATCTCACCAGTTTTATGCAACTTTCCTTTCACTTTAGACGACCTATTATTTTATTGCTTACAGTACTTTAAATGTTCATGAACCCTGCCCATGTCATGGTTCTGTTCGTTTGGTATGTTCCGCAGGTCTGTTGTTGTGTGAAGCTCATTGTCTCTTGACAGGTCAAGCTGTGACAGAGGGTGTGGCCGGCTCCTAGCAGCTGATGAGCCACACCAGTTCCCACTCTGCTCATCAGCCTCATCTTTAAAGAACCTGGCTTTTCCCTAAGAGGGTGCCAGATTATTCCATGCGTTTCTACTGATGCGAGTGTCTAGTGTTTCTCTCAGTTAACGGTTCTTTTCTATGTTTTTGGAGTTTTGTCATTTTTGCTCAGCTGCCTTTCGTTATCAAGCTCACCTGCATTTTTGTTTAGCCTGAGCAATTAAGCTGTTGATTTTTACTCGTGTGTCAGTCTCTGCTCCTTGGGGTCCAGACTTGAACTACCATTAACACCCTATACTTATATTAAACCACCCTCCATCTGTATTACGCTCTGAAACTCACGGAACGCAAGGCACTTCCAGATGCCGTCAGCCAATTGAATGCACATACGGTATCACATGATTACCTACTAAAAATCCATGATGAGGTAAATCCGTGCGCGTGAACGCGCAAATAAGTGAGGGATTACTTCACTATATCTGCAGCGCTGTCCCATTACCCATTGAAACTCTGAAGTGTAGGAGTGTTTAAGTTTTGTAATCACTTTAACATAGTGAGATTCATCTTATATGCGTCTGTTTTTCTACAAATAATACGACTTTAGCAATTTCTTCAGGTATAATTAAAAAGAAAAAAATAAATATGCACGCAAAGATAATGAAATCTGTCCGGTTCAAAAATTATGATACCTGGAATAAGCTACACCTCAGAGCAAGACATGAGAGTCGCATACTGTACAATATGAATCCCGATGTACTATAGAAGCTTTTCGTCATTTTTGTTTGTTAATGATTGTCCAAATTAGGAATGACTGCGACACTTGTACACATGACGAACATTCTGTTGAGTCTTTCTGTGGTGTGTAGCTTACCATGAAGATTAGTGGGGTGATGGAGTGCCAGCACAGTTTGAGTAGAACACATGGTCTTTGTCCTGTCATACCTTCAACTACATCACACATCTGCTCAGCATCTGTATGATGAACACACTTAAATATGTAAAACTTAAAAAATGGAAGAATTGCAAAGTTGCAACTTGTACTACAATCTCCTGCTTTTGGTAATTACACTAAATATACAGTAGGTTTTGCAGTATGATTTAAGTTTTAGTCAACGAGACAGCTTAATTGTGAAAATCATCATGTGCTGGAGGACAGCATCACTGTATTGAGACCTTGGGTCCAAATGCGTGGAACATATTGACATACAGTACAGTAGTCTCAAAAGTGTTTACACCTTATTTCGTATTTTTTCACATGTTCATTGTGATTAAATTTTCAGATCAACAAATAAATTTAAATATTAGTAAAATATAGCAAAAGAAAATGGAAAAAGGACTTTTTAAATGTTTTCATTGTGAAGGGGGAGAATATTTAAACCTACAATAGAATTCTTGCATCTATTTTTTAAACAAGTTTTGAAGTCTTGAAGTGTCAAAATGGCATTAGACCATCACACTACCAACACCACATTTTACTATTGTCTTTATGATCTTTCTATATCTATATATCTATGTACATGTATATATGTATATACTGTATACTGTGTATGTATGTGTACACACACATATATATACAGTATATATATGTATATATATATTCATACAGTGATACGTATACTTACGAAATTTTCTACTTACGAAATTTCTCAACAGGAAAATATTACCTCTACTTAGGTAATGTAAAAATACAGTATCGGCTGATACTCGAATCTCCCACAGGTTCCTGAAATCAACATTCTCATAGCTACTCTGCCATTGGCTATTACCTATTACGTATCTTCCTGGCATCCCATTGGCTAAGAGGGATGCCACTCCACCTCTGTGTGGCGCTAGATCGGTCTTCGGCATTCGACCTGTGAGGTAGTCTGATAGCTTTGCGCAAATATAATAACTTTTTGAGTACGTATTCGCTATGGACCCCAAGAAAGTGACGGAGAAAAGAGGAAAAGAAAAGACGAAGAAAATAGTTTTTTTGTCCATACAAACAAACCAAGTGATAATAGAAAAGCATGAAAAAGGGATGTGTTTGGTTGATCTCGCCAAAGAATATGGCCGAAATGCATCTACAATCGCCACGTTATCAAAATAAAAGGAAGTTTAAGGAGTTTTAGGCATTGTGTGGGTGGTTGGAGAAGTTCAGAAGGAGGACTGGAATTCACTCTGTTGTTCGGCATCGTGAGACAGGAGCGCATGAACCAAAGACGGCAAAAAACAATGGGGACAGCTTCTGAAAGGTAAATGACCGTCAGTATTATTCTTTATTCTTTGTTTTTTACGTTATGCAGAACTCTCATTTATTGTGTAATAATCTAATCGTAACATCTATTTGTTACATGTTTTGATGCATTTTTATGCGTTATAAAACATTTATGTCTGAATTTTTGTGGGCTTGGAAAGGATTAGGGGATTTGCTTGGAAAACGTGTCTCTAGTTACGGAATTTTCTACTTACGTAATTTCTTCCGGAACCAATTAATTTCATAAGTAGAGGTACCACTGTATATATATATATATAAACATATTGAAGTATCTAAATCAATTGTGAGAGGGTTAGAGGGGCGTTAGTGGGGAAGGTGTAGGGAGGGGATGGATGACGTCATTGTATCACGTGATTACCAACTAAAAATCCGTGATGAGGCAAATCCGTTCGTATATTATATATGTATATAGTGCTGTCAGGTGATTAAAAATTTTTATCTAATTAATTACAGGATTTGTAATTAATTTAATTAATCGGCTTTTAATCTCATACCTGCTAAAGGCCCCCAAATAGAGAATTTGAATTCTAGAACATTACAAAATGGCGACACGGTGGCGCATTGGTTAGCGATGTCGCTTCACAACACAGCGGGTCAGGGTTTGAGTCCCGCTCTGTGCGGAGTTCGCATGCTCTCCCCGTGTCCACGTGGGTTCTCTCCGGGTTCTCCGGCTTCCTCCCTCCTCCAAAAGCATGTGCTTCAGGTTGATTGGCCGGTCCTAAATTGCCCGTAGGAGTGTGTGTGTGCGTGTTTGTATGTCTTTGTATGTGGCTCCGCGGTGCACTGTCGTTGTGCCCGGAGTGTCCCCGCCTCACGCCCTATGCCAGCTGGGATAGGCACCAGCTCCCCGTGACCCGTTAGCTGGGCTTGCACTAGTATGACTAAGCCACTGTGGCTCAGTGTAAAATAATTGTGGAAGCCACAAAAAGCCACATTCTGTGTCCAAGACAGTGGTGCAGCACGCGGATGACCAACGCTCGTCGCGGGGGGGCGGGGGTCCGGGGGACCTCCCCCCGGAAATTTTTTAGAAAATGGGGTTGTTTTCCTCCATTCTGAGGGCAAAATCTTCTGTTCGGTTTACCTACAAAAATACACTAAAATCAACAGTTCGAGCTGAACTATCTTTATTTCTGTCCTACTTAATGCAGGTATAAATGTGAAATTCGACAATTGAAAACTTCCATTCACTATGTGAAGATGCAGTCATACAAAATATTACTCAATGTTTACTTGTAAGTTTTACTTAAACTAGAAGACATTTTAATTTTGACCACCACCAACACCATTGGTATGCCATAGTTTAAAAAGGCATGAAAAATAGCGAGTTGAATACACATTTACATGCATCGCTGGTTATTCCTGCTGGTCATAGGGAACAAAAGTCTAAGACTACAAACAAATATTGATAATATCTTTCATTTACCTTCTGATTGGTCTGTCACCACTCCTCCCCCCTCTCAGCATTCACCATTTGTTTTTTAATGAGGACTTTAACACAAACTCTACTATAAAACACTAGATTCTTTTCATCGATCGTCCTCACCTTGTCTTACACCAATTCGCGGGTTCAGCTTGTAAAAAAACAATATTTTTGTTTTTCGTTGGACGAGAGGAGGTCATGACCTGAGTGCATATTTAATGATCGGGAGCGTTCGGATCACATCGGCTGAATTCCGTCGGCATGCAGAAATAGCGGCGCTATTTTCGCTAGCGCCGCTCACCAGCGGAAATAGCCTAGCGGAAATAGTGAGCGCCAGTAGCGAGCGAAAAAGTTGTAAGTTTTAGCCTTTTTTCCGTAAAAATAAGAACGCCACTGTGGCTACACAGTCTAAAAACCTTGTAGCCAATCTGGAATTTACTTTGCCTATGGCGAAGTGGCGAATGGCTAGCGCAAGCCCAGTAATTATTATAATGAGAATTAGTGGTTGGGGTACCGCTAATCTACAGGTAACGGGAGACAATGACACCTGAAATGTGTTCTGGACATCTGGTCTACTCTGCAGTTTGGATTTCTTTACAGTCACTGCAGAAAATCCCGCTTCACAAAGAAATGGAAGTGGAAGGCGAACTCAGATTATTCTGCCTTGACTTTAATTCAGAACACTAGCGCAGTTGTGGGCGCTTAATTTAAGAGTAACAGCTGGTAACCTGTCACGTGACCGAGGCCTGTCAAGCGGCACAGACGCATGCATTCGTCTGTGCGTAATTCCGCACAGACGTCCAGTACCTAATGTCCCGCAACCCAGTCCCGGGTTAGACGAATGAAAGAGAGAATCGGGTAATTTTTCAAATTAAAACCTCTTTCAGATTCCGAAATAAATAAAACAGAATCAATGTCAGTTTTTTATTCTTTCTGCGCGGCCCCGTATCAAATGACCAACGGACCAGTACTGGTCCGTGGCCTGCGGGTTGGGGACCTCTGATCTAGAGCATTACGCTCTCAACATACAGGCCTACTGGTGGTTCCTAGAATCTACAAAAGTAGGACAGGGACTAGAGCCTTTAGCTATTTCTTTTCCACCCAACCGGTCAAGGCGGCTGGCCACCTTAAAGAGTTGAGGTCCTGCCCGCAGTTTCTTCCTCAGTGAGTGACTTTTTCCCCGCCACTGTCACTTATGCTTGCTCTGGAGGGTTCCATTGGGTTTTTCAGTCTGTTAAAACGCTTTGAAATGTCTGTTGCAATGATTAAGCGCTTAATAAAACTTGATTGATTAATTGACATTAGGCTGAGGTAGGCTGGCGGTCAACTCATCCCTTAAGGAGAGTCAAACCCAACACTTTAAAGATCACGGCCAGTGAACATTCGGGACTCTTCCTCAGAGGTTCGTTGCTGGATCTGTTCAAGAGTTTAGCGCTGTATGCTCACCAACTTTTGAAACTTGTGAACTTATTCAGTAAACTTTTCACACTACAACTTGTCTCATCATTGAAAATATACCTCTCAATCAAGATCATAGCTCTTAAGAGGATTTTCACTCAGAGAAAAATTATGCCAGATAGACTGCCTGGTTTACCACGTGAGTCTGTGTAAATTTTGCTTGATTACTTACAGTTAGGCACCACTTCAAAATAAATATAGTCAAGTGTTTTATACTGTGAAAAATTTGGTCAGGAAGGAAAATCTAGAGTCCCAGGTTAAACTCCCAGGTGGGAGTTGGCGTTCCCTACCTTAACAGGTTAAGGATTGCATTCGCAAACCAATCTTAAAAGATTCTAGAGATACCCTGGGTCAAGTCAGCATACTGTCCCTAAAAGATGGCCATATTTAGAGTGAATGTTATTCCTGAAGGATCTCGATGGACTATAACCTGAGAGAAGTGAGAAATAAGCACTATAGAAATAAGAGTGTAAAAGAGATTAATGGTATGACCCCTAAAGTCTAGAAAGAAGATCAGAAAATATTAGTTAGGTGGGGTCTGAGAGCAAACATGTCAGATAAAACTTGTTAAGGTGAAACAGGTAGAACCAGTAAACCAGTGATTCACAAAACGGCAGGGACCGAGTCAAAATTAGGTACCTGGGATGAAGTGTCATATCAGCTTGCCAAAATTAAAATCAACCAAACTCCAGGAAAAACTATTAGAAAATTAAACAAATGATCTGTAAACCTTATTGAAGAAGGTCTGATGAGATCATTTTCCGATTCCAGACCAACGAGCTCCCAAATGACAAACCCAATGAAAATAAAAGAACAAAAACATGAGGCATTTAAAACGAGTCTTAAGACAAATTTAAAAAAAAAAACTGAACAGAAAGATATTGGAAAAAATGGAAGACGATTTGAAATTCACTTGGGGTGTGGTCCAAGATTGTAATTCTTTGAGATTGTGTAGTAAAGAGCAAAACGCGCCCTTATCTCCTGTGCATGACGTTGTGAAATGGCGAGTGAAGGGCCCTCCCGGAACAGACAGAGCCCATGGAGAAGGACAATAGTTCTAAAGATAAGGATGAGATTTATTTTGAAAACAAGGGTAATATTCCGTTCAGGAACATGCCGATTCAAAGATTTATTTTCAACAACAAACACAAAATAAGTCATCGACCACAAATGTTGCCACATTTCCTTTAATCAGAAGCCCTGTGGCATATAACAGAGGGAGTGTTAACAATTGAAAAAGACAGAGAAACAGCTGATGCACATCAAAATCTACTTGAATTGCTGACAATAGTTTTGCCAAAAATCTGGTGGAATTAATTTAAAAAAAAACTCACAATGAACATAATAATTCATCACTTATTTAAAAGTTAAAGCATAATACCCTAGCTGTGCAGCAGCAGGATAAGTCACAATTCCTTTTTTCTCTCCTGGTCTTTTTCAATCTGCTACTTGCCATCAATCACACACACATCCCTTCAGAGTTGAGAGTAAAAAATTAACTTATGCCAGGAAGTTGATGGTGTGACTGTTGTACATTGTATTAATAAGCATTGGGCCCATCTTTGGAATACCGAGTTAATGAGTCATGGTTCTTGAACAATACTATTTAAATATTTTAATTTTTTTTTAAAATTGAAAGCATAGCGCAACATAATGATGGCAAAATCAAATAAATATTTGTTTTTTTATTTAAGGTTATTTATTTTACCATTACAGAGCTACAATGACCAGCAGACAGTGTAGTGGATTTGTATTAAATGAATACAAGCAACTGATTTGCACATCACATTAAATTAGTGTCACTTTATTGATGCATCCTAAACTAAATAATTATTAGTTTGAAATTTGTCTATTTTAAGTTATTTAAGGTTAAAAAAACCCAAAGCCATTGCTTTTGTGTTCCAGACGATAACAAGAGGACATTAAGAAACTAGGAATCACACTGTAAGTTCAAGAAGCTTTACATCTCCTACAACTCCATGATGTTTCTCGCACACCTGTTAGGTTACTCTTTTCTGACGATACATCTGTCCAGCAGGCAATATATTCTCTGTAATACAGGGATTGGACCCCAGCTGACAAGCGCTATGAATTCACTTAATTCATTTTCTATACCCAATACATCCGCTGTCTTGGGGTGCTGGAGCCTATCCTAGACGACTGGGGGCGTGAGGTAGGGGACACCCTGGATGCAATGAATACAAACAATACAAACCACTGTTGACCTGTAAGAAATAAAATATGAAGACAAAACCTGTCTTGAATAAAGTGATGGCCAGTAAAACCCAAAGGAGAGAATACAGAATCCCTGAATCCAATGTGGCAAAAAAAGAGTTCCGTTTGTGATTTGAATGAATCGGCACACAAAGCTATATTTAGCACAAGAATAATGCATTCACACCCTGGGGAAAAATGGGATTGAACAGTTATAAAAGTGAACATGCAAAATTGTAATGAGTCAAGAAAAGCTGCCTGATATCTGACAGGCCAAATTCTAAACTGACAGGCAAATTCTAAAGGATTCATAGTTTGGTTGGGACACTGCACCGATAAGCTCCCAGTCATCTTAAAAGAGAAAGAATGGTCTAGCAATGTCATTGACGAGAACCAGTCATGTGGACGATACCCCACAGTTTGATTACCTTACGATATCTTAAAAAGAATACAAGGAAGCGGGACATTAGATTTAACACTTCAGTATGGTATCCAATGTAGCTATAACTATGGTAAGTATTAACAAGGTACCTTGCACATATCTATGTAAATTAGTTTTGCTGAGAAACATTAAATGCAGAAACATTACAAGGTCTTCCTTCAGTTCATTTCATTTTCATTGTAAATTGTGTGAGGAAAAGAGACTGAGGTTATTTTCATCTCTGGTTCATTCAGGAGATTGTCCTCATTGGTCTCCGAGTTGGCAGGATCACGAGCAGGATACCACAGAACCAACAGACGCTGAGTGTATCCAGGACAGAGTAAAGAGACAAATAGCCAATCAGAAATATGAATAATCACATGAAAACACCCAAGTAAAGTAGGTGTTTTTACCTCCTTGAAAGTGCCATTAATAGTCCAGATCTTTACAACAGCCCAGATGGGTACTGGGACTACAGTGAAACAGGACATGGTCCAGCCCAGACCATAGGCCCAGTCTGGGTATACGTAACCATGACTGGATGTCAGGGGCTGGTAATTCAGGAATGTGCAGATGAAGCAGGCCTTGAAAGAATATCAGAGGAAAAGTCAAGTTCTTGTTAAGGACAAAGAGTAGGTCTGTGAAGTCTCCTGTCTACTTTGAAGTAAACTTTTTTCTTCATAACTTATTTGTCATAAATATCCCAATCATAATTCAGCCTTTAACCCAGTCACTGAGCCTCATCAGTCAATGTTAGGTCTGTCTTGTTCACACACCAGTGCAGGGTAAGGTGTTAGAGATTTAAAATATACAAGTATTGGTTTTGGGTAGTACGATGGTGCAGAGGGTAGCGCTGTCGCCAATATTGGTTTCATCGGATTCTACTGCAATTTCAGATATGTATTGTTGACATAACAGACTTAACAATACTTAAAGATTTTGTGTGTGTCTGTGGTCTCTTGCGAAATAGATACAGTTATAACACTGTTTTAAGGCTGATTTATGCATTACGCTGTTAAAATTTAATATATTTCGTCTGTTTTGATTGAATATGGTCTCTAAGCTTCAATCCAAGCCTACAGAAAAGAAATTACCACAACCAAAGTACCATTGTATAATCAACATGTTAGACTCATCTGTTATTAAGACCATCAATGACTGGTGATTTGTTATCATGGTCTTGTTGGGTTGTCCTATTTATAGGGGAGTAAATATCTGCAGTGCCGTCCCATTACCCATCGAAACTATGAAGTGTAGGAGTAGTATAAGAAACAGGGTTGGGTTGATTAAGTCATGACGGCAGTTTCATTTGGGAGCGAGGCTCTTTGAACAGTGAAGAGGTGATGAGAATTTGAGACAAATCATTTTAACATTGTGACATTCATCTTTCACATGTCAGTTTTTCCACAAATATGATTTTAACCAAATGTCAGGTACAATTAAAAAAACAAAATAAATTAATAACTAAACTAAAAAAGTAACTAACTAAGATTTAGTTAGAGATAACTAAATCTTTCTGGTTCAAAAATTATGATACCTGGAATAATCTACGCCTAAGAGCAGGACGAAAGTCAAAATATGAATCCTGATGTACTGTACTATAGAAGCTTTTTGTCATTGTTGTTTGCTAATGACTGTCTAAATTAGGAATGATTGAGAGACTTGTACACATGACAAACATGCTGTTGAGTCTTTCTGTAGTTTGTAGCTTACCGTGCAGATTAGTGGGGTGATGTAGCGCCAGCACAGTTTGAATAGAACACATGGTCTTTGTCCTGTCATACGTTCAACTACATCACACATCTGCTCAGCACCTGTATGACGAGCACACTTAAATATGTAAAACTTAAAAAATGTAAGAGCTGCAAAGTTGTAGCTTGTACTACAATCTCCTGCTTTCGGTAATTACACTAAATATAAAGTAGGTTGTGGAGTATGTTGGTCATCTCCACGTAGATTTAAGTTTTAACCAACAAGACAACCTAATTGTGAAGACTATTACTGTATATGCCAGAGGACAGCATCACTGTACTGACACCTAGGGTCAAATTGTGCCAAAGATAGACATACAGTGGTGTGAAAAGTGTTTTCCCCTTCCTTGTTTCCTATTTATTTTCATGTTCATTGCAGGTAATTTTTTCTGAGGAACAAACAAATTTAAATACTTGTCAAAGATAGCAAAAATAAACACAAGGAGTTTTTAAATTAATATTTTCGTTGTCATTGGGAAAATCCAAACCTACAGTGGAATTCTTGTTTCCATTTATTACAGTAAGTCTTGTGGGTCCTAAAGCAGCAAAACAGCCCCAGACCATCATACTACTGCCACATTTTACCATTGTTATTGTCTTTATGATCTATGATCTTAGTCCTATTTCTGAAATGTTGTATAACTTTTACACCAGATATAATGGGACACAGACCCTCCATCTCACCATGACATCCATCACACCTTGACATCTATCGGTCTGTTTGTCTAGCTAGCCAGCCAGTCAGACAGCCAGCCAGACCGACAGACAGGCAGGGAGACAGATAGATACATAGATTAGATTAGAGGTGTGGGTTTTCTCCGGGTTCTCCGGCTTCCTCCCACCTCCAAAAGCATGCGCTTCAGGTTGATTGGCCGGTCCCAAATTGACCGTGGTAGTGAGTGTGTGTGTGAATGATTGTTTGTTTCTATGTGGCTCCGCGGTGCACTGGCGTAATTTTATATATGCATTAAGAGATAATAAAAACGGATGAAAGCATTACAGTACATGAAAAACCTTTGAAGAGCTCATTTGGTAAATGACAGGAAATACAATAATTTTCAACAATAGCACTTACCAAAAGCCCAGCCAACTGCCACACATTCGATCAGACACAAAAACAATACACCTGCTCCATTTACAGCATAGTAGTCGATCAGCTGGAACAGGTATATGCCTCCCTGTTCAACACATAACAGATTCACATACAGAATGCTGTGCCTCCTGAAATGCTGCTCTAGAATGGAATATATTGATTTCTGTTGTATTTGATAAGTCTACACAAGGTGGTGTAGTACCTGAGTGGTGAAAATGATCTGTATTAGGAAGAAGACTGAGCAGAAGATGATGAGGAAGATTTCTCTGCGCCAAGGTCTGCACATTTGTTTTGGGAACATGTCAGTCACAGATGCTGTTATGGTTTCCAAACCTGCAAACTAATACACACAAGAAAACAGAGACATAAATTACTTACAAATCCTCAAACCTGCTGAGTAACGATGCTGGCTGAGTTCTCATTACTATCGTATATAATTGCTTTAATTTTTGAAAATGAAAGATGTCAAGACAAATTGTCATTATTTAGCTCATTTATTGTTCCCCTCTGTCCTGCCTGATGTTCTGTTTCTCATGTTTGTGGGATTCATGCTTCTCGTCTTTTAGGTTACAGCATTATTAAAATCTTGACTCCCAAAGGTTAAGTCTTACTACCATTACCACTGCTTGCTCTCTTGGTGTTCTCATTGCATTTTTGCTTAAAGACTAATGGCCTACCAGAGACGCTGCAGCCCCACAATTCAGTGACCATTATTTAGCGTGCAGTCAGTGTGCATTGTAGGTCCTCTCGGAAGAGGACCTACAGTGTACCCTGACCGCTTTTGCAAAGGCATACAAACAGCTTGTTGGATGGATGGATAGATAGATAGATTATTTATTAATCCCGATGGAAATTCAGTATATCATTTGCTCACAATAATTTCATAAATACACATAACAGTAGCATGATATAGACAAAAAGACGTTAAGCATAGAGCTACTTTCTCAGTCAGTTGAACGTGACTCATGGCCAATTGTGTAAACACAAGATGGCTGATTGAACTAAGACCTGCCTGTAAATATATAGCGGTACATATTTGTGGATTTTTGGAGAAAAACACACAATGTTTGTAAACGGGACAGAAATCGGTAGAGACGACAACAGATGATTACGGACTGGAGGTAATTAAAGTTTTGTTTCCCAACAATCATCATGGACAATGACAGATGGCTGCCTAACAGAGACTGGGGAGTTAAGCTAATGCAGTCAAATAAAACATAGGACGTTACCAGAGAGGTAAGCTGAAATATATGTGCTTTTCCTTGTATTTGTGAAGTATATTGAGCTGTTGGCTGTGGAACGCCATCCCTAAACTATCTCCTTCTACTAACTCAACGTCACAGTGAGGTGGAGGAGGACGAATGAAAGCTAAGACACTAAAAAGTGTACATACTGTACCTGTGTATACATTTTTATTCTCTAATCTATTGTCTATTTATTACAATTTCTTTTTAGATTTTCATTCTTAAAACCTCCTTTTTCAGGCATTCAGGTTTGTTTGGGTTTTTTTTTTAACAATACAACTGATACAAAAAGCGACCGCCCCCCCAGGCATCAATAAAGTATGCATCAGTATACCACTTAACTTGTACTGTAAATAAAACTGTAAATACAATAAAAATGTGCCTGTGTGTGTGTGTGTGTGTGTGTGTGTGTGTGTGTGTGTGTGTGTGTGTGTGTGTGTGTGTGTGTGTGTGTGTGTGTGTGTGTGTGTAAAGCCCTGAAAAAATGTGTTTTTCATAATAGGACACCTTTACCAAAGGGGAAAAATAGAAAAAATGTGATTTTTGCTGCCATTCAGTTTAATAATTTTGCCCACAAAATAAAATAAAAGATCTGATTTGGGGTGCCTGTTAATAAAACACAATGGCCCAATGTACAAGTTAATAGGAAAAAAGATAGAAGAAAGCATATTAATGGCTGGTCCTTCCTGACTAACAGCACATTACCACTGTGTCCAGCCCCAACATAAAGAGCATAATAAAGAAGCAGACAGCCCACAGTTGAGGCAGGGGCATCATGGCGACAGCCTGAGGAAAAGCGATGAACGCCAGCTCAGCACCTGGAGACCAGAATAAACAGTTCACTTTTGTTTTTTGTCATTTTTAAACAAAGCTGTAAAAGTAGATTTGATTCTCATCTATAACATACTAGATATCATATCAGCTTAAAATCACACCTGACTGAACGACCTTGTCAACAGGGAGTCCCTGCTTCTCTGCCATGAAGCCCAGAACAGAGAAAACTGCAAACCCAGCAACAAAGCTGGTGCAACCATTGAGCAGACATAGCCACAGACTGTCCCTAGACACACACACACACACACACACACACACACACACACACACACACAAAAACAGTTATCGTGAAGTTCATTGAGAGTCTATTGTTTTTTAACTGATATAATATATAATGATTTACATGTACCTTTGTAAACTCAGCAGATGCAATAAGAGAGAGAAGGAGATAGAAATTATATCTTATTTTTGAATAAACTGATATTAATCAACGGACGTTGATCTATGCAAATAAGGAGCAACATATGATGCAGCAGTCAAGGTACCCTAATCAACCCTATTTTCACAGCGTTGGAAACATTCAAAAAATTAAAAAGAACGGGCAAAACCTTAAAAACAAATCATCCATAATGTCTTGTCTACTGATCTTCTGACTTACTTGTAACAGTTGTTCGTGACTTTGTTGTAGCTTCCCAGTGTGATTAGTGTTCCTCCAACAACACCATATGAGAACACTACCTGAGTACAAGCGTCCAACCACACCTAATTAACAAAGATGAGAAATTGCATGTAATCAAGTCATCAGGACTGAAGTACGAGCTTTTTGAAATTTTATTTTTCTAGCGAATCTCTTGCTCAAAAGATTTGGGACATGGGTAATAAGTGAACACAGGTTGCTATGCACTGTACATGAGGTGTGTGCTCACACCACTAACCTATCTACATTGTAAAATTAATATGAATGTTAAACCTGTTCACTTGGAGCAAAAAAAAAAAATCTGATTAAGAGAAAAACATTTATGTCAAGACTGTGGCAGTGGGGAAAGGGTGCAGAAAGAGACAGATAATTATGCTGGGTTATGCTGCCTGCAAAAGTCTTGGTTAGACTGAATACATTAGAGACACATCTTCACTAGCAAACCTGGAAAGTTTGGGTGATGTATCTGTTACTTTTCATTTGTGTTAAAATGAAGACCCTCATCAACCATCATAGTCTACTCTGTCACTGAGCAGAACGCTGAATATACACAATAGCAGAGACAATAACTGCTACACTGACAGACACAATGGAGGAACAGATTCCACAACAGACTTGAGAAAGTGTGGGGAAAAAACCCCAAATCTGATTGTCCTACTTCCAGAGCATACAGAGGCATCAGTGGATCAGTCTACAATGTCTTTGACTGGGACTGGAAGGTGGCCAGTTCAAGACCTGTGTAGGCCAAAATGTTGTGTGAACTGGCAGTTGAGCGCAACAAAAATGCAGCTTTTTTTTTTTTTTGAGGGGGGGCGCTTAATTTAGGGGCAATGGCCGGAAACCTGTCACGTGACCGAGACCTGTCAAGCGGGACAGATGCACCCATTCGTCTGTGCGTCATTCCGCACAGATGTCACTTTTCAAAATAAAGCATCCTTAGACCCGGTACCTGATTGCGAGACATTAGGTACCAGGCGGCACAGAAAGTTTGATTTTCTTTTTTTTTTAATTGATTAAAAACATTAGTTCTCACCTGAAGGTCAGTCAGACGAGACAGGTCTGGATAAAGGTAATAGACAACACCTTGCCAAGCTCCAGGCAAAGTCACTCCCCTGACCATCAAGATGGCTAGCATCAGATAGGGGAACAGAGCCGTGACATACACCACCTGGAATTTAGTGATTGCTTAGTATGTGGGAGGCTATATCAAATCACTGCACTAGGTTATACAAACATCATATTGTTGTTACTCCATTGAATAGGAGTAAATGTTCAAAGAAATTAAGCAATCACAAAAGATAAAAGATAACAAACATAATAACAATCAATCATAAAAGATGTGAATGTCAGTGTAGTTATATTCAAAATTACCCAGTTATCAAATTGCTTATTGTATGACCAATATGTGGCAGTCGTGTTATTCTGACGTCTTATCCATTTACTTTATGTGCATGACCATGTAAAAATTTGTTTCCCCTGACCTTTCCTGTAGAGCGGACTCCTTTCCAGATGCAGAAATAGCAGCTCACCCAACAGACGAGTTGACACAACAGCAGCTCCCATTGTACTGTACCAATTACCTCTAGTCCTTCAGACATAGATAGCACCTGTCTCCTGTGTGGGACCAACAGATGCAGTGATGATTAGATGCCGAAGGAGTTACAAGAAACAACCTTATTCGCTGCCTCTGTTGTTGTACACTGCAAAATTGAAATATTTTAAATCAAGGCAATATTTGCATGTTTCAGTCAAAAATGAGTTAAGAAGACTAAACTCTTTTTTCTATCTCAGGCATTTCAGTTGTTTGAAACCACTTTGTCCTGAATAATCTTGATATCATTACTTTATACAGTTTTCATGACACAAAACAACACAAAAGAGAGCAATTTTAGAATTGTGCAGTCATGAACTGTAAAGTTGTTGTTTTTTTTAAAAAGGATGTTTCTCGGATACTTTTTTTCCCAAAAAGAAAGTTAACCTGTAATGAAAAAGAAGACTGTCAAGTAAATCAATATCTCTATTATTTCATTGCTTTATGATCGTCTGACTGAAATTAAAATAAAAACAAAGTAGAACTACCCGACTGAGTTGATTTGACAAACAAGATCTGTTAATTTTGAAAAACCTTTATTATCCAAAAGAAAGTTTCGGATAAACACAACCTCATGCTTATTATTAGTATTGTAGTTTATCTTTCAGTTTGATCATTTTTTACATTGTTTTTTTTTTTTAGTTTGATGTAGTAACACTGACTCACTCCCAGAACTCGGAAACTGAAGACATGGTGAGATTTCCGGATGTCCACTTTGCTGTCAGGTTATTACTTTGATTTCCAGTCATGTTTGCAGAGGTGATGTCAATGCATTTCTCTGTTGATGTAAGACAATTTATTAAAGTTCAGAGAGTACATGTACAACTGTTTCGCTGTGGCGACCCCTGAAGGGAAAAACGGAAAGGAAAAGAAGAAGAAAATCCTCACAATAAAATGTATATGTGGTTTAAATATTGGTTTGGATGACTTGACTCTCTTCTAAAACACATTTGCTCTCACAAGATCACAAATGAATCACAGCCAATAATAAATTATTACACATAAGAAATATTTGATTTATGACTTTAAGAGAAAAATATGTGGATGTTTTGAGGGATATATGCATATATTAATATTACAAATATGCAGTTAATTTGTACACTAGATGCTGCATGCTCAACCGCCCTATAAGGCAGATCACGTTTTTATTTATATATTACACCGGAACACCAAATTCTGTTGTGACATACTGTAAGCATAGCATGGTGTTTTAAGAACCTGACCTGTGTTCCAGGGATTGCTGCAGGTTGCCCAGGGCAGTGGGTCTCTGAAAGAGTAGATGAAGTAAAGAAGTGCCCAGGCCAGGATTAGGGTATACATTCTGGAAATCATCTGGACAATAGTGAGCGAATAGCCAGTCCCTAGAGGGAGAGAACATCCACAACTCTTTGAGGACTGATAATTATGGTGCAGCTATCCTACATTTGTTAATGCATTTGTTTGAAAATAAATTATTGCAGACTAAATATGCTCACTTCCAAATTCAACACCTCATCAAAAGCAGGTTATTTTTATTTCATGTATTTGTCTCCAACATTAACCCAACGCATTTAGTTTTCAGGCGTAGTTGATAAAATGTCTTCAGTTTAAATGCTCAGCATACTGTATATAAAAACACAGACACACTACATATACATACCGTACATTCATTCAATATTTGAAATTAATAATTTGATACATGTTTGTGAAAAGTGACTATTTTCTTACTTATAATTAATATTTATTTAATGTAGAAAATCTCATACAAAAGATTAAGAACATCATTTCCAAGAGAATCCCGATCAAGAATTCAAGGAAATATAATCTGATTACCTTGTGCTAGTGGGCAGAACTTGATCCAGCAGGTCATGGAGCTCTCCTGTGCATACTGACCAATCACAGTCTCGAGCAGAAACATCGGCAGTCCACAGAGCAGAGCAAAGAAACAGTAAGGCAAAAGGAAGGCGCCTGCACACACAAATAAATACACCTCAATATTTGGAGCAGCCCAGTCATAAAGAGATGTAGAGCACAACAATTACAGCTGCTGTATTAACACAAATGTGTCAAATTATGTCTTCTTTATTTACAAAAAGAAATTTCAATAAACAAGTACTGTTTTCATTTATGTATTTTCTGTCTCACCTATATTGTGAATGGGGAGAGGGGATTCTCCAACAAAAATTATTGTACGCTCCGGATGAACAAAAATATATTCATGAATCATTTGTTTCCAATCAGCATTTATGTCACTTCTCCCACAGCAGAAACAAGTCATAAAAACGGCTTCATAACATGTTTGTATGGCTAGAGAAGTACTATCAGTTGCCTTCCGATGTGTCTTCTCCATTTACAAGACACACTTAGACTTTTATTTATACATTTGTTTCTAAATGTCTCATATAAAAACTGAAAATGATCTTAACATCACCTGTTTACAACTTGATTGAACATGTTAAAATATTTTGCGAGATTTAAATTAATTCCAGCAGAATGAAGTCTTTTCTTTGAGACAAAGGAAGCAAAGATTTGATCTAAAAAGATTGTTGAAGGCAAAACTGGATAGAATGGCAGATATCATCTACAGCTGCGGAGCAGACAGATTAATCATCATCGTGAGGAAGCAGATAAGACCTGATTAGCTGTTAGGGCGAAGCAGCTAGGCTTAAATCTAGGAGCTGGAAAAGCTTGTGAAAGAGGAGACCGTTAACTCATTGGCTGCCAGCTGTTTTCAGAACATAGATCCCCATACTGCCAGCGATTTTAGATTTGACAGTATATTCCAGTTTCTACTTCGAAGAAACCAGAATACAAAACATGTTTTCAGTTATTTAACTTTTTTTTGTTAAGTCCAGTACATAACTCTACATGTGTTAATTCATAACTTTGATGCATTCAGTGAGAATCTAAAATGTAAATAGTCATGAAAATAAAGAAAACACATCGAATGAGAAGGTGTGTCCAAACTTTTGGCCTGTACTGTATAACTGTTTTCAAAATCTACATTTGACAAATATATATTTTTTATTTTTATTTTTTGCTGTCACAGCTAAAATTAACCTAATGAGTTCCACTAAAGTTTTCTGGGGTCCAAGGGTTGCAGTGAAGGGGATGCGATTAGAAGCTCCATCTGTTCTTCCTCTCCATGATATCCGTCATCTTTTTCCATAATCCCGACACTCTTTCTCCCCGAACTACCACAATCGTGTGTGCTGCCTGAATTTATCCAACTCCCAATGTTTCACCATTGTCTCTGTTTTCTTCTTATAGAATATATGCTGATCAAGAAACATGATGTTGACATGCCACCAGTCCACCTCAATATCATGGAAATGGAGATAAGATCCCCATCAAGGAACAAAATGGTTAACACAGTTAAACAGACAAGACAACACTGGCCCTAGGACCAAATGGCATCCCATATAAGCTATATGATAAAATCCCCAGGCATCGTCCCACACCGATGGAAACTGATGAGCAGCATGGCAGAAGGGAAATGTTCCAATAGCAGGGTGAAGGATAGAGGGTATATCAATCCTCAAGGAAGAAAACTCCTCAGTCATAGGTCAGATTTGCTAAATCAACCTGCTAAATAAGGATATTTTCTGGCATTGTGGTGCAAAAAAATCTGAGTGTCTTGCAGAGAAACACCGTCATCAATATACAGCAATACAGAAGGCAGGAATATGGTTCTCAGGCTGTGTGGAGTAGGGCTCATCATAAATTCAGACTGCCAAGAAGGACAAAAAAATCATTCCTTGATCTTGCAAATGGACTTGGGTTAGTCCCTTGTGGTGTTGTAGGGAGCATTAAACTTCTTTCAGGTCTCCCGGGAGCATTATAAGGCTCTTCAACACATGCTTTAAGGACTTCCAGTTCTCTGCTACCATGCAGGGCACTGCCATCACATGGCAGCTGATGGAGAAAGGTATCATGGCAGGTTTCACTATTTCACTGCTGGCCCTCTCCATGGTAATGGAACTCATTATCTAAATGTATGGAGATCAGTGCATGGACTCTACGGGCTTCAATTACCTGCATAAGTATGTTTATTGATGGCATAACAAACATATTCATTCACTCAACATCAGTACCTGCTTCTTCTACTGTCAGGGGTCGCAGGGCTTGTGGCGCCTATTCCAGCGGCATGAGGCAGGGTACAATCCGGGCTCGATGTCAGTGCAACGCAGATGACAAAGATAATACCCAAAAAAGCAAGCACCAGTGGCTGAGACAACTGAGATGACATTTCATTGACATTGGACTCCACATTACTCCATTCAATTCCAACACTATGAAACTACTGTTTGCTTTTCATTAAGTTAACTTCTTCTTCTTTTCCTTTCGGCTTTTCCCTTCAGGGGTCGCCAATGCGAATCAGTTGCCTCCATCTAGCCCTGTCCTTTGCATCCTCTTCTCTCACACCAACTACCTTCATGTCCTCTTTCACTACATCCATAAACCTCCTCTTTGGTCTTCCTCTAGGCCTCCTGCCTGGCAGCTCAAAACTCAGTATCCTTCTACCAATACATTCACTATCTCTCCTCTGGACATGTCCAAACCATCTCAGTCTGGCCTCTCTGACTTTATCTCCAAAACCTCCAACATGTGCTGTCCCTCTGATGTACTCATTCCTGATCCTATCTATCCTGGTCACTCCCAGAGAGAACCTCAGCATCTTCATCTCTGCTACCTCCAGCTCGGTCTCCTGTCTTTTCCTCAGTGACACTGTCTCTAGACCAAACAACATCGCTGGTCTCACCACAGTTTTGTACATCTTTCCTTTCATTTTAGCTGAAACTCTTCTATCACACATCACACCTGACACTTTCCTCCACCCGTTCCATCCTGCCTGTAAACGCTTCTTCACCTCTTTTCCAAACTTTCCATTGCTCTGGACTGTTGACCCTAAGTACTTAAAATCCTCCACCTTCTTGATCTCTTCTCTCTGTAACCTCTCTCTTCCACTTGGGTCCCTCTCATTCACACACATGTACTCTGTCTTACCGCGGCTAACCTTCATTCCCCTCCTTTCCAGGACAAACCTCCACCTCTCTAGCTTCTCGTCCACCTGTTCCCTGCTCTCACTGCAGACCACAATGTCATCTGCAAACATCATAGTCCATGGAGATTCCTGTCTAACCTCATCTGTCAGCCTGTCCATCACCATAGCGAACAAGAATGGGCGCAGAGCTGATCCCTGATGCACTCCCACCTCCACCTTGAACTCCTCTGTCACACCTACAGCACACCTCACCACTGTCTTACAGTCCTCATACATGTCCTGCACCGCTCTAACATACTTCTCTGCCACTCCAGACTTCTTACAATACCACAGTTCCTCTCTAGGCACCCTGTCATAAGCTTTCTCCAGATCTACAAAAACACAATGCAGCTCCCTCTTGCCTTCTCTGTACTTCTCTATCAACATCCTCAAAGCAAATACTGCATCTGTAGTACTCTTTTTTGGCATGAAACCATACTGCTGCTCACAAATGTTCACTTCTGCCCTTAGTCTAGCTTCAACTACTCTGTCCCATAACTTCATTGTATGGCTCATCAGCTTTATTCCTCTGTAGTTGCCACAACTCTGCACATCTCCCTTGTTCTTAAAAATGGGCACCAGCACACTTCTCCTCCATTCCTCAGGCATCTTCTCACTATATAAGATCCTGTTGAACAACCCAGTCAGAAATTCTACTGCCACCTCTCCTAGACACTTCCAAACCTCTACAGGTATATCATCAGGACCGACTGCCTTTCCACTCTTCATCCTCTTCAATACCCTCCTCACTTTATCCTGACTAATCTTTGCTACATCCTGGTATTACGATATAGTGAGCCACGTCAGGCAAGGCAGATGGGGATTTGGCCTTGGGCAAACAAGAACTACAGTAATCCCTCGTTACTTGCTGTTAATGTGTTCTACTCATGAAAAACAAAATTCTACCTGCTACCGCAGGTGTCTTTGATGGTGCAGAATGTTTCGTCAACATTGTGGGGTTTGTTGGGGAGAAATCTTATAAGCATACAATACTGCACTTCAGAGTCATACTTATAGATTTTGAAGATTTATGTAAATTTGGGAAGCTGAAGGCATTCTGTATTGTACAGGGGACATGGCACACAGGAAATTGATTGACAAGGGTCTACAGCAATCAGGACACAGAACACCATGTGCTGTTAAAAAAAAGCCTGCAAAATTGCACTAAAAAAATACAGAGCAAAAAGTGAACCACATTATAGCGAGGGACAACTGCACTTCACGCCTCACGCCCTGTGCCGCCGTGATAGGCTCCGGCTCCCCGTGACCCGCTGCGGCGGATATAGCAGTGGTGATCTGAAGATGACTGACAGTATATTCTGAACAGCTCTTTTAAGCCTTCCAGTCCATCGACATCTTCATTAAACTCAAAAGTATTGAATACCTTGAGGGCATCGTCTCCTGCGACGTGAAGAAATGTGGCGCACTGTACTTTTTCCCACTTCTCGGAGATTCCGCTTGCATAGAGGTAAATATCGAACTTTTGTATCCATACTCTCCAACTTTCTGCAAGATTGCCATCTAAATTTGATGTCCCCGGAGGTCTTTGGTGGTCCATCTTTCCGTGTTTTTAGTCAATTTCTGACACCATGTTATATATCAGACCGTGAGGCAGCGTGAGGTACAACATAATAATGTTTTTATTCAACTCCCCTCGGTACCTGTCAACCATCATGCTCTTAGTGTTACAGCCTCACCTACTGGTGGCCTCCGGTATAACACACATACATGACAGGGGGGGATGCTGAAATGGTGGTTCGGTGTTAGTCAGGTTAGAGGAAATAAATTTATTGAAGAAACATAAATGTTTTGTTTATTGTTACATCTGACAATAAACACTAAGCTGTAAATGCCCCAATTTAAGACAACGTAATTGAGAAACTGGGGTTTTTTTATTTGTTCGTTTGTTAATTTTTGTATATGACTTCTGACGTATTGTATAGTAAATGATAGAAAATACTATTGTGTTAGTAGGTTTATTTTAGTTACTGTATTTTCCGCACTATAAGGCGCACCTAAAAGCTTAAAATTTTCTCATAAACCCGTAGTGCGCCTTATAATCCAATGCGTCTTATACATGGATTAATATTCATATTAATATTGGTTAAAAACATGATCGCTGAAGAAAAGCCGGCAGTCTGGCCGCCAGTCATGCCGCACTCCGCCACCAGAGGCGCACCCTCACAAGGCACTCGGGCCCACGCCCAATAACAACGGTAGTCAAGGGGCGTCACCGAAGTCCCGGCTCTGACTGAGCTGCTCTCAGACCGTAGAGCAGACTGTAGGAGCACCGGTGATTACGTAGCAAAACATAAGGAACTTTCAACAATTCTATTAATAAAGTTTGACTGGCTGACTGATCTCAGTATTTCCTAACTATTTGACGTCGGAAATAACCCACTTTAAACCTAATTGGTCTTAAAAATGCCATTTTGCTGGAATCTAGTGACGGTCCTGTCAAGCCCGAGACGGGAGCGGAGACCAGGTGCGTCTGAACTAAAGTCTTTATTCACAGCAAAGGCACACGAAGGAAGCACGGGAAAAGCCGGTGCACGAGTCCAGGGAAACAGAGCGGGGCGGGCGACGTGCAGACACGGGAGGATACAGACAGGACTTACGGGGAGCAGGCAGGCAGAGGTAAAAGTCCAAGAGGCAGACAAAGAGGGGACAAAGCAGAGTTCTGATACGGGTCCAGCCAGGCAGGTCGGGGTCCAAATACAATCCGGGGTCAAGGCAGGAGTCAGGATGAACTGTCGACAAATACGGCATCAACACAGAGGATCTGACACTGGGTCCGTGTTCAAGCTGGGTCTTTATAGTACGTGATTAGGGGTAAAACAGTGGCAGGTGTGTCTGTGATGATTGGACGCAGGTGTGGGATCTGCGCCGCGGGAAACCCAGCGCGAGGCTGGGGGCGGACCCCGAGCTGGGTCGTGACAGGTCCGTTCTATTAGTCTGTGGAAACACACGGAGAAACTGGCATAAAGGTGAATGAAAGACCTTCAGAGCTGAATTTCCAGCCTTCTCTGAAATTTCAAGAGCAGTCACTGCTAGACAAAGGTGTCTGATGTGCTGCATTGATTTACAAATGTAGTTGATAGCTCTGGGCGGGCGGCGGAGGGGCGCATTCAGGGTTGTGTATTCTGTCTGCAGCGACGTGCGGTGAGATTCACGGCGAGGGGCACAGACGTTAAAGTCAGTTCTAGGAGTAAAACAGCGTCATATTTGCCAGTAAATTAGCAGCCTGACATTAAAAACTAGTTAAAAAATTGTTTAGGACACACAGCAGCAAATAGCTGCACCTCACCTCCGACTGGACTTCCGATTGATCAAAACAATATTTAATTAATAAACAAAGAGGAACGTCGGAGCTTAAATATCTGCTTCGAACTTCAGATCAGGAAATAATCCGCTCTGTTCGCACTGACTGCACTCGTAATGAATTTAATCAGTTTTTAATGTCAGGTTTTTTAATATGCGTGTTGACTTCTTTCTAAGATGGTAAAGTGATCAAGTGATCAGGTTTCCTTGATGAGGCTCAGAATGGCTTATTGACATAACAATAAGGGCCACTCAAAGGTAGTCAGGAAGTCATGAATGCAATCATGACTGTCTGAGCAGCGCGGCTCTATCTAGTGGACAGATTGCGCAACTACAGTCGCTGCAGTTTATCAAATAAATTTTATTTATTTTTTATTGTGTGCGCCTTATAATCCGGTGTGCCTTATATATGAAATAAATGATAAAACAAACAAATTATTGAGGGTGCGCCTTATAGTCCAGTGCGCCTTATAGTGTGGAGCATATGTCCTCAGATTGACGCAGTTTCTGTTTAACTGCAGGTTTTTTCAGACGCACTGTTTGATTTGTTATTTTTAGGTTTTATCCAACTATTCAACATGAAGAAGTCAGTGATAGATGTTCATCTTTACATGCCAAGACCTCATGAGTGATGCACATGGAATGTGTGATGATATAAAAAGTTTTCCAGCTCACCTCCTCCATTTTTAAAGCACAGGTAAGGGAATCTCCACACGTTGCCAAGACCCACCACGTTGCCTGCAGATGTTAGAATATATTCCCTTTTCCTCTTCCAATGCTTCCTTTTTGCCAAGATGTCCTCCATCACTGCGCTACCTCCAAAGTCCTTTGTCAGTTCTACAACTGAATACACATCAGCCTAGAGTAAGACTGAAATTTACACATAATTTACTCTTTGACCCAAGGCAGTCATATTCACATACGTGTTTTGTTGGCATGGTAATGAAGACAGGGGGTGGGGTGAGGAAGTATGTTATTAATAAAGAACAATAAACAAGTTATCCTGAGCAGGAAGTATCAAAATACAGGTAGTCTTTGTTGAGTGTATTAGATGTTTTACTGTATTATTAATCTGCTGACGAAAGTTCATTTAAGGACACTGTATGATTGTCTGTTACGGGAGGAGCTGAGCAGTTCATGTCAAGGACAATAGGAACCGCTGCAGAAGTTTGTTGCAATTATACATTACGTGGGCACAACTGCTGATAAAGAGTGCAGTCAAACTGTCTGAACAGCTTGTGCAGTCAAAAGAAGAACTTGTAACAGAATGGAATTTCTCTATGATTAAACATCTGATGTGCAACTGTTTCAACCACGCCTTCTGATGTGTATAAAAGCTTGTATGTTTTAGTACTTCTTTGCACTCTGATGGAAGTAATCTTCTGTTAGACAAAGTAAATAATACAAAATAATCTAATTTAATACACTATTTTATAAAGCCTATTGTTAATCCATCAATTGCTATGCCAAACACAAAAGTTCTAGTCCCTAAAATTTACCAGAAACAATTACACAGTGGTGGGCAGTCAGGGCGAGCAAGGTCTTCTCTGGTGGCCTAACCAGAAATCATGATGATATTTATGATAAAAGTTAATGATATTTTAATCCATTTTAAAATGTCATATAATATATATATATATAAACATTACGTTTAGGATATAATATGACATGGGCCAACACTAGGTCAGTGTTCTATTTTTACCTTAGAGAGGTTTTATCCAATCAGAATTCAGGTAACTTGTGTTACCGGTTTAAATGAAATCTCTCCAGGGTCTTCAGAATCAACAATGCAGGCACTGACTGAATGGATGGATGGATGGATAGATACTCTAATAATCCCGGAGGAAATTGTACATAACAGACACATGCAGCATTAACAGGACTTATATACTAAACTATAACTAAAATATAAACAGTATAAAGTTAAAATATAAACAGTATAAAATTGAATTAAAATATGAACAGTGTGACAGCAGTTTGCCGCTGAAGGTGCTTCTCTGCTGGGAGAAGGTGGTGTGCAAGGGGTGGCTGGTGTTGTTCATGATAGCCTTAACTTTAGACATGGTCCTGCTCTCCAGAAGCGTATCCACAGAGTCCAGGCTCAGCCCGACCACTGAGCCCGCTCTGCCGATGAGTCTGTTAAGACGGTCCATATCTCTTTTCCTGGCCCCGCCACCCCAACACACAATAGCATAAGACAGCACACTGGAGACTACAGACTGATGAAACATGAGAAGGAGCTTAGGACAGATGTTGAAGGAGGCCAGCCTCCTCAGGAAGTACATCCTGCTCTGCCCCTTCTTGTACACGCAAACAGGCATATATAATTAATAGACAGATGCAATCAGATCACGAGTTGGCGACTCTAAGGCCTTCTAGCTGGCCTCACATTGACTTACATGTATGTGTCCTGTGACTGGACACTCACTTCTGAGAAGACAGCGCCCTGCAGACGTTATGCAGACGCACATTTGAAGAGTGTCACAGTCTCTGCCTCTCATTCCCCTCCTGTCACACCCCTGCAGTATTTTTCCACTCTCCCTCACTCTGCTCCACTCTACCTGCCGGCCACGCCTACTGCTTCAGCCCATGCTGCTCCCCTGCTTCTGATCACTGCAATCAAGCCTGCATTTAGTCTCTCCAGCACCTTCACTCCATGCCAGATTGTTCTTCAGCGTCATGCGAGACTTTCCAGCGTTTATTCCCTGTCTGATTTTCCGGTATCGACTCTGCCTGTCCCTGACCTCGTGCTTCGCCTCAGCACCTCTGGTATCTGCCTGCTCGTTTGGTTTCGACTCCTCCGCCTGGCCTCGTCTCTTCTCCTGCCTGTTCCTAAACGGTACCTCTGCCTTCACGGACTGTTCACCTGGCTTCGACCTCCCTGCCTGCCCCGACCTATCTTCGGCTCACTCCTCATCGACCTCACAGTTCGTGCTGCCTGCTCTCCAGAACTCAGGGCGTCCTGCCTCGGCAGAAGTAAGATACATCTTATCTCCTCTACTAAAGAGTACTGCATTTGGGTCCAAACAACACTCGTTACAAAGAGAAGATCTTGTGACACAAGGGTCCGATCCCTGAACGAGCTAACTTGTTCTAGCTAACAAAGTGTTCTTGAGGAAAAAAAGGAGATTGCATTTGTCTTCAAATAACCCCATTTTAAAAGCTGTTTTGGTGAGTAAAAGCACTTTATTTATTTAACTTTTCATATTTAATCTCCCCACCTACATATTTGTATAACCTCACTTGAAAACCTCACGCCGTCACATTCTCATGCTTTTTAACTCCACCCAGAACCTTTCAATCAAGCGCCCAACGAAACACGGTGCATCTTGCAGAAGGAATCACGTGAACAATATAGCATAAGGCATCGGGCAGCGAGGCTTTTTGTTGCGGTTATGCCTTTCGTCCACACGGAAATGTGAAGTTTTTTGAAAAGTGAAATTGTTTGAAAAACCACGAGTCTGCGTTCTCGTGTGGACGCTGTAACTGAAATGTTTCTATCCGGGGGGTTTCTCCCTGCGATGAAAACCTCTGTGACGTTAGTGTGTGTGACCTGTGTCTACCTGTGGACGGATTTAAAACCGGCTATTTTCTGACATATAACAGCTCCACGTCAAAGACGCGTTGATAAACATGCTGGACAGTTGGATATTTGTTTGTCTGTTTCTTTCTTTATGAGTAGTAAAATTTCTGTATTTATTCATTGATCATTCATTCATTCACGTTCCTCACCGACGCAAGTTCTGGGATGCGCTGCCTGCTGGTGGGAGAACTCTGTGAACTCTGTCCTTTTCTAGGAGTTGTTATACTTATAAATATGTTGATCAACGCACTTATGCGGCTATGTATGGACATGGCCTAAGTTGGAAGATGTTTTATATTATTGCTCCTGACCTTCAAAGGTGAAAATCTTTCACTGATTCCTTCATATAAGATAAAACCTAAAAATCACAACTCAAACATCGTTTGAAAGGAGCTACAAATCAATAGAAAATATGCGAGTCTGAGGACATATGCTAGACCTTTATCTGCAGGAGAACATTGTTTAATTAGATTTCAGGTATATCAGATATAAACCAAAGCAGCATGGACTAACTTTTCCATAGAACAGTTGTGTATGAAAGCTGATCACAACTCTTAATAAATTTACTGTTTTGGCCACACGTATCATTTAGACCAGCAACTACAATAAACCTACTAACACAATAGTATTTGTTACTAATTGATATACAATGACTCCTAAGCCACATACCAAAGTTCAAAAACAAATAAGCAAACAAAAAACAAAACAAAAAACGTTTGTCAATTATTTCTTGTTCGTATAAAACTGGTATGTTTATAGTTGGTTTTTACAAGTCTTGAGGGCAAAAAATCAGTTAAACTCTGACAAAAGTTTGTTATCACCATGTGCATTAAAAATTATATCAAAGGAGGTACACGCATCATAAAGTGATTATAACTTAATGCATGAATTAGTCAAGACTGCTCTAAATAGGGTGCATGAACTGGTCCCAGAGCAGTGTTGTCAACATTTTAGGATATGGGTGGAAAAAGTGTTAACTATTCACACCTGGACTTTTACATGGACTTTTTAGCTTATTTCAATTGTTAGGGTATGTTTTCTGATGCTGCCAGCTTAGTTTGTTCAATTTGATCATTGTAAAACAGTTTAAAAACACTTTGTCCAGTCTCTTGGCCATATACATTACTAAGTGTGGAGTTACAACTGCCATCGAGGCTGCGGGATTGGCTAGTGTGTATGTATATGTACTAATGTGTGGAATGGGGTTTGGATTGTTGTCACAGTGCCTATGATAACCCTAGATTGTGACCTGGTGCAGGACAAGGTCTTTGTTAGTGTAAAACCTGCATCATCAGTTGATAAAATCAACATGATTTTGGGTAATTACTGGACTTATACTTACTTATAATGTAATTACTGAATTAGTGTCCTGTTTGGTCAACTGAGTCACCACCCGTAGTCACTTTTTTTCCTTCAGGACAAAGCAGCCTTATGAAAGTGTTGGTTCCTTACCTGACATATTTTGTTCAACATTATGAAAAATAGAAGAAAAATTTTTTTTAGATGTCCAGCATCATCCCTTTGGTCAGAAAACTTTAAAATCTGCCCTGCAGCAGCTTCCGCATCCAGTGGTCACGTGGGGGTCATACGTCACTGGCGACATACTTCACTTCATCAGCCAGGGCAGCCATTAGAACACAGTACGATCACCGAAGCCATAAACCCGGTAAAGAACATGGTTAGGTGAGGTGAACGGTTGTGCCAACACAACAGGACACAGACACAAAGACAAGGATCTATCCTTCTTCAGAATACCTTCTGGAAAGTTAGGAAGGAAATGGAGAGCAAAGATAAATAGTGTAAAAATGACCACAGATCCGAGAATCTGCCTTGAGCACTTTACCTCGGATGATTTCCTAAGATATTTGAAGGTACATTTTCGGACAAACCATAGTATTTATCAGGGATGAATAAGTACAACACTGTCTGTATCTATCTGTTCAACCAACTAGATTATCTGTATCCGTACCTGTACTCGGAATGGATGGGGCTTAAACCGGAAGTGGGTATGGTTTGACGCGAAATGGGTGGAGCTTAAATCGCTACATTATTTTAAGTCTAAAATTGATATGGATTGATCACAAGTTGCTGTATTTATTGTTTATTTTAAAAATATTTACAGAACAGCCTCAAAATTGAGATTCAGATCAATGTTTTTGATCACAAAGACAGGAGAGGTATTTACAGAATAAGTTTTTATGGAACTGAATCAGAACATGAATATTCTTAAGTCTATGAATGAATATTTACCGAAGAGCCTCAGAATTGAGATTCAACACTTTTGATCACGGTAGTAAAGGAATTATATATAGAACAAGTAAACACAAAGTACATTAATGAATGCAATAGGAAATTATCAACTACAAAGTATGCGTGAACAAAAATGGTCATACTCAACAAAACTTTTTAATTATTTTTCTTCTTTTTCCTTTTTTTTAATAAATAAACTGTTTTTTCTTTCAATTATTTATTCTTAACACCTAATGTCCTTGCCATTTTTTTTTCACATAAAGTTAAACAATATTGATTACGGTGTGAGTGTGTTTGTGCGTGTGTGTGTGTGTGTGTGTGTGTGTGTGCGTGTGCGCTATGTCTCAGTTAAAATATTTATAAAGTATAGAAATGATTCATTTGAACAGTTTAGAACTTCTTCTTCTTTTCCTTTCGGCTTTTCCCTTCAGGGGTCGCCACAGCGAATAAATTTCCTCCATCTAGCCCTGTCCTTTGAATCCTCTTCTCTAACACCAACTACCTTCATGTCTTCCCTCATTACATCCATAAACTTTCTTTGAGCGAACGCACTTTCCTCCTCTCCTTCTTCGACCAACAGTAATACAATTTCCACCGGCGCCCTGTAGGTCAACAGCACCGATGGCGGTCGTTGTTAACCCGGGCCTCGACCGATCCGGTATGGAAGTCATAGGTTTGATTCGCATCTTTGATTTGGCAAAAGTTTTACGCCGGATGCCCTTCCTGACGCAACCCTCCGTAGAGTTTAGAACAAACAGGTTAAAAAAAAACAACTGGAGTGGAGGCGGTGGTTAAATAGTACATGCAACAAAAAAACAATAACAAGAAAGTTCACCAGGTAAACAAACACCGAAATAGAGACAAGCTGAACAAAACCTAAGATGAAAGACGTGAGGCACAGTGACGCCACCAACAGAGAGATCAGTAATTGTCTGCGTGTGCCGAGAGTGGGACAGGGACAAGCTCCACTCTAGCTGCTGTCTCTGTAGGGAGGGGCGGGAAGTATGTGTGACTGGCCAATCAAAGAGCGCGAAAACAGGATGATTTTCCTTCAGTCTGAGCACGTGTATTAACAGGTTTTATTCGTATCATACTCATACTCATCAAAAATGCGTTATCGTTATCGGTACCGGATACTCATATGAAACGATAGTAACCATAGTATTTATTCAGAATTCCCAAGGTTTAGTGGATAATTGATTCATGTCTGCAGCTACTGGAGTTATTGTAGAAATGTTTTTATTATCAGATTATCCAGCGGGATCACGAGCAGGATACCACAGAACCAACAGACGCTGAGTGTATCAAGGAAAGAGTAAAGAGACAAATAGCCTGATACTTAACATGCAAAAAGCAAAGTAGAATGTAAATGAGAGGAAAAATAGTAAGCAGTATATGATGGTCTTTTTACCTCCTTGAAGGTGCCATTAATAGTCCAGATCTTAACAACAGCCCAGATGGGTACTGGAACTACAGTAAAGCAGGCCATGGTCCAGCCCAGACCATAGGCCCAGTCTGGGTATACATAACCATGGCTGGATGTCAGGGGCTGGTAATTCAGCAATATGCAGATGAAGGAGGCCTTGAAGGAGAAATCAAGTCCTTGTGAGCACAAACAGAAAGTCTGTGATGTCCATTGTCTTCTCTTTAGTAAACTCTTTTAATTCATCATTTATCGTAAAACTACCACAATCCAAATTCAGCCTTTAACCCTCCCACTGAGCCTCATTGGTCAAGGGTAGGGTTGCCTCAGAGCAGGAAGATCATGGGTTCAAACTCCAGCATTTCCAAGATGGCCTATCTATGTAGAGTTTGCATGTTTTCTCCGTGTCTGAATTGGTTATTGTCAGGGTACTGTGGTTTCCCCCCCAAATCATAAAAGCATGTGTCTAAGGACCTTTAAGTGATGTTGGCCCACAGTGGCAAGCGTACCCATGGTGCAGCAGCCCAACCAACTCTCCAACTTGCCTCATAATTTTGTTGTATGATTGTATCTTCTTTTCCTTTCGGCTTTTCCCTTCAGGGTTCGCCACAGCGAATCAGTTGCCTCCATCTAACACTGTCTTCTGCATCCTCTTCTCTCACACCAACTACCTTCCTGTCCTCTTTCACTACATCCGTAAACCTGCTCTTTGGTCCTCCTCTTAGGCCTCCTGCCTGGCAGTTCAAAACTCGGCATCTTTCTACCAATATATTCACTATCTCTCCTCTGGACATGTCCAAACCATCTCAGTCTGGCCTCTCTGACTTTATTTCCAAAACTTCTAACATGTGCTATCCCTCCGATGTACTCATTTCTGATCCTATACATCCTGGTCACTCCCAAAGAGAACCTCAGCATCTTCAACTCTGTTACCGCCAGCTCTGTCTCCTGTATTTTCCTCAGTGACACTGTCTCTTGGTCAAACAACATCTCACCACAGTTTTATTCAACTTTCCTTTCATTTAAGACGACCTATTATTTTATTACGTACAGTACTTTAAATGTTTATGAACCCTGCCCATGTCATGGTTCTGTTCGTTTGGTATGTTCCGCAGGTCTGTTATTATGCAAAGCTCATTGTCTCTTGACAGGTCAAGCTGTGACAGAGGGTGTGGCCGGCTCCTAGCAGCTGACGAGCCACACCAGTTCCCACTCTGCTCATCAGCCTCATCTTTAAAGAACCTGGCTTTTCCCTAAGAGGGTGCCAGATTATTCCATGCTGTTCTACTGATGTGAGTGTCTAGTGTTTCTCTCAGTTAACGGTTCTTTTCTATGTTTTTGGAGTTTTGTCATTTTTGCTCAGCTGCCTTTCGTTATCAAGCTCACCTGCATTTTTGTTTAGCCTGAGCAATTAAGCTGTTGATTTTTACTCGTGTGTCAGTCTCTGCTCCTTGGGGTCCAGACTTGAACTACCCTTAACACCCTATACTTATATTAAACCACCCTCCATCTGTATTACGCTCTGAAACTCACGGAACGCAAGGCACTTCCAGATGCCGTCAGCCAATTGAATGCACATACGGTATCACATGATTACCTACTAAAAATCCATGATGAGGTAAATCCGTGCGCGTGAACGCGCAAATAAGTGAGGGATTACTTCACTATATCTGCAGCGCTGTCCCATTACCCATTGAAACTCTGAAGTGTAGGAGTGTTTAAGTTTTGTAATCACTTTAACATAGTGAGATTCATCTTATATGCGTCTGTTTTTCTACAAATAATACGACTTTAGCAATTTCTTCAGGTATAATTAAAAAGAAAAAAATAAATATGCACGCAAAGATAATGAAATCTGTCCGGTTCAAAAATTATGATACCTGGAATAAGCTACACCTCAGAGCAAGACATGAGAGTCGCATACTGTACAATATGAATCCCGATGTACTATAGAAGCTTTTCGTCATTTTTGTTTGTTAATGATTGTCCAAATTAGGAATGACTGCGACACTTGTACACATGACGAACATGCTGTTGAGTCTTTCTGTGGTGTGTAGCTTACCATGAAGATTAGTGGGGTGATGGAGTGCCCGCACAGTTTGAGTAGAACACATGGTCTTTGTCCTGTCATACCTTCAACTACATCACACATTCGTTCAGCATCTGTATGATGAACACACTTAAATATGTAAAACTTAAAAAATGGAAGAGTTGCAAAGTTGCAACTTGTACTACAATCTCCTGCTTTTGGTAATTACACTAAATATACAGTAGGTTTTGCAGTATGATTTAAGTTTTAGTCAACGAGACAGCTTAATTGTGAAAATCATCATGTGCTGGAGGACAGCATCACTGTATTGAGACCTTGGGTCCAAATGCGTGGAAAATATTGACATACAGTACAGTAGTCTCAAAAGTGTTTACACCTTATTTCCTATTTTTTCACATGTTCATTGTGATTAAATTTTCAGATCAACAAATAAATTTAAATATTAGTAAAATATAGCAAAAGAAAATGGAAAAAGGACTTTTTAAATGTTTTCATTGTGAAAGGGGAGAATATCTAAACCTATAATAGAATTCTTGCATCTATTTTTTAAACAAGTTTTGAAGTCTTGAAGTGTCAAAATGGCATTAGACCATCACACTACCAACACCACATTTTACTATTGTCTTTATGATCTTTCTATATCTATATATCTATGTACATGTATATATGTATATACTGTATACTGTGTATGTATGTGTACACACACATATATATACAGTATATATATGTATATATATATATTCATACAGTGATACCTATACTTACGAAATTTTCTACTTACGAAATTTCTCAACAGGAAAATATTACCTCTACTTAGGTAATGTAAAAATACAGTATCGGCTGATACTCGAATCTCCCACAGGTTCCTGAAATCAACATTCTCATAGCTACTCTGCCATTGGCTATTACCTATTACGTATCTTCCTGGCATCCCATTGGCTAAGAGGGATGCCACTCCACCTCTGTGTGGCGCTAGATCGGTCTTCGGCATTCGACCTGTGAGGTAGTCTGATAGCTTTGCGCAAATATAATAACTTTTTGAGTACGTATTCGCTATGGACCCCAAGAAAGTGACGGAGAAAAGAGGAAAAGAAAAGACGAAGAAAATAGTTTTTTTGTCCATACAAACAAACCAAGTGATAATAGAAAAGCATGAAAAAGGGATGTGTTTGGTTGATCTCGCCAATGAATATGGCCGAAATGCATCTACAATCGCCCCGTTATCAAAATAAAAGGAAGTTTAAGGACTTTTAGGCATTGTGTGGGTGGTTGGAGAAGTTCAGAAGGAAATTTTTTAGAAAATGGGGTTGTTTTCCTGCATTCTGAGGGCAAAATCTTCTGTTCGGTTTACCTACAAAAATACACTAAAATCAACAGTTCGAGCTGAACTATCTTTATTTCTGTCCTACTTAATGCAGGTATAAATGTGAGATTCGACAATTGAAAACTTCCATTCACTATGTGAAGATGCAGTCATACAAAATATTACTCAATGTTTACTTGTAAGTTTTACTTAAACTAGAAGACATTTTAATTTTGACCACCACCAACACCATTGGTATGCCATAGTTTAAAAAGGCATGAAAAATAGCGAGTTGAATACACATTTACATGCATCGCTGGTTATTCCTGCTGGTCATAGGGAACAAAAGTCTAAGACTACAAACAAATATTGATAATATCTTTCATTTACCTTCTGATTGGTCTGTCACCACTCCTCCCCCCTCTCAGCATTCACCATTTGTTTTTTAATGAGGACTTTAACACAAACTCTACTATAAAACACTAGATTCTTTTCATCGATCGTCCTCACCTTGTCTTACACCAATTCGCGGGTTCAGCTTGTAAAAAAACAATATTTTTGTTTTTCATTGGACGAGAGGAGGTCATGACCTGAGTGCATATTTAATGATCGGGAGCGTTCGGATCACATCGGCTGAATTCCGTCGGCATGCAGAAATAGCGGCGCTATTTTCGCTAGCGCCGCTCACCAGCGGAAATAGCCTAGCGGAAATAGTGAGCGCCAGTAGCGAGCGAAAAAGTTGTAAGTTTTAGCCTTTTTTCCGTAAAAATAAGAACGCCACTGTGGCTACACAGTCTAAAAACCTTGTAGCCAATCTGGAATTTACTTTGCCTATGGCGAAGTGGCGAATGGCTAGCGCAAGCCCAGTAATTATTATAATGAGAATTAGTGGTTGGGGTACCGCTAATCTACAGGTAACGGGAGACAATGACACCTGAAATGTGTTCTGGACATCTGGTCTACTCTGCAGTTTGGATTTCTTTACAGTCACTGCAGAAAATCCCGCTTCACAAAGAAATGGAAGTGGAAGGCGAACTCAGATTATTCTGCCTTGACTTTAATTCAGAAAACTAGCGCAGTTGTGGGCGCTTAATTTAAGAGTAACAGCTGGTAACCTGTCACGTGACCGAGGCCTGTCAAGCGGCACAGACGCATGCATTCGTCTGTGCGTAATTCCGCACAGACGTCTAGTACCTAATGTCCCGCAACCCAGTCGGGTTAGACGAATGAAAGAGAGAATCGGGTAATTTTTCAAATTAAAACCTCTTTCAGATTCCGAAATAAATAAAACAGAATCAATGTCAGTTTTTTATTCTTTCTGCGCGGCCCCGTATCAAATGACCAACGGACCAGTACTGGTCCGTGGCCTGCGGGTTGGGGACCTCTGATCTAGAGCATTACGCTCTCAACATACAGGCCTACTGGTGGTTCCTAGAATCTACAAAAGTAGGACAGGGACTAGAGCCTTTAGCTATTTCTTTTCCACCCAACCGGTCAAGGCGGCTGGCCACCTTAAAGAGTTGAGGTCCTGCCCGCAGTTTCTTCCTCAGTGAGTGACTTTTTCCCCGCCACTGTCACTTATGCTTGCTCTGGAGGGTTCCATTGGGTTTTTCAGTCTGTTAAAACGCTTTGAAATGTCTGTTGCAATGATTAAGCGCTTAATAAAACTTGATTGATTGATTGACATTAGGCTGAGGTAGGCTGGCGGTCAACTCATCCCTTAAGGAGAGTCAAACCCAACACTTTAAAGATCACGGCCAGTGAACATTCGGGACTCTTCCTCAGAGGTTCGTTGCTGGATCTGTTCAAGAGTTTAGCGCTGTATGCTCACCAACTTTTGAAACTTGTGAACTTATTCAGTAAACTTTTCACACTACAACTTGTCTCATCATTGAAAATATACCTCTCAATCAAGATCATAGCTCTTAAGAGGATTTTCACTCAGAGAAAAATTATGCCAGATAGACTGCCTGGTTTACCACGTGAGTCTGTGTAAATTTTGCTTGATTACTTACAGTTAGGCACCAGTTCAAAATAAATATAGTCAAGTGTTTTATACTGTGAAAAATTTGGTCAGGAAGGAAAATCTAGAGTCCCAGGTTAAACTCCCAGGTGGGAGTTGGCGTTCCCTACCTTAACAGGTTAAGGATTGCATTCGCAAACCAATCTTAAAAGATTCTAGAGATACCCTGGGTCAAGTCAGCATACTGTCCCTAAAAGATGGCCATATTTAGAGTGAATGTTATTCCTGAAGGATCTCGATGGACTATAACCTGAGAGAAGTATAAGCACTATAGAAATAAGAGTGTAAAAGAGATTAATGGTATGACCCCTAAAGTCAAGTTTCAAGTTTCAAGTTTATTTATTTTTATATAGCCCAGATTCCCAAACAATGTCTCAAAGGGCTTTACAATCTGCACATGGACAATATCCCTCTGACCTTTGTGCACTGCAAGCAGTGCGACCCTCGCATCGGATAAGGAACAACTCCCCCCAAAAACCCTTTTAACAGGGGAAAAAATGGATGGGAGAAACCTCAGGAAGACTGCAGAGGAGGGACCCCTCTTCCAGGAGTGGACAGACGAAGCAATAGATACCGCATGTACAGATTAACAACACAATAATAATAACAGTAACAATAACAGTAACAATAAATGTATAACAAAGGCATGCCGATCCATCCAGTAGAGCGAGTCACCACCAGCCGATGAAGCACACAGGGGTCACCGATTGCCGAGGATCCACCACTCTGAGGACAGACCAGACAGTGCCTAAGTCATTCAGCTCAAAAAAGTTAAAGTCAAGGTTACTCTGGCAAAACCCCAAAACCACAGCAGAACCAAATGAGGCAGAACCAGCACTCCCCTAGTGGATGGTGAAACAGGACCACTGTACAGCTTGTGCTATCGCCAGCCATGGAAGCAGACAGAGGTAGCCGATTGCCGATGATCCACCACACAAAGGCCTGTGAGAGAGAACAGCAGAAGAAGGAAGAGAGACAGAGATAGCAGAGATAGCAGGGGCGAGAGTGGTGCTAGAGGGACCAGAATAGCAGAGAATTAATGGGAGGCAGGGGCCTAACTAAGAAATCCTATGACTCGTCGGCAGGACTAGGCTAAACCTAAACATTGAGACCGCCATCCCCGATATTACTTATATGTTAGGTCGAACAGATATGTTTTGAGTCTAGATTTAAAGACATTTACAGATTCAGACTGTCTAATATTTATAGGGAGGTTATTCCACAAGAAAGGGGCACGATAGGAGAAGGCCCTTTGGCCAGCTGACTTCCTTTTAAATCTAGGAACACACAAGAGACCAGTATTCTGAGAGCAGAGAGCCCTAGTCGGCGTATAAGGTTTAACAAGATCAGACAGATAGGTTGGTGCAAGCCCATTAAGGCTTTTGTATGTTAGTAAGAGTACCTTAAAATCGGATCTAACATGAATCGGGAGCCAGTGTAATGCAGCTAAAACTGGGGTGATATGGTCAAATTTCCTAGTTTTAGTTAATATTCTTGCTGCTGTGTTCTGAACCATCTGAAGGCCCCTAGTTCTAGACCGAGGCAACCCTGATAACAGAACATTACAATAGTCAAGTCTAGAGGACACAAAGGCATGAATCAAAATTTCTGCATCAGCCATGGCTAAAGAGGACCTAATTTTGGAAATATTACGTAGATGAAAGAAGGCGATCTTTGTCACCTCTTTAATATGCTTGTCAAAGGCAAGAGTCGAATCTAACGTTACTCCTAGGTTCTTGACTGTTGAACTATGGGTTATAAGACAGTTATCTACAGATATTGTTAGGTTTTGAAATTGGTTTCTATGTCGTGCAGGGCCAATGATTAACATTTCAGTTTTGTCTGGGTTTAGGAGCAGGAAATTACTGGACATCCAACTATTCACAGCAGAAAGACAGGCCTCTAGTTTACTCAATTCAGATCGATCATCTGCTTTTATAGGCATATAAAGTTGTGTGTCATCCGCATAACAGTGGAAACCTATTCCAAAGCTGCGTATAATTTGACCAAGAGTCTAGAAAGAAGATCAGAAAATATTAGTTAGGTGGGGTCTGAGAGCAAACATGTCAGATAAAACTTGTTAAGGTGAAACAGGTAGAACCAGTAAACCAGTGATTCACAAAACGGCAGGGACAGAGGAGTCAAAATTAGGTACCTGGGATGAAGTGTCATATCAGCTTGCCAAAATTAAAATCAACCAAACTCCAGGAAAAACTATTAGAAAATTAAACAAATGATCTGTAAGCCTTATTGAAGGTCTGATGAGATCATTTTCCGATTCCAGACCAACGAGCTCCCAAATGACAAACCCAATGAAAATAAAAGAACAAAAACATGAGGCATTTAAAACGAGTCTTAAGACAAATTAAAAAAAAAAACTGAACAGAAAGATATTGGAAAAAATGGAAGACGATTTGAAATTCACTTGGGGTGTGGTCCAAGATTGTAATTCTTTGAGATTGTGTAGTAAAGAGCAAAACGCGCCCTTATCTCCTGTGCATGACGTTGTGAAATGGCGAGTGAAGGGCCCTCCCGGAACAGACACAGCCCATGGAGAAGGACAATAGTTCTAAAGATAAGGATGAGATTTATTTTGAAAACAAGGGTAATATTCCGTTCAGGAACATGCCGATTCAAAGATTTATTTTCAACAACAAACACAAAATAAGTCATCGACCACAAATGTTGCCACATTTCCTTTAATCAGAAGCCCTGTGGCATATAACAGAGGGAGTGTTAACAATTGAAAAAGACAGAGAAACAGCTGATGCACATCAAAATCTACTTGAATTGCTGACAATAGTTTTGCCAAAAATCTGGTGGAATTAATTTAAAAAAAAACTCACAATGAACATAATAATTCATCACTTATTTAAAAGTTAAAGCATAATACCCTAGCTGTGCAGCAGCAGGATAAGTCACAATTCCTTTTTTCTCTCCTGGTCAATGGCTCTTTTTCAATCTGCTACTTGCCATCAATCACACACACACATCCCTTCAGAGTTGAGAGTAAAAAATTAACTTATGCCAGGAAGTTGATGGTGTGACTGTTGTACATTGTATTAATAAGCATTGGGCCCATCTTTGGAATACCGAGTTAATGAGTCATGGTTCTTGAACAATACTATTTAAATATTTTAATTTTTTTTAAAAATTGAAAGCATAGCGCAACATAATGATGGCAAAATCAAATAAATATTTGTTTTTTTATTTAAGGTTATTTATTTTACCATTACAGAGCTACAATGACCAGCAGACAGTGTAGTGGATTTGTATTAAATGAATACAAGCAACTGATTTGCATATCACATTAAATTAGTGTCACTTTATTGATGCATCCTAAACTAAATAATTATTAGTTTGAAATTTGTCTATTTTAAGTTATTTAAGGTTAAAAAAAACCCAAAGCCATTGCTTTTGTGTTCCAGACAATAACAAGAGGACATTAAGAAACTAGGAATCACACTGTAAGTTCAAGAAGCTTTACATCTCCTACAACTCCATGATGTTTCTCGCACACCTGTTAGGTTACTCTTTTCTGACGATACATCTGTCCAGCAGGCAATATATTCTCTGTAATACAGGGATTGGACCCCAGCTGACAAGCGCTATGAATTCACTTAATTCATTTTCTATACCCAATACATCCGCTGTCTTGGGGTGCTGGAGCCTATCCTAGACGACTGGGGGCGTGAGGTAGGGGACACCCTGGATGCAATGAATACAAACAATACAAACCACTGTTGACCTGTAAGAAATAAAATATGAAGACAAAACCTGTCTTGAATAAAGTGATGGCCAGTAAAACCCAAAGGAGAGAATACAGAATCCCTGAATCCAATGTGGCAAAAAAAGAGTTCCGTTTGTGATTTGAATGAATCGGCACATAAAGGTATATTTAGCACAAGAATAATGCATTCACACCCTGGGGAAAAATGGGATTGAACAGTTATAAAAGTGAACATGCAAAATTGTAATGAGTCAAGAAAAGCTGCCTGACATCTGACAGGCCAAATTCTAAACTGACAGGCAAATTCTAAAGGATTCATAGTTTGGTTGAGACACTGAACTGATAAGCTCCCTGTGATCTTAAAAGAGAAAGAATGGTCTAGCAATGTCATTGACGAGAACCAGTCATGTGGACGATACCCCACAGTTTGATTACCTTACGATATCTAAAAAGAATACAAGGAAGCGGGACATTAGATTTAACACTTCAGTATGGTATCCAATGTAGCTATAACTATGGTAAGTATTAACAAGGTACCTTGCACATATCTATGTAAATTAGTTTTGCTGAGAAACATTAAATGCAGAAACATTACAAGGTCTTCCTTCAGTTCATTTCATTTTCATTGTAAATTCTGTCAGGAAAAGAGACTGAGGTTATTTTCATCTCTGGTTCATTCAGGAGATTGTCCTCATTGGTCTCCGAGTTGGCAGGATCACGAGCAGGATACCACAGAACCAACAGACGCTGAGTGTATCCAGGACAGAGTAAAGAGACAAATAGCCAATCAGAAATATGAATAATCACATGAAAACACCCAAGTAAAGTAGGTGTTTTTACCTCCTTGAAAGTGCCATTAATAGTCCAGATCTTTACAACAGCCCAGATGGGTACTGGGACTACAGTGAAACAGGACATGGTCCAGCCCAGACCATAGGCCCAGTCTGGGTATACGTAACCATGACTGGATGTCAGGGGCTGGTAATTCAGGAATGTGCAGATGAAGCAGGCCTTGAAAGAATATCAGAGGAAAAGTCAAGTTCTTGTTAAGGACAAAGAGTAGGTCTGTGAAGTCTCCTGTCTACTTTGAAGTAAACTTTTTTCTTCATAACTTATTTGTCATAAATATCCCAATCATAATTCAGCCTTTAACCCAGTCACTGAGCCTCATCAGTCAATGTTAGGTCTGTCTTGTTCACACACCAGTGCAGGGTAAGGTGTTAGAGATTTAAAATATACAAGTATTGGTTTTGGGTAGTACGATGGTGCAGTGGGTAGCGCTGTCGCCACACAGCACAGTGCTGAATGAAATATTGGTTTCATCGGATTCTACTGCAATTTCAGATATGTATTGTTGACATAACAGACTTAACAATACTTAAAGATTTTGTGTGTGTCTGTGGTCTCTTGCGAAATAGATACAGTTATAACACTGTTTTAAGGCTGATTTATGCATTACGCTGTTAAAATTTAATATATTTCGTCTGTTTTGATTGAATATGGTCTCTAAGCTTCAATCCAAGCCTACAGAAAAGAAATTACCATAACCAAAGTACCATTGTATAATCAACATGTTAGACTCATCTGTTATTAAGACCATCAATGACTGGTGATTTGTTATCATGGTCTTGTTGGGTTGTCCTATTTATAGGGGAGTAAATATCTGCAGTGCCGTCCCATTACCCATCGAAACTATGATGTGTAGGAGTAGTATAAGAAACAGGGTTGGGTTGATTAAGTCATGACGGCAGTTTCATTTGGGAGCGAGGCTCTTTGAACAGTGAAGAGGTGATGAGAACTTGAGACAAATCATTTTAACATTGTGACATTCATCTTTCACATGTCAGTTTTTCCACAAATATGATTTTAACCAAATGTCAGGTACAATTAAAAAAACAAAATAAATTAATAACTAAACTAAAAAAGTAACTAACTAAGATTTAGTTAGAGATAACTAAATCTTTCTGGTTCAAAAATTATGATACCTGGAATAATCTACGCCTAAGAGCAGGACTAAAGTCAAAATATGAATCCTGATGTACTGTACTATAGAAGCTTTTTGTCATTGTTGTTTGCTAATGACTGTCTAAATTAGGAATGATTGAGAGACTTGTACACATGACAAACATGCTGTTGAGTCTTTCTGTAGTTTGTAGCTTACCGTGCAGATTAGTGGGGTGATGTAGCGCCAGCACAGTTTGAATAGAACACATGGTCTTTGTCCTGTCATACGTTCAACTACATCACACATCTGCTCAGCACCTGTATGATGAGCACACTTAAATATGTAAAACTTAAAAAATGTAAGAGCTTCAAAGTTGTAGCTTGTACTACAATCTCCTGCTTTCGGTAATTACACTAAATGTAAAGTAGGTTGTGCAGTATGTTGGTCATCTCCACATAGATTTAAGATTTAACCAACAAGACAACCTAATTGTGAAGACTATTACTGTATATGCCAGAGGACAGCATCACTGTACTGACACCTAGGGTCAAATTGTGCCAAAGATAGACATACAGTGGTGTGAAAAGTGTTTTCCCTTCCTTGTTTCCTATTTATTTTCATGTTCATTGCAGGTAATTGTTTCAGAGAAACAAACAAATTTAAATACTTTTCAAAGATAGCAAAAATAAACACATAAGGAGTTTTTAAATTAATATTTTCGTTGTCATTGGGGAAAATCCAAACCTACAGTGGAATTCTTGTTTCTATTTATTACAGTAAGTCTTGTGGGTCCTAAAGCAGTAAAACAGCCCCAGACCATCATACTACTGCCATATTTTACCATTGTTATTGTCTTTATGATCTATGATCTTAGTCCTATTTCTAAAATGTTGTATAACTTTTACACCAGATATAATGGGACACAGACCCTCCATCTCACCATGACATCCATCGCACCTTGACATCTAGCTGTCTGTTTGTCTAGCTAGCCAGCCAGTCAGACAGCCAGTCAGACCGACAGACAGGCAGGGGGACAGATAGATACATAGATTAGATTAGAGACTAGGATAAGGAGCAAACACTTTTTCACACCACAAGTTACATTTTAAAGTGAAGGTGGTGGACACTAGAGAAAAGATTTGAAATTCCTCCACTCTTATCCCTCATTGCTTCCAACCTTAAAACAAGCAGGCCAGAGAGCATCTTCAGGAGCATCACACAAGTTGAGTAGAAGGCCTCCTAGACAAAAGCATCCTTCTGTCCTTCTATTGTATGAGGCCTGGCTTGTAAGAACCATTTACCAAAGGACACCTGTGTGGATATCTAAATAGCACTGTAAGGGTTGACTAGGGTTTAGTTTTACATGTTTGGAGGGTGGCCATGATAAAAAAACAGATCTCTTTTATCTTCCTGCAGGTCCAGACAATGCTTTGTTAAAAGACTCAACTTGCCCCAGTCAGTAGAGGGCAGTGTAGTTACAACATTCAGAGTGCTGCTCTGACATAACGTCAGGTTATGAAAGATATTGAAGTCATTTGCAAGGTTGTTGGAGCGGTGTTGGTGGGGAATGTGTGGGGAAGGGATGGGTGACATCATGTTATATAAAATATCTAAATGAAGGTTCATGGGGAAGGCAAGGCCATCAATCAGTTGTTGACAGAGGATGTGGTTGTATTTCTCCAGTCTCGCAAAAGTTGTTGAAATTATTTCTTTAAAAATGTAACTGTTAATTTTGACAGATGATAAAAATGGATGAAAGCATTACAGTACATGAAAAACCTTTGAAGAGCTCATTTGGTAAATGACAAGAAATACAATAATTTTCAACAATAGCACTTACCAAAAGCCCAGCCAACTGCCACACATTCGATCAGACACAAAAACAATACACCTGCTCCATTTAGAGCATAGTAGTCGATCAGCTGGAACAGGTATATGCCTCCCTGTTCAACACATAACAGATTCACATACAGAATGCTGTGCCTCCTGAAATGCTGTTTAGAATGGAATATATTGATTTCTGTTGTATTTCATAAGTCTACACAAGGTGGTGTAGTACCTGAGTGGTGAAAATGGTCTGTATTAGGAAGAAGACTGAGCAGAAGATAATGAGGAAGATTTCTCTGCGCCAAGGTCTGCACATTTGTTTTGGGAACATGTCAGTCACAGATGCTGTTATAGTTTCCAAACCTGCAAACTTATACACACAAGAAAACACAGACATAAATTACTTAAAAATCCTCAAACCTGCTGAGTAAAGATGCTGGCTGAGTTCTCATTACTATCGTATATAATTGCTTTCATTTTTCAGAATGAAAGATGTCAAGACAAATTGTCATTATTTAGCTCATTTATTTTTCCCCTCTGCCCTGCCTGATGTTCTGTTTCTCATGTTTGTGGGATTTATTGTTCTCGTCTTTTAGGTTACAGCATTATTAAAATCTTGGCTCCCAAAGGTTAAGTCTTACTACCATTACCACTGCTTGCTCTCTTGGTGTTCTCACTGCATTTCTGCTTAAAGACTAATGGCCTACCAGAGACACTGCAGCCCCACAATTCAGTGACCATTATTTAGCGTTGCGACCCAAAGTCAGGGCTGGTGCTTACTGGACCACCGCCTGCTGATTCACCGGGGTGTTTCACTTTCCATAGCGGACGTTTTGGTTGCCCATTTGGAATGACGCCTGGATTTCTGATTGATGCCAAGTTGCTATTTGTGCTAAATTGCTTGTGTTAAATAAACGATTGTTCATTTTCGGAGCCACCTGCTGTACATTTCCCTTATTTTCTTGTCGTCCATGAGCTGGACATAACAGAGGAAACACCAGCACAGTTCAGAGATGTCTTAGTCATCACCCTTTTTAAGACAGATGACAAGGCAGACTGGGAATTACCAAGGTAACTCCCTTCTTTCCACTGTATCGGAGGTGCTAGCTAGGGTGTTGCCCAATAGACTCACCCCCTTGTTGAAAAACAGTTTTCCTGAGTCTCAGGGCAGTTTCCGTCCCAATAAAGGCACCACGGACATGACCTTTGTCATTCATGAACTGCAAGAAATGTGCCGGGAACAACATCAGCCTCTTTATATGGCCTTCATAAACCTTGGCAAAGCCTTTGATTCTGGCTGGTTCTTGCAAAAATGGGCTGACCTAAGAAGTGCATCGGTCTTGTGGCTACTACATGACAACATGTCTGCCACTGTATTGCCTGTAACCTATAATGCTATTGTTTCCTTCTGAGAAAGGGGTCCTAGAGTGCAGTCAGTGTGCATTGTAGGTCCTCTCGGAAGAGGACCTACAGTGTACCCTGACCGCTTTTACAAAGGCATACAAACAGCTTGTTGGATAGATAGATAGATAGATAGATAGATAGATAGATAGATAGATAGATAGATAGATAGATAGATAGATAGATAGATAGATACTTACTTTATTAATCCCGATGGAAATTCAGTATATCATTTGTGTAAACACAAGATGGCTGATTGAACTAAGACCTGCCTGTAAATATATACCGGTAAATATCTGTGGATTTTTGGAGAAAAACACACAATGTTTGTAAATGGGACAGAAATCAGTAGAGACGACAACAGATGATTACGGACTGGAGGTAATTAAAGTTGTTTCTCAACAATCATCATGGACAATGACAGATGCCTGCCTAACAGAAACTGGGGAGCTAAGTTAATGCAGTCTAATGAAATATGGGATGTTACCAGAGAGGTAAGGTGAAATATGCGTGCTTTTCCTTGTATTTGTGAAGTATATTGAGCTGTTGGCTGTTGAACGCCATCCCTAAACTATCTCCTTCTACTAACTCAACGTCACAGTGAGGTGGAGGAGGACGTATCAATATACCACTTAATTTATACTCAAAATCAACTGTAAAGACAATAAAAATGTGCGTGTGTGTGTGTGTGTGTGTGTGTGTGTGTATGTAAAGCCCTGAAAAAATGTGTTTTTCATAATAGGACACCTTTACCAAAGGGGAAAAATAGAAAAATGTGATTTTTGCTGCCATTCAGTTTAAAAATTTTGCCCACAAAATAAAAGAAAAGATCTGATTTGCGGTGCCTGTTAATAAAACACAATGGCCCAATGTACAAGTTAATAGGAAAAAAGACATAAGAAAGCATATTAATGGATGGTCCTTCCTGACTAACAGCACATTACCACTGTATCCAGCCCCAACATAAGGAGCATAATGAAGAAGCAGACAGCCCACAGTTGAGGCAGGGGCATCATGGCGACAGCCTGAGGAAAAGCGATGAACGCCAGCTCAGCACCTGGAGGTCAGAATAAACAATTCACTTTTGTTTTTTGTCATTTTTAAACAAAGCTGTAAAAGTAGATTTGATTCTCATATATAACATACTAGATATCATATCAGCTTAAAATCACACCTGACTGAACGACCTTGTCAATAGGGAGTCCCTGCTTCTCTGCCATGAAGCCCAGAACAGAGAAAACTGCAAACCCAGCAACAAAGCTGGTGCAACCATTGAGCAGACATAGCCACAGACTGTCCCTAGACACACAGACACACAGACATACACACACACACACACACACACACACACACACACACACACACACACACACACACACACACACACACACAACAGTTATCGTGAAGTTCATTGAAAGTCTATTATTTTTTAACTGATATAATATATAATGATTTACATGTACCTTTGTAAACTCAGCAGATGCAATAAGACAGAGAAGGAGATAGAAATTGTATCTTATTTTTGAATGAACTGATATTAATCACCGGAGGTTGATCTATGCAAATAAGGAGCAACATATGATGCAGCAGTCAAGGTACCCTAATCAACCCTATATTCACAGCGTTGGAATCATTCAAAAAATTTAAAAGAACGGGCAAAACCTTAAAAACTAATCATCCATAATGTCTTGTCTACTGATCTTCTGACTTACTTGTAACAGTTGTTCTTGACTTTGTTGTAGCTTCCCAGTGTGATTAGTGGTCCTCCAACAACACCATATGAGAACACTACCTGAGTACAAGCGTCCAACCACACCTAATTAACAAAGATGAGAAATTGCATGTAATCAAGTCATCAGGACTGAAGTACGAGCTTTTTGAAATTTTATTTTTCTAGCTAATTTCTTGCTCAAAAGATTTGGGACGTGGGTAATAAGTGAACCCAGGCTGCTATGCACTGTACATGAGGTGTGTGCTCACACCACTAACCTATCTACATTTTAAAATTAATATGAATGTTAAACCTGTTCACTTGGAGCAAAAAACAAAATCTGATTAAGAGAAAAACATTTATGTCAAGACTTTGGCAGTGGGGAAAGGGTGCAGAAAGAGACAGATAATTATGCTGGGTTATGCTGCCTGCAAAAGTCTTGGTTAGACCGAATACATTACAGACACATCTTCACTAGCAAACCTGGAAAGTTTGGGTGATGTATCTGTTACTTTTCATTTGTGTTAAAATGAAGACCCTCATCAACCATCATAGTCTACGCTGTCACTGAGCAGAACGCTGAATATACACAATAGCAGAGACAATAACTGCTACACTGACAGACACAATGGAGGAACAGATTCCACAACAGACTTGAGAAAGTGTGGGGAAAAAACCCCAAATCTGATTGTCCTACTTCCAGAGCGTACAGAGGCATCAGTGGATCAGTCTACAATGTCTTGGACTGGGACTGGAAGGTGGCCAGTTCAAGACCTGTGTAGGCCAAAATGTTGAGTGTGAACTGGCAGTTGAGCGCAACAAAAATGCAGCTTTTTTTTTTTTTTTGAGGGGGGGCGCTTAATTTAGGGGCAATGGCCGGAAACCTGTCACATGACCGAGACCTGTCAAGCGGGACACACGCACCCATTCGTCTGTGCGTCATTCCGCACAGATGTCACTTTTCAAAATAAAGCATCCTTAGACCCGGTACCTGATTGCGAGACATTAGGTACCAGGCGGCACAGAAAGTTTGATTTTCTTTTTTTTTTAATTGATTAAAAACATTAGTTCTCACCTGAAGGTCAGTCAGACGAGACAGGTCTGGATAAAGGTAATAGACAACACCTTGCCAAGCTCCAGGCAAAGTCACTCCCCTGACCATCAAGATGGCTAGCATCAGATAGGGGAACAGAGCCGTGACATACACCACCTGGAATTTAGTGATTGCTTAGTATGTGGGAGGCTATATCAAATCACTGCGTTAGATTATACAAACATCATATTGTTGTTACTCCACTGAATAGGAGTAAATGTTCAAAGAAACTAAGCAATCACAAAAGATAAAAGATGACAAACATAATAACAATCAATCATAAAAGATGTGAATGTCAGTGTAGTTATATTCAAAATTACCCAGCTATCAAATTGCTTATTGTATGACCAATATGTGGCAGTCGTGTTATTCTGACGTCTTATCCATTTACTTTATGTGCATGACCATGTAAAAATTTATTTCCCCTGACCTTTCCTGTAGAGCGGACTCCTTTCCAGATGCAGAAATAGCAGCTCACCCAACAGACGAGTTGACACAACAGCAGCTCCCATTGTACTGTACCAATTACCTCTAGTCCTTCAGACATAGATAGCACTCCTCTCCTGTGTGGGACCACCAGATAAAGTGATGATTAGATGCATAAGGAGCTACAAGAAATAACCTTATTTGCTGCCTCTGTTGTTGTACACTGCAAATTTGAAATATTTTAAATCAAGGCAATATTTGCATGTTTCAGTCAAAAATTAGTTAAGAAGACTAAACTGTTTTTTCTATCTCAGGCATTTCAGTTGTTTGAAACCACTTTGTCCTGAATAATCTTGATATCATTACTTTATACAGTTTTCATGACACAAAACAACACAAAAGAGAACAATTTTAGAATTGTGCAGTCATTAACTGTAAAGTTGTTGTTTTTTTAAAAAAGGATGTTTCTCGGATACTTTTTTTCCCAAAAAGAAAGTTAACCTGTAATGAAAAAGAAGACTGTCAATTAAATCAATATCTCTATTATTTCATTGCTTTATGATCGTCTGACTGAAATTAAAATAAAAACAAAGTAGAACTACCCGACTGAGTTGATTTGACAAACAAGATCTGTTAATTTTGAAAAACCTTTATTATCCAAAAGAAAGTTTCGGATAAACACAACCTCATGCTTATTATTAGTATTGTAGTTTATCTTTCAGTTTGATCATTTTTTACATTGTTTTTTTTTTTAGTTTGATGTAGTAACACTGACTCACTCCCAGAACTCGGAAACTGAAGACATGGTGAGATTTCCGGATGTCCACTTTGCTGTCAGGTTATCACTTTGATTTCCAGTCATGTTTGCAGAGGTGATGTCCATGCATTTCTCTGTTGATTTAAGACAGTTTATTAAAGTTCAGAGAGTACATGTACAACTGTTTCGCTGTGGCGACCCCTGAAGGGAAAAAACGGAAAGGAAAAGAAGAAGAAAATCCTCACAATAAAATGTATATGTGGTTTAAATATTGGTTTGGATGACTTGACTCTCTTCTAACACACATTTTCTCTCACAAGATCACAAATGAATCACAGCCAATAATAAATTATTACACATAAGAAATATTTGATTTATGACTTTAAGAGAAAATATGTGGATGTTTTGAGGGATATATGCATATATTAATATTACAAATATGCAGTTCATTTGTACAATAGATGCTGCATGCTCAACCGTCCTATAAGGCAGATCAAGTTTTTATTTATATATTACACCGGAACACCAATTCTGTTGTGACATACTGTAAGCATAGCATGGTGTTTTAAGAACCTGACCTGTGTTCCAGGGATTGCTGCAGGTGGCCCAGGGCAGTGGGTCTCTGAAAGAGTAGATGAAGTAAAGAAGTGCCCAGGCCAGTATTATGGTGTACATTCTGGCAATCATCTGGATAATTGTGAGCGAATAGCCAGTCCCTAGAGGGAGAGAACATCCACAACTCTTTGAGGACTGATAATTATGGTGCAGCTATCCTACATTTGTTTGTTTGAAAATAAATTATTGCAGACTAAATATGCTCACTTCCAAATTTAACACCTCATTAAAAGCAGGTTATTTTTATTTAATGTATTTATCTCCAACATTAACCCAACACTTTTAATTTTCAGTAGTAGTTGATAAAATGTCTTCAGTTTGAATCTTCAACATATATAAAAACACAGACACTATATATATATACATACATTCATTCAATATTTGAAATTAATAATTTGATACATGTTTGTGAAAAGTGACTATTTTCTTACTTATAATTAATATTTATTTAATGTAGAAAATCTCATACAAAAGATTAAGAACATAATTTCCAAGAGAACCCTTATCAAGAATTCAAGGAAAAATAATCTGATTACCTTGTGCTAGTGGGCAGAACTTGATCCAGCAGGTCATGGAGCTCTCCTGTGCATACTGACCAATCACAGTCTCGAGCAGAAACATCGGCAGTCCACAGAGCACAGCAAAAAAACAGTAAGGCAAAAGGAAGGCGCCTGCACACAAAAATAAATACACCTCAATATTTGGAGCAGCCCAGTCATAAAGAGATGTAGAGCACAACAATTACAACTGCTATATCAACGCAAATGTGTCAAATTATGTATTCTTTATTTACAAAAAGAACTTTCAATAAACAAGTAGTGTTTTCATTTATGTATTTTCTGTGTCACCTATATTGTGAATGGGGAGAGGGGATTCTCCAACAAAAATTATTGTACGCTCCGGATGAATAAAAATATATTCATGAATCATTTGTTTCCAATCAGCATTTATGTCACTTCTCCCAGAGCAGAGACAAGTCATAAAAACGGCTTCATAACATGTTTCTATGGCTAGGGAAGTACTATCAGTTGCCTTCCGATGTGTGTTCTCCATTTACAAGACACACTTAGACTTTTATTTATACATTTGTTTCTAAATGTCTCATATAAAAACTGAAAATGATCTTAACATCACCTGTTTACGACCTTGATTGAACATGTTAAAATATTTTGCAAGATTTAAATTAATTCCAGCAGAATGAAGTCTTTACTTTGAGACAAAGGAAGCAAAGATTTGATCTAAAAAGATTGTTGAAGGCAAAACTGGATAGAATGGCAGATATCATCTACAGCTGTGGAGCAGACAGATTAATCATCATAGCGAGGAAGCAGATAAGACCTGATTAGCCGTTAGGGCCAAGCAGCTAGGCTTAAATCTAGGAGCTGGAAAAGCTGGTGAAAGAGGAGACCACCTCATTGGCTGCCAGCTGTTTTCAGAACATAGATACCCATACTGCCAGCGATTTTAGATTTGACAGTATATTCCAGTATATAACAAGATCCCCATCAAGGAACAAAATGGTTAACACAGTTAAACAGACAAGACAACACTGGCCCTAGGACCAAATGGCATCCCATATAAGTTATATGATAAAATCCCCAGGCATCGTTCCACACCGATGGAAACTGATGAGCGGCATGGGAGAAGGGAAATGTTCCAATAGCAGGGTGAAGGATAGAGGGTATATCAATCCTCAAGGAAGAAAACTCCTCAGTCGTAGGTCAGATTTGCTAAATCAACCTGCTAAATAAGGATATTTTCTGGCATTGTGGTGCAAAAAAATCTCAGTGTCTTGCAGAGAAATACCGTCATCATATACAGCAATACAGAAGGCAGGAATATGGTTCTCAGGATGTGTGGAGTATGGCTCATCATAAATTCAGACTGCCAAGAAGGACAAAAAAATCATTCCTTGATCTTGCAAATGGACTTGGGTTAGTCCCTTGTGGTGTTGTAGGGAGCATTAAACTTCTTTCAGGTCCCCTGGGAACATTATAAGGCTCTTCAACACATGCTTTAAGGACTTCCAGTTCTCTGCTACCATGCAGGGCACTGCCATCACATGGCAGCTGCTGGAGAAAGGCATTATGGCAGGTTTCACTATTTCACTGCTGGCCCTCTCCATGGTAATGGAACTCATTATCTAAATGTATGGAGATCAGTGCATGGACTCTACGGGCTTCAATTACCTGCAATAAGTATGTTTATTGATGGCATAACAAACATATTCATTCACTCAACATCAGTACCTGCTTCTTCTACTGTCATGGGCCGCAGGGTTTGTGGCGCCTATTCCAGCGGCATGAGGCAGGGTACAATACGGGCTCGATGTCAGTGCAACGCAGATGACTAAGATAATACCCAAAAAAGCAAGCACCAGTGGCTGTGACAACTGAGATGACATTTCATTGACATTGGACTCCACATTACTCCATTCAATTCCAACACTATGAAACTACTGTTTGCTTTTTCATTAAGTTAACTTCTTCTTTTACTTTCGGCTTTTCCCTTCAGGGGTCGCCACAGCGAATCAATTTCCTCCATCTGGCCCTGTCCTTTGAATCCTCTTCTCTCACACCAACTACCTTCATGTCCTCTTTCACTACATCCATAAACCTCTTCTGTGGTCTTCCTCTAGGCCTCCTGCCTGGCAGTTCAAAACTCAGTATCCTTCTACCAATATATTCGCTATCCCTCCTCTGGACATGTCCAAACCATCTCAGTCTGGCCTCTCTGACTTTATCTCCAAAACTTCTAACATGTGCTGTCCCTCTGATGTACTCATTCCTGATCCTATCCTTCCTGGTCACTCCCAGAGAGAACCTCAGCATCTTCATCTCTGCAACCTCCAGCTCTGTCTTCTGTCTTTTCCTCAGTGACACTGTCTCTAGACTAAACAACATCGCTGGTCTCACCACAGTTGTGTACACCTTTCCTTTCATTTTAGCGGAAACTCTTCTATCACACATCACACCTGACACTTTTTTCCACCTGTTCCATCCTGCCTGTACATGCTTCTTCACCTCTTTTCCAAACTTTCCATTGCTCTGGACTGTTGAGCCTAAGTACTTAAAATCCTCCACCTTCTTGATCTCTTCTCTCTGTAACCTCCCTCTTCCACTTGGGTCCCTCTCATTCACACACATGTACTCTGTCTTACCGCGGCTAACCTTCAATCCTCTCCTTTCCAGGACAAACCTCCACCTCTCTAGCTTCTCGTCCACCTGTTCCCTGCTCTCACTGCAGACCACAATGTCATCTGCAAACATCATAGTCCATGGAGATTCCTATCTAACCTCATCTGTCAGCCTGTCCATCACCATAGCGAACAAGAAGGGGCTCAGAGCTGATCCCTGATGCAGTCCCACCTCCACTTTGAACTCCTCTGTCACACCTACAGCACACCTCACCACTGTCTTACAGTCCTCATACATGTCGTGCACCGCTCTAACATACTTCTCTGCCACTCCAGACTTCTTCTTGCAATACCACAGTTCCTCTCTGGGCGCCCTGTCATAAGCTTTCCCCAGATCTACAAAAACACAATGCAGCTCCCTCTGGCCTTCTCTGTACTTCTCTATCAACATCCTCAAAGCAAATACTCCATCTGTAGTTCTCTTTTTTGGCATGAAACCATACTGCTGCTCACAAATGTTCACTTCTGCCCTTAGTCTAGCTTCCACTACTCTTTCCCATAACTTCATTGTATGGCTCATCAGCTTTATTCCTCTGTGGTTGCCACAACTCTGCACATCTCCCTTGTTCTGAAAAATGGGCACCAGCACACTTCTCCTCCATTCCTCAGGCATCTTCTCACTATATAAGATCCTGTTGAACAATCCAGTCAGAAAATCTACTGCCACCTCTCCTAGACACTTCCATACCTCTACAGTTATATCATCAGGACCGACTGCCTTTCCACTCTTCATCTTCTTCATGCCCTCCTCACTTTATCCTGACTAATCTTTGCTACATCCTGGTACTACGATATAGGGAGCCACGTCAGGCAAGGCAGATGGGGATTTGGCCTTGGGCAAACAAGAACTAATGTAATCGCTCGTTACTTACTGTTAATGTGTTCTACTCACGAAAAACAAAATTCTTCCTGCTACCGCAGGTGTCTTTGATGGTACAGAATGTTTCGTCAACATTGTGGGGTTTGTTGGGGAGAAATCTTATAAACATACAGTACTGCACTTCAGAGTCATACTTATAGATTTTGAAGATTTATGTAAATGTGGGAAGCTGAAGGCATTCTGTATTGTACAGGGGACATGGCACACAGGAAATTGATTGACAAGGGTCTACAGCAATCAGGACACAGAGCACCATGTGATGTTAAACAAAAGCCTGCAAAATTGCACTAAAAAATACAGAGCAAAAAGTGAACCACATTATAGCGAGGGACAACTGCGCTTTTCTGATTGATTTTTATTTGCTGTGGTATCAACTGACCATGCTCCAAAGGATTCTTAAGTGGTGACCAATCCCCAGGTTTGCAGCCCAATGAGACACAGACAATGAAAAACCTGGAACACACGTCGAGGCAGTCACATCCTCTAGCCAGCTTTACTCAACGCAATAACCACACATGCAGAGAAAAGGAACCAACACTTTCATCAGGCTATATTGCCTTGAAAGAGAAAGGGTGAGTACTGGTGTTGACTCATTTTCACAGCCTGGACACTCAGCCCAGTAGTTACCCAAAATTATGTTGATTTTGTCAACCAGAATTGGAGGTTTAATATCACCAGGCACAGGACAACAATCCCAACCTCATTCCACACATAAAGATTCTTTGATTTGGTTTGTATTTATTAAAGTACCCAGCTCTCACGGTGAAGTTACCTTCCATTATCAGAGAAGAGTTCATCAGGCACACCATGTCTAGCAAAAACAGATTTCAAAGCAGTTATGATGTGCTTGCTTGTTGTATCGCATAGTTTTATGATTTCAGGGTACTTGGAAAAGTAGTCCACACAGAGAATATATTCAGCATTATTGAAATGGAATAAATCCATTCCCACCTTTGACCAAGCTCTCTCTGGGACTGGATGGGATATCAAGGGCTCTCTTGGATTTTGATTTCTGTGTTTGTTGCACACTGCACATTTCTGTATCAAATCCTCAATCTCTTTGGTCATCCCTGGCCAGAACAGGATATCTCTGGCCCTTTCCTTACTTTTCACAATTCCCATGTGAGATTCATGAATTTTCTCCAACATCTCTTGTCTCATCTTTGCTGGCACAATCAGTTTTGAATTCTTGAACACAAGTCCATCAGAGTATCCAAACTCCTCCCTGAATGTCCAGTACTGTTGTAGTTCCTCTGGAACTTGTCTCTGTGACTCAGGCCATCCGTTCTGAATTGCAGCTATAAGCAGTCTAAGCGTCTCATCCTGTCGTGTGGCCTCTTTGAACTGATCTAGCTTCTCCTCTGACACTGGTAGCTGTTGGGCTATGTAGCTCACCTCAAACTCCTTCTCCAGTGTGACGTCTGGGAGATCTTTCAAACTGGCTCTGCTTAATGCATCTGCAATGTACATTTCTTTAACAGGTTTGTAAGTCACTTGAAGGCTGTATTTCTGAAGCCTCATTAACATCCTCTGCAGCCTGGCTGGTGCCTTGTGAAGACACTTTTTAAAGATTGTCTCTAAGGGTTTGTGATCCGATTCAACCTGCACAGATCTCCCATACAGGTATTGGTGAAACCTTTCACAGCCAAAAACAATAGCAAGCGGCTCTTTTTCAATTTGGGCATATCATTTTTCACAATCTGTTAGTGACCTGGAGCCATATGCTATTGGATGTCCTTCTTGTAAGATTACTGCTCCTAGACCACTTGTGCTCGCATCGACTGAGAGTGTGACAGGCTTTTCAACGTCATAAAATTTCAGCACTGGTGTGTTACTCACAAGTTCCTTGAGTCTTGAGAAGCTCTTTTTTTGTTTGTGTCTCTTGCTTTATTTTTAAGATCTGTGATGTAAGCATCAATGGATTCAGCATTGCCTTGCATTCTGGTATTAAACAAATGCCTCTAGTATGTCACATTTTTTAGGGGTTCACAGTATATTCTGGGCGGCACAGTGGCGCAGTGGTTAGCGCTGACGCCTCACAACACGACGGACCTGGGTTCGAGTCCCGCTCTGTTCGGAGTTCGCATGCTCTCCCCATGTCTGTGTGGGTTCTCTCAGGGTTCTCTGGCTTCCTCCCACCTCCAAAAGCATGCGCTTCAGGTTGATTGGCCATTCCAAATTGCCCGTAGGAATGAGTGTGTGTGCATGGTTGTATGTCTTTGTGTGTGGCTCCGCGGTGCACTGGCATTGTGCCCAGAGTGTCCCCCGCCTCACACCCTGTGCCGCCGAGATAGGCTCCGGCTCCGGCTGTGACCCGCTGCGGCAGATATAGCGGTGGTGATCTGAAGATGACTGACAGTATATTCTGAACAGCTCTTTTAAGCCTTCCAGTCCATCGACATCTTCATTAAACTCAAAAGTATTGAATACCTTGAGGGCATTGTCTCATGCGACGTGAAGAAATGTGGCACACTGTACTTTTTCCGACTTCTCGGAGATTCCGCTTGCAATGAGGTAAATCTTGAACTTTTGTATCCATACTCTCCAACTTTCTGCAAGATTGCCGTCTAAATTTAATGTCCCCGGAGGCCTTTGGTGGTCCATCTTTCCGTCTTTGTAGTCAATTTCTGACACTATGTTATATATCAGACCGTGAGGCAGCATGAGGTACAACATAATAATGTTAATATTTAATTCCCCTCGGTACCTGTCAACCATCATGCTCTTAGTGTTACAGCCTCACCTACTGGTGGCCTCCGGTATAACACACATACATGACAGGGGGTTGCTGAAATGGTGGTTTGGTGTTGCTCACGTTAGAGGAAATAAATTTATTGAAGAAACATAAATGTTTTGTTTATTGTTACATCTAACAACAAACACTTAGCTGTAAATGCCCCAGTCTAAGACAATGTAATTGAGAAACTGGGGTTTTTTTGTTTGTTCGTTTAGGTTTGTTGTTTGTTAATTTTTGTATATGACTTCTGACGTATAGTAAATGATAGAAAATACTATTGTGTTAGTAGATTTATTTTAGTTACCGTATTTTCTGCACTATAAGGTGCACCTAAAAGCCAAAAATTTTCTCATAAACCCGTAGTGTGCCTTATAATCCAATTTGTCTTATATATGGATTAATATTCATATTAATATTGGTTAAAAACATGATCGCTGAAGAAAAGCCGGCAGTCTGGCCGCCAGTCATGCCGCACTCCGCCACCAGAGGCGCACCCTCACAAGGCACTCGGGCCCACGCCCCCTAACAACGGTAGTCAAAGGGCGTCGCCGAAGTCCCGGCTCTGACTGAGCTGCTCTCAGACGTAGAGCAGACTGTAGGAGCACTGGTGATTACGTAGCAATACATAAGGAACTTTCAACAATTCTATTAATAAAGTTTGACTGGCTGACTGATCTCAGTATTTCCTACCTATTTGGCGTCGGAAATAACCCACTTTAAACTTAATTGGTCTTAAAAATGCCATTTTGCTGGAATCTAGTGACGGTCCTGTCAAGCCCGAGACAGGAGCGGAGACCAGGTGCGTCTGAACTAAAGTCTTTATTCACAGCAAAGGCACACAAAGGAAGCACGGGAAAAGCCGGTGCACGAGTCCAGGATAACAGAGGGGGGTGGGCGACGTGCAGACATGGGAATATACAGACAGGACTTACGGGGAGCAGGCAGGCAGAGGTAAAAGTCCAAGAGGCAGAGTTCGTGGTCAGGGACAAAACAGAGTTCTGATACGGGTCCAGGCAGGCAGGTCGGGGTTCAAATACAATCCGGGGTCAAGGCAGGAGTCAGGATGAACTGGCGACAAATACGGCATCAACACAGAGGATCTGACACTGGGTCCGTGTTCAAGCTGGGTCTTTATAGTCCGTGATTAGGGGTAAAACAGTGGCCGGTGTGTCTGTGATGATTGGACGCAGGTGTGGGATCTACGCCGCAGGAAACCCAGCGCGAGGCTGGGGGTGGACCCCGAGCCGGGTCGTGACAGAACCCCCCCCCCCCCCAAGGGACGGCTCCCGAAGTCCCAAAAACAGAATCCACAGTGCCGGGCGGGGGGAAACAACCAGAACAATCTAAGGCCAGGCCACCTTCGTCGTCCTGCCGAGAATCCCCAGGATCCGCGGAGGCACGATCGGCAGGAACCAGAGAATCGCGGCCAGACCCCCTCGGGCGGCCACGTGGAACAGCAGGCTGGTCAGGGTGCAGGCGGTGGAACTCAGTGATGAGAGTCCTGTCCAGGATCCATCTCGCAATAACCCGTGTCCTCTCCTCAGGACCATAACCCTCCCAGTCCACGAGGTACTGTAGGCCCCTTCCTCTCCTACGGGACTTCAATAGGCGACGGACGGAGTAGACGGGCCTGTCCTCCAGCAGACGAGGGGGGGGAGGAGGAGGAGCTGCAGGAACCAGTGGCCTCTCGTAGACTGGCCTGACCTTGGAGACATGGAAGGTCGGGTGCACTCTCATGGTCGGAGGGAGCTGGAGCCGGACGGCAGTTGGCGAGATGACCCGCTGGATGGGGAATGGCCCGATGAACCGTGGAGCCAACTTGCGGGACTCCACCTGGAGCGGGAGGTCCCTGGTGGAGAGCCATACCTTCTGGCCCTCTAGGTCAGCGGTTCTCCGGCGGTTGGCTCCCGTAGCGTAGCTGGCCGATGACCTCAGCAGGGCGGAGTGGGCGCGGACCCAGGTACGGCGACATCATCGGGCGTAGGCAAACGCTGACAGGCAGGTAACCTCTCCCTCCTGGCTGGAGAACAGCGGTGGTTGGTACCCATACACACACTGGAATGGGGAGTGTCCGGTGGCAGAGCTGGTGAGAGAGTTGTGGGCGTACTCCATCCACAGGAGCTGGTCGTGCCAGGAGCGTTGGTTCAGCAACACCATACACCAGAGTGCTTTCTCCAGCTCCTGGTTAGCCCTCTCAGACTGGCCATTGGACTGGTGATGGAAACCGGAGGTGAGGCTAACTGTGGCCCCCAGCTGCTAACAAAACTGTTTCCAGAAAGCAGAGACGAATTGCAGACCACGGTCTGACACTACATCTTTAGGGAGTCCATGTAGTTGGAAGATGTGCAGGAGGACCAGTTGGGCAGTCTCTTTTGCTGATGGCAATTTGGGCAGGGGAATAAAATGTGCCATCTTACTGAACCGGTCAACCACCATGACGATGGTGGTCATGCCGTTAGAGGGTGGAAGTCCCGTAACAAAGTCCAGGGCAATATAGGACCATGGGCGACTGGGCACCGGCAGGGGTTGTAAAAGTCCAGCTGGGGGGCGACACACGGATTTATTCTGGGTGCAGATAGGGCAGGCTCGTACATAGTCCAGGATATCTTTTTCCACCTGGGCCACCAGAATCTTTGGCTGACAAGAGAGGCTGTACGGGTGGAACCGGGGTGGCAGGCCAGACGGGATTCATGACCCCACTGGATGACTGGAGTCCTCAGGTCCTCTGGCACGAACAAGCGGTCAGCGGGGCAAGCGCTGGGTCCGGGCTGGTCACGAATGGCCTCTCTCACCCTCTCCTCGACATCCCAGGTCAGGGCAGCAACCACGCAGGGGCCGGGAAGAATGGGTGCGCCGTCTTGGGACGAGGCGTCATCCCCCGAAAACTGACGGGAAAGTGCGTCAGGCTTAACGTTGCACGAACCAGGACGGTATGACAAGGAGAAGTTGAACCTGGTGAAGAATAAGGCCCACCGGGCCTGTCTGGGATTGAGTCTCTTCGCTGAACGAATATATTACAGATTTTTCTGATCTGTCCATATCAGGAACGGGACAGAAGCGCCCTCCAGCCAGTGACGCCATTCCTCCAGAGCCAGTTTTACCGCCAGCAGTTCTCGATTCCTGATGTCGTAGTTGCGCTCAGCTGGCGACAATCGACGGGAGAAAAACGCACAGGGGTGAAGCTTCTTGTCCTCTGCCGACCTCTGGCACAACACCGCTCCCACCCCCACATCAGAAGCGTCCACCTCCACAATGAACTGGCTTTCAGAGTCTGGCATGCGGAGGATGGGCGCACAGGAGAAACGGGTCCGGAGAGCGTTAAACGCCCTATCAGCCACAGGGTGTCCAGGAAAACGGCTGTCTGGTACTGGTAAGGGCGGTGAGAGGGGCTGCAATGGAACTATAATCCCGGATGAAACGTCTGTAGAAGTTTGCAAACCCCAAGAACTGCTGGAGCTTCTTACGGTTATCCGGAACTGGCCAAGAGGTCACTGCAGAGACTTTGGCTGGGTCCATTTGTATATTCCCTTCTGCAATTACATAGCCCAGGAAGGAAGTGTATTTGACATGGAACTCACATTTCTCTGCCTTAACAAATAATGAGTTCTCGAGGAGACAACTGAGCACCAGGCGGACATGTCTCTCGTGCTCTGACTGAGTTCGGGAAAAAATCAGAACGTCATCTAGATAAACAAACTCAAATTTATTTAACATGTCCCTCAGAATATCGTTGATCAGAGCCTGGAAGACCGCCGGTGCATTTGTACGTCCGAACGGCATCACTAGGTATTCATAATGTCCAGTGGGGGTGTTAAACGCCGTCTTCCACTATTCTCCCTCCCGGATCCGGACCAAGTGGTAGGCGTTGCGTAAGTCCAATTTAGTGAAGACCGTGGCCCCCTCGAGGAGTTCAAAAGCAGAAGAGCAGGGGAAGAGGGTACCGGTTCTTGATCGTAATCTCATTCAGTCCCCGGTAATCCATTCAGGGACGGAGCGAACCATCCTTCTTCCCCACGAAGAAGAACCCTGCACCAGCGGGAGAGGACGATGGCCGGATGATGCCTGCAGCCAAGGAGTCATTAATATAGTCCTCCATAGACCTCCTTTCAGGAACAGAGAGGGAGTACAGGCGACCCCTGGGTGGAGTAGAACCAGGAAGCAGGTCGATGGAACAGTCATAGGGCCGGTGTGGGGGCAGAGAGGTAGCCTTGGCTTTGTTGAACACCTCTCTTAAATCAAGATAAATCTCAGGAACCTTGGAGATATCGGGAGGTGGTCCAGCTGAAGGTTTGCAAGAGTCTGGTATTGCCGCCTTTAAACAGGTCCGGTGGCAATCTTTACTCCACTCCAGAATGGAGCCCGTTAACCAGTCTATGCGGGGCTTGTGTTGGCGGAGCCAGGGGTATCCGAGAATAATAGCCTGGCCGGGCAACCGGAGCAGATGATACTGAACGGCCTCCTGGTGATTTCCGGGAACGGACGTCTGGACTGGTGCGGAGACCTGGGTGACGATACGCAGGGGGTGACCGTCCAGCGCCCTGGCAGGAATAGGAGTGGGTAGAGGCTGGCGTTGCAGGTTCCATTGGCGGGCCATAATGTTCGCCTCGGCCCCGGAGTCCACCAGGGCGGAGAGACTGTGGAGCTTACCAGGGAGGTGAATGCAGACCTGGACGAGGGGCTTGCTGGGCTTTGATGTCTGGGAGGGTCGATTTGTGACTGAGCTCATCCGGACCCCTCCTACTGCCGGTGAGCTCTGGCTTTAAACGGACATGTCGCTACTCTGTGTCCCCCCTCCCCGCAGTACAGACACAGGTTGGCGGAGAACCGGCGCTGACGCTCCGCAGCGCTGACGCTCCGCAGCGCTGAGTGAGGACCGGCCCACCTCCATGGGTTCATCAGGTCTCTCGGCAGGTTCGGGTGTGGCAGTACCGAGTGCGCTGGATTGGCGAGTGCTGGGGAGCGTAGGAGTCTGGCGCCCTCTCTCCCGTCGACGACCCTGGACCTGCTGATCGATCCGTGTCACCAAGGCAATGGCTCCGTCGAGAGTGGTCTGGGGTTCGTGGGAGACCAGCTCGTCTTTATATAATCCGCCAGACTGTGGTAAAAAGCATCCACCAGCGCCTCATTATTCCACAAACTGCATGCTGCTAAAGTCCGGAAGTTAATGGCCGAACCGACATGAGTTCTCTGGATGCCTCCGCCGTCGAAGACCCGAGATCAAACACCTCAATCATTTCTGCCGAGAACAGATGGAAGGAGGTGCAGGCGGGAGACTGACGCTCGTACTCAGCTGTCGCCCAAAGTTGAGCACGGCCCGTGAGGTGGGTGATGACGTAGGCCACCCATGCTGGTTCAGAGGCAAAAGTCCGGGGTTGAAGGACGAATAAAAGTCTACAGTTTGTCAGAAAGGGGCGGAATCGAGCAGGATCTCTGTCAAACCTTTCTGGGTCACCCACACGCGGTTCTGGTGACGCAGCAGGGAGATCCCCGGGGGGCGGGGCCATGATGGTGGGGGAAAGCCCCGAAGCAACGGAGGAGCTGGAAGCAGCGCTCGCAGGAAGTTCCCGCTGCAGCAGAGCCTGGATCTGGTCGTTCTGGTGTTGGAGCAGCACAGACATTGCGGCGGAGACTTGGTCCAGGTGACCCTCGGCGCGCAGAAGACGGTCCTTTGCGGTGAGTTCAGACGCTGGTTCCATTCTGGTCAGATCCTACTGTCAAGCCCGAGACAGGAGCGGAGACCTGGTGCGTCTGAACTAGTCTTTATTCACAGCAAAGGCACACAAAGGAAGCACGGGAAAAGCCGGTGCACGAGTCCAGGGAAACAGAGGGGGGCGGGCGACGTGCAGACACGGGAGGATACAGACAGGATTTACAGGGAGCAGGCAGGCAGAGGTGAAAGTCCAAGAGGCAGAGTTCGTGGTCGGGGACAAAGCAGAGTTCTGATACGGGTCCATGCAGGCAGGTCGGGGTCCAAATACAATCCAGGGTCAAGGCAGGAGTCAGGATGAACTGGCGACAAATACGGCATCAACACAGAGGATCTGACACTGGGTCCGTGTTCAAGCTGGGTCTTTATAATCCATGATTAGGGGTAAAACAGTGGCAGGTGTGTCTGTGATGATTGGACGCAGGTGTCGGATCTGCGCCGCTGGAAACCCAGCGTGAGGCTGGGGGCGGACCCCGAGCTGGGTCGTGACAGTCCATTCTATTAGTCTGTGGAAACACAGACTAATAGAAACTGGCATAAAGGTGAAACTGGCATAAAGGTGAATGAAAGACCTTCAAAGCTGAATTTCCAGCCTTCTCTGAAATTTCAAGAGCAGTCACTGCTAGACAAAAGTGCCAACGGGCGTGCTGCATTGATTTACAAATGTAGTTGATAGCTCTGGGCGGGCGGCGGAGGGGTGCATTCAGGCTTGTGTATTCTGTCTGCAGCAACGTGCTGTGAGATTCACGGCGGTGAGACACCGACGTTAAAGTCAGCAGCCTGGCATTAAAAACTAGTTAAAAAATTGTTTAGGACACACAGCAGCAAATAACTGCACCTCACCTCCGACTGGACTACCGATTGATCGAAACAATATTTAATTAATAAACAAAGAGGAACATCGGAGCTTAAATATCTGCTTCGAACTTCAGATCAGGAAATAATCTGCTCTGTTCGCACTGACTGCACTCGTAATGAATTTAACCAGTTTTTGATGTCAGGTTTTTTAATATGCGTGTTGACTTCTTTCTAAGATGGTAAAGTGATCAAGTGATCAGGTTTCCATGATGAGGCTCAGAATGGCTTATTGACATAACAATAGGGGCCATTCAAAGGTAGTCAGCAAGTCATGAATGCAATCATGACTGTCTGAGCAGCGCGGCTCTATCTAGTGGACAGATTGGCAACTACAGTCGCTGCAATTTATCAAATAAATTTTATTTATTTTTTATTGTGTGCGCCTTATAATCCGGTGCACCTTATATATGAAATAAATGATAAAACAAACAAATTATTGATGGTGCGCCTTATAGTCCAGTGCACCATATAGTGTGGAGCATATATCCTCAGATTTACACAGTTTCTGTTTAACTGCAGCTTTTTTCAGACGCACTGTTTGATTTGATATTTTTAGGTTTTATCCAGCTATTCAACATGAAGAAGTCAGTGATAGATGTTCATCTTTACATGCCAAGACCTCATAAGTGATGCACATGGAATGTGTGATGATATAAAAAGTTTTCCAGCTCACCTCCTCCATTTTTAAAGCACAGATAAGGGAATCTCCACACGTTGCCAAGACCCACCACGTTGCCTGCAGATGTTAGAATATATTCCCTTTTCCTCTTCCAATGCTCCCTTTTTGCCAAGATGTCCTCCATCACTGCGCTAACTCCGAAGTCCTTTGTCAATTCTACAACTGTATACACATCAGCCTAGAGTAAGACTGAAATTTACACATAATTTGACCCAAGGCAGTCATATTCACATACGTGTTTTGTTGGCATGGTAATGAAGACAGGGGGTGGGGTGAGGAAGTATGTTATTAATAAAGAACAATAAACAAGTTATCCTGAGCAGGAAGTATCAAAATACAGGTAGTCTTTGTTGAGTGTATTAGATGTTTTACTGTATTATTAATCTGCTGACAAAAGTTCATTTAAGGACACTGTATGATTGTCTGTTACGGGAGGAGCTGAGCAGTTCATGTCAAGGACAATAGGAACCACTGCAGAAGGTTGTTGTAATTATACATTACGTGGGCACAACTGCTGATAAAGAGTGCAGTCAAACTGTCCGAACAGCTTGTGCAGTCAAAAGAAGAACTTGTAACAGAATGGAATTTCTCTATGATTAAACATCTGATGTGCAACTGTTTCAACCACGCCTTCTGATGTGTATAAAAGCTTGTATGTTTTAGTACTTCTTTGCACTCTGATGGAAGTAATCTTCTGTTAGACAAAGTAAATAATACAAAATAATCTAATTTAATACACTATTTTATAAAGCCTATCGTTAATCCATCAATTGCTATGCCAAACACAAAAGTTCTAGTCCCTAAAATTTACCAGAAACAATTACACAGTGGTGGGCAGTCAGGGCGAGCAAGGTCTTCTCTGGTGGCCTAACCAGAAATCATGATGATATTTATGATAAAAGTTAATGATATTTTAATCCATTTTAAAATGTCATATAATATATATATATATAAACATTACGTTTAGGATATAATATGACATGGGCCAACACTAGGTCAGTGTTCTATTTTTACCTTAGAGAGGTTTTATCCAATCAGAATTCAGGTAACTTGTGTTACCGGTTTAAATGAAATCTCTCCAGGGTCTTCAGAATCAACAATGCAGGCACTGACTGAATGGATGGATGGATGGATGGATGGATGGATGGATGGATGGATGGATGGATGGATTGATGGATGGATAGATAGATACTCTAATAATCCCGGAGGAAATTGTACATAACAGACACATGCAGCATTAACAGGACTTATATACTAAACTATAACTAAAATATAAACAGTATAAAGTTAAAATATAAACAGTATAAAATTGAATTAAAATATAAACAGTGTGACAGCAGTTTGCCGCTGAAGGTGCTTCTCTGCTGGGAGAAGGTGGTGTGCAAGGGGTGGCTGATGTTGTTCATCATAGCCTTAACTTTAGACATGGTCCTGCTCTCCAGAAGCGTATCCACAGAGTCCAGGCTCAGCCCGACCACTGAGCCCGCTCTGCCGATGAGTCTCTTAAGACGGTCCATATCTCTTTTCCTGGCCCCGCCACCCCAACACACAATAGCATAAGACAGCACACTGGAGACTACAGACTGATAAAACATGAGAAGGAGCTTAGGACAGATGTTGAAGGAGGCCAGCCTCCTCAGGAAGTACATCCTGCTCTGCCCCTTCTTGTACACGCAAACAGGCATATATAATTAATAGACAGATGCAATCAGATCACGAGTTGGCGACTCTAAGGCCTTCTAGCTGGCCTCACATTGACTTACATGTATGTGTCCTGTGACTGGACACTCACTTCTGAGAAGACAGCGCTATGCAGACGTTATGCAGATGCACATTTGAAGAGAAGCTCTTGTGAGACAAGGGTCCGATCCCTGAACGAGCTAACTTGTTCTAGCTAACAAAGTGTTCTTGAGGAAAAAAAGGAGATTACATTTGTCTTCAAATAACCCCATTTTAAAAGCTGTTTTGGTGAGTACAAGCATTTTATTTATTTAACTTTTCATATTTAATCTCCCCACCTATATATTTGTATAACCTCACTTGAAAACCTCACGCCGTCACATTCTCATGCTTTTTAACTCCACCCAGAACCTTTCAATCAAGCGCCCAACGAAACACGGTGCATCTTGCAGAAGGAATCACGTGAACAATATAGCATAAGGCATCGGGCAGCGAGGCTTTTTGTTGCGGTTATGCCTTTCGTCCACATGGAAATGTGAAGTTTTTTGAAAAGTGAAATTGTTTGAAAAACCATGAGTCTGCGTTCTCGTGTGGACGCTGTAACTGAAATTTTTCTATCCAGGGGGTTTCTCCCTGCGATGAAAACCTCTGTGACGTTAGTGTGTGTGACCTGTGTCTACCTGTGGATGGACTTAAAACCAGCTATTTTCTGACATATAACAGCTCCACGTCAAAGACGCGTTGATAAACATGCTGGACAGTTGGATATTTGTTCGTCTGTTTCTTTCTTTATGAGCAGTAAAATTTCTGTATTTATTCATTGATCATTCATTCATTCACGTTCCTCACCAACGCAAGTTCGGGGATGCGCTGCCTGCTGGTGGGAGAACTCTGTAAACTCTGTCCTTTTCTAGGAGTTGTTATACTTATAAACATGTTGATCAACGCACTGATGCAGCTATGTATGGACATGGCCTAAGTTGGAAGATGTTTTATATTATTGCTCCTGACCTGCAAAGGTGAAAATCTTTCACTGATTCCTTCATATAAGATAAAACCTAAAAATCACAACTCAAACATCGTTTGAAAGGAGCTACAAATCAATAGAAAATATGCGAGTCTGAGGACATATGCTACACCTTTCTCTCTTACATACTTATAATGTAATTACTGAATTAGTGTCCTGTTTGGTCAACTGAGTCACCACCCGTAGTCACTTTTTTTCCTTCAGGACAAAGCAGCCTTATGAAAGTGTTGGTTCCTTTCCTGACATATTTTGTTCAACATTATGAAAAATAGAAGAAAAATTTTTTTTAGATGTCCAGCAACATCCCTTTGGTCAGAAAACTTTAAAATCTGCGCTGCAGCAGCTTCCGCATCCAGTGGTCACGTGGGGGTCATACGTCACTGGCGACATACTTCACTTCATCAGCCAGGGCAGCCATTAGAACACAGTACGATCACCGAAGCCATAAACCCGGTAAAGAACATGGTTAGGTGAGGTGAACGGTTGTGCCAACACAACAGGACACAGACACAAAGACAAGGATCTATCCTTCTTCAGAATACCTTCTGGAAAGTTAGGAAGGAAATGGAGAGCAAAGATAAATAGTGTAAAAATGACCACAGATCCGAGAATCTGCCTTGAGCACTTTACCTCGTATGATTTCCTAAGATATTTGAAGGTACATTTTCGGACAAACCATAGTATTTATCAGGGATGAATGAGTACAACACTATCTGTATCTATCTGTTCAACCAACTAGATTATCTGTATCCGTACCTGTACTCGGAATGGATGGGGCTTAAACCGGAAGTGGGTATGGTTTGACGCAAAATGGGTGGAGCTTAAATCGCTACATTATTTTAAGTCTAAAATTGATATGGATTGATCACAAGTTGCTGTATTTATTGTTTATTTTAAAAAAAATTTACAGAACAGCCTCAAATTGAGATTCAGATCAATGTTTTTGATCACAAAGACAGGAGAAGTATTTACAGAATAAGTTTTTATGGAACTGAATCAGAACATGAATATTCTTAAGTCTATGAATGAATGTTTACCAAACAGGTTAAAAAAAAACCAACTTGAGTGGAGGCGGTGGTTAAATAGTACATGCAACAAAAAAACAACAACAAGAAAGTTCACCAGGTAAACAAACACCGAAATAGAGACAAGCTGAACAAAACCTAAGATGAAAGACGTAAGGCACAGTGACGCCACCAACAGAGAGATCAGTAATTGTCTGCATGTGCCGAGAGTGGGACAGGGACAAGCTCTGCTCTAGCTGCTGTCTCTGTAGGGAGGGGCAGGAAGTATGTGTGACTGGCCAATCAAAGAGCGCGAAAACAGGATGATTTTCCTTCAGTCCGAGCACGTGTATTAACGGGTTTTATTCGTATAGTACTCGTACTCGTCACAAATGCGTTATCCGCACCGGATACTCGTATGAAATGAGTATCCGGCTCAACCATAGTATTTATTCAGAATTCCCAAGGTTTAGTGGATAATTGATTCATGTCTGCAGCTACTGGAGTTATTGTATAAATGTTTTTATTATCAGATTATCCAGCGGTTATGGCACTCGGAAAAGTAAACAATATCAAAAGTAATCAACAGGTTATTTTACTGAGAAGATCTGTGAAACTGAAATAAAACATACAAAAACAGGATATCAGGCCCTGATCCTTATACATTCGTAAATGCAAGACATATTAATATAAACTAGAGTTGTTATTAATTCCGTACAGTCTAACAGTAACGAATGGCAGCTAGCTCAATGCTAACATAATATGGAAAATCCTATTGACGGCTAGCGCTTTAGCATTGGTAGCGTGATTAACTTTTCCATACACACAGTAAACCAAAACAGGACATTATAACTAGTTGGATATTTCCGTCAGAATGTGATTCAGATTAAGCCACCTGAGATGAGTCGCGAGACATCCAAACTCTCATCCTCTGCATACATCAAGTGATACTTATACGGGATAATTACACCCCCAGGTGGGTTCACAGGGAACTTGTCCTCAGTATCCATTGACGATGATATGATTTTGGGTGATATCCTGATAAATAATGGTGAAAATGTTGGCTCGTTATCGGCATTGATATGGATTCAACCCGATGTCTACGATTGCATCACTTCTGCTGTCATGGCGTGCTCCATAACTTACGATAAATTTTGTTTTTCTAAGTCCCCATTGCTCAAAGAAAAATGAAAATGCCACCAAGCCTTTTTTACTTGTGCACTTCAAATACAGACCTGGTTCATTTTGACTTCACTGTCCCTTTAATTAGATTAGAGTAGATCTAATATTAGACATTATTTAATGCGTTTGTATCAAATTTTATTTTGTGCGCTGCATAGATTTTCTTGTGCGCGGAGAATGTGCAAGCAGTGCACAATAGCGCAAGATCGCAGCTCAGATGGAACATTGGGTTTTAGTGAAAAATCTTTTGACCTGTGCACTACTTTACATTTAAGCCATGGATTTAATATATACAAAAAAGGAAAAATGGGTTTCAGCAGATTTGGACATGTATCTTATTTGTGAATGCTGTGCTTGTCTTACATATAACAACAAAATTTTAAATATGGATAAAATTCGAAAACAACAAAAAACATGTTCTGCAATTGAAATGACTATACAGCCTGATGCAAGATGGCAACTGCAGTTAAATATCCCACAAACGTAATGTCACAGCCCAGCTTATAAGGTGAAAGCGAAGCATGATTACCAGTTGTTTGTGAAAACAAGGTTATTAATTGAAGTTTGAAAGTGTATTATTCATCATAATGAACAATTAGGGATGGGGCTGTGGGTGAAATATTTGCATGCATCAATGAGATCTCTGTGTAAGTTTGTCTTTTTTGAAGAATGGCCACAGTATTTATGTAACAGCATGGATTTGTAGAGTTATTCATAAGTTAATGGGACACTGGAAGAAATTAGGACAGGGCATGTCAGAAGATGGTTATTGGTGATTAAGTCCTCAAGGAACTGAGTTGGTGGTAGAGCTGGGTATCGTAATTTGTGCATCTGTGGTTGAAAAGGTAAAAAGGCTAAAGGAATCTTACAGTCATCAGAGTGTTCTCTCCACGCTGCTCGTATTAAAGACATCTGAGTAATCGCGTCATTTCTGTGTTTATTCAGAGATTTAGGAACCTTCAACATAAAGAAAATACATACAGCTATTTCTAGCCCAAGGATAAAGCAGCCACACCGCAAGGACAAATGGAATTGAACAACAGCTTTAAAAGCCAGCATGCAAAATTGTTATGACTCAAGAAAAGCTGCCTGAAATCTGACAGGCCAAATTCTCAACATCTCGCCTTCGTCCTGCATCCACAAGATTATTGGTTTGGTTGGGACACTGTACCAATAAAATCCCAGTGATCTCAAAGGAGAAAGAATGGTCTAGCCATGTCAATGGGGGGAACCCGTCACACGAACGATACCCCACAGTTTGATTATCCGACAATATCTTCAAAAGAATATAAGGAAGCAAGACATTTGTTGTAACAACATGCTATCCAATGTGCTATAAGCATTAACAAGGCACATTGCACTTATCTACGAAATGTAAATTTGTTTTGCTGAGAAACATAAAATGCAGAAACATTACGAGGTCTTCCTTCAGTTCATTTTATTTTCATCGTAATTTGTGTCATGAAAAGAGACTGAGGTTGTTCTCATCTCTGGTTCATTCAGGAGATTGTCCTCATTGGTCTCTGAGTTGGCAGGCTCACGAGCAGGATACCACAGAACCAACAGACGCTGAGTGTATTAAGGACAGAGTAAAGAGACAAATAGCCAATCAGAAATATGATAATTACATGAAAAAAGCAAAAAGTAAATGAGAGGAATAATAGTAAGCAGTATCTGATGGCGCTTTTACCTCCTTGAAGGTGCCATTAATAGTCCAGATCTTAACAACAGCCCAGATGGGTACTGGAACTACAATGGAGCAGCACATGGTCCAGCCCAGACCATAGGCCCAGTCTGGGTATACATAACCATTGCTGGATGTCAGGGGCTTGTGATTCAGGATTATGCAGATGAGGCAGGCCTTGAAAGAATATCAGAGGAAAAATCAAGTTCTTGTGAGGACAAACAGAAAGTCTGTGAAATCCCTTGTCTACTCTGAGGTAACCTCTTTTAATTCATAATTTATTTGTTAAAAAACAACGGCATTCCCAATTTAGCCTTTAATCCTCGTATTATGTTTGAAAAAAAATCACATAAATTATGTTGTTGTATGTTGATTATGTCGTACTGTGGAAATCCACACAAGCAGTCAAAAAAACAGGTTACACCAGTAACAACTTTATTTTAGATGAAGTAAATATTCAGAAAAGAGACAGACAACAGATTTTTAATCCCAACACTATATTGAAGAACTGTTTAGTTAGTAGAGAGAATATCTAACCCACCTTCTGTCAAATTGTCGTTTGATTGATGACTTTGACCTTTTGACCCTATCAAGTCCCGCCCCTTCCGGTGAATGTCCCGCCCCCACTTCCGGTGTATGGCCCGCCCCCACGACCGGTGTATATCCCACCCCTTCCAGTGACTATCCCTCCCTATTGGATGACGTGGGATAAATTTAAAATACAGAAAAAATATATCCCGCCCCTTCCATTGAATATCCCGCCCCTTCCGGTGAATATCCCGCCCCTTCTGGTGAATATCCCGCCCCTTCCGGTGAATATCCCTCCCTCCCTCCCTTTTGTCAATCACGTAGTGATCATGTGATGATCATGTGCTGATCATGTGGTGATCGTACGATGCAATGGGTTTTTCCCAGATGGGGTTTCCTATGGAGCGTTTGACCCTTGTTTGACCCATTTTTGACCCTTGTTTGAACCTTGTTTGACCTATGAATTCATGATCGCGTGATGATCGTGTGATGATGACGTGTTGTTCCTACTAACATGGGAGGGGCATGGGGAAAAAAAAAGGGTTGTGGAAAAGCACACATCTATATATATGGTTTATTTATTTTTTTATATAGCCCAGATTCACAAACAATGTCTCAAAGGGCTTTACAATGGTATATACTATACCTGGCACAAATGTAGCCGCAAGAGGACACAAGCCAGTGCTGGTCCCAAGCCCAGATAAATACAGAGGGTTGTGTCAGAAAGGGCATCCGGCGTAAAACTTTTGCCAAATCAAAGATGCGAATCAAACCTATGACTTCCATACCAGATCGGTCGAGGCCCGGGTTAACAACGACCGCCATCGGCGCTGTTGACCTACAGGGCGCCGGTGGAAATTGGATTACTGTTGGTTGAAGAAGGAGAGGAGGAAAGTGCATTCGCTCGAATAAAATAGAAGAGGAACACCAAGAGTATAGGACTAAGAGTAAGGACGTTGAATGTTGGAACTATGACAGGAAAAGGTAGAGAGTTGGTTGACATGTTGCAGAAAAGGAAGATAGACATACTGTGTGTACAGGAGACCAGGTGGAAAGGTAGCAAGGCTAGAAGCTTAGGAGCAGGGTTCAAGTTGTTCTATCATGGTGTAGATGGGAAGAGAAATGGAGTAGGAGTTATCTTGAAGGAGGAGTTTGTTAGGAATGTCCTGGAGGTAAAAAGAGTGTCGGATAGAGTGATGAGTCTGAAGCTAGAAATAGAAGGTGTGATGTTCAATGTTGTTAGCGGGTATGCTCCACAGGTAGGATGTGAGCTGGAGGAGAAGGAGAAATTCTGGTCGGACTTTGATGAAGCGATGCAGAGCATGCCTAGAAGTGAGAGAGTTGTCATTGGAGCAGACTTCAATGGACATGTTGGTGCAGGAAACAGCGGTGATGACGATGTGATGGGCAGGTTTGGTATCCAGGAGAGGAACGCAGAAGGACAGATGGTAGTTGACTTTGCAAAAAGGATGGAAATGGCTGTAGTGAATACTTTCTTCCAGAAGAGGCAGGAACATAGAGTGACCTATAAGAGTGGCGGTAGGAGCACACAGGTAGAATACATCTTGTGTAGACGGTGCAACCTGAAAGAGATCAGTGACTGCAAAGTAGTGGTAGGTGAGAGTGTAGCCAAACAGCATAGGATGGTGGTGTGTAGGATGACTCTGGTGGTGAGGAAGATCAAGAGGGCAAAGGCAGAGCAGAAGATGAAATGGTGGAAGCTGAAAAAGGAAGAGTGTTGCATGACTTTTAGGCAGGAGTTAAGACAGGCTCTGGGTGGTCAGGAGGTTCTTCCAGATGACTGGAAAACTACAGCTAATGTGATCAGGGAGACAGGTAGGAGAGTACTTGGTGTGTCATCTGGAAGGAAAGTAGATAAGGAGACTTGGTGGTGGAATGAAGAGGTACAGGAGTGTATACAGAGAAAGAGGTTAGCCAAGAGGAAGTGGGACACTGAGAGGACTGAGGAGAGTAGACAGGAGTACAGGGAGATGCAGCGTAAGGTGAAGGTAGAGGTAGCAAAGGCCAAACAAGAAGCTTATGATGACTTGTATGCTAGGTTGGACAGAAAGGAGGGAGAGACTGATCTATACCGGTTGGCAAGACAGAGAAATAGAGATGGGAAGGACGTGCAGCAGGTTAGGGTGATTAAGGATAGGGATGGAAGTCTATTGACAGGTGCCAGTAGTGTGATGGGAAGATGGAAAGAGTACTTTGAAGAGTTGATGGATGTGGAAAATGAGAGAGAACAGACTAGAAGAGGTGACTGTTGTGGACCAGGATGTAGCAAAGATTAGTCAGGATGAAGTGAGGAGGGCATTGAAGAGGATGAAGAGTGGAAAGGCAGTCAGTCCTGATGATATACCTGTAGAGGTATGGAAGTGTCTAGGAGAGGTGGCAGTAGAGTTTCTGACTGGGTTGTTCAACAGGATCTTATATAGTGAGAAGATGCCTGAGGAATGGAGGAGAAGTGTGCTGGTGCCCATTTTTAAGAACAAGGGAGATGTGCAGAGTTGTGGCAACTACAGAGGAATAAAGCTGATGAGCCATACAATGAAGTTATGGGAGAGAGTAGTGGAAGCTAGACTAAGGGCAGAAGTGAATATTTGTGAGCAGCAGTATGGTTTCATGCCAAAAAAGAGTACTACAGATGCAGTATTTGCTTTGAGGATGTTGATAGAGAAGTACAGAGAAGGCCAGAGGGAGCTGCATTGTGTTTTTGTAGATCTGGAGAAAGCTTATGACAGGGTGCCCAGAGAGGAACTGTGGTATTGTATGAGGAAGTCTGGAGTGGCAGAGAAGTATGTTAGAGCTGTGCAGGACATGTATGAGGACTGTAAGACAGTGGTGAGGTGTGCTGTAGGTATGACAGAGGAGTTCAAGGTGGAGGTGGGACTGCATCAGCGATCAGCTCTGAGCCCCTTCTTGTTCGCTATGGTTATGGACAGGCTGACAGACGAGGTTAGACAGGAATCTCCATGGACTATGATGTTTGCAGATGACATTGTGATCTGTAGTGAGAGCAGGGAACAGGTGGAGGAGAAGCTAGAGAGGTGGAGGTTTGTCCTGGAAAGGAGAGGAATGAAGGTTAGCCGCAGTAAGACAGAGTACATGTGTGTGAATGAGAGGGACCCAAGTGGAAGAGTGAGGTTACAGGGAGAAGAGATGAAGAAGGTGGAGGATTTTAAGTACTTAGGCTCAACAGTCCAGAGCAATGGAGAGTGTGGAAAAGAGGTGAAGAAGCGTGTACAGGCAGGATGGAACGGGTGGAGGAAAGTGTCAGGCATGATGTGTGATAGAAGAGTTTCAGCTAAAATGAAGGGCAAGGTGTACAAAACTGTGGTGAGACCAGCGATGTTGTTTGGCCTAGAGACACTGTCACTGAAGAAAAGACAGGAGACAGAGCTAGAGGTAGCAGAGATGAAGATGCTGAGGTTCTCTCTGGGAGTGACCAGGAAGGATAGGATCAGGAATGAGTACATCAGAGGGACAGCACATGTTAGAGGTTTTGGAGATAAAGTCAGAGAGGCCAGACTGAGATGGTTTGGACATGTCCAGAGGAGAGATAGTGAATATATTGGTAGAAGGATGCTGAGTTTTGAACTGCCAGGCAGGAGGCCTAGAGGAAGACCAAAGAGGAGGTTTATGGATGTAATGAGGGAAGACATGAAGGTAGTTGGTGTGAGAGAAGAGGATTCAAAGGACAGGGCTAGATGAAGGAAATTGATTCGCTGTGGCGACCCCTGAAGGAAAAAGCCGAAAGGAAAAGAAGAAGACTATACCTGGCACAACTCATTCAGAGGAAAAAAGACAAAATGGAAGATTTTGTGTTCAGGAAAAATACTTTGCAGCTGGATGGTGGCCGTATATTGGCCATAGAGTTTAGAAGTAGTGGGCTGATCCCCTTCGTCGATCTATACAGCTATGAAACAACGCCTGAAACCCTTCATCTGAGAATCTATGCAACTGAGTTTGAAAAACGTCTATTGAAGAATTTATCGATTACATGCGACGAGCCGACACCGATGGAAGTGTACTACTTGACTTTATGCCTGCGAGTATAGCCTTGAAATCAGATTCGTTGGCACAGCTTCTGGGGTGCACTTTCCTCATTGACTGTTCCAGATCCCACTTCTGGTTGTTGGTGAGATATCGTGCCGAATACCATTACGGGGACAGACCAAAGACTGTGGTGGAGAAAGAGCACTACTATCCAATTCAACTAGCGTTCAAGCTGCTAGACTTCCCCCATCTGCGCAGTCTCTTACAGGAAATTGATCAGTTTTTCAGTGGGGAAAGATTGAAGCAAAAACGTCAGTTGTTGGAAAAGCATTTAACAGTCCGATCTGGAGCTGTTCTTAATGATATTTTGTACAAGCGTCTAACCCTGCAACCTGCTCTCGAATCCGATGGTGTGTTTGGGGAGGAGTGTGAAACGGAGGACGAATCTGTCATACAGGGCGATTCAGTCCACTAAACTCTTCACACCTGGACGACCACGCCTCCCGCCATTCACGCCACTACTACTCACTCAAGTAGTCCCTCCTACCAGACCACGCCCACAGCCGTAATATATGTAAATACTGTATGTTTGTATACGTACAAGAACTTTGGGAGAGAGCGCTGTACTTATGGACTACGTTATGGCTGACTTTTCAGACAACGCTGCAGACTCTCCTAGGGGGCAGTATCACAATGAAGAACTTCCAGACCTTCTGCCGCTCGTTTCTCAAGACTCTTCAGAAGATAGCATCTTGTATAAGCCAATTTTCCATGGTTGTCGAGATGATGATTCCCTCCTTTGCACGGCTTCTGAAACGGAAGAATCGCAGACCTCGACCATCACCTCTGTAGGGTATATAAGTCCTACAGCCGGGGCATCCTGTTCTGGAGAGTCTCTTCACAATGCTGCAACTGCCGCTGACGTACCCTGTGTGCCTCCACCGTACTGTTCATACTGGGGACAGCATGGGAACTTCAGAGACTCAAGCAACGGTGGAGTCTACATCGCAGCCACTCTCAACAACCTCCTGACACCTCCTGATTCACCACAGCCTCAGTCTCAGATGACAGCGAACGCCGTTTTCCTTGATATTGTGAAAGCTTGTGTCGCCAGCGTCGTGAAAGTTGTAGTGCTGAAGCATATTAAGAGAAACTGTTACGGGTGTCAGACAGATCATCCGAGTCAACACCGGCACGCTTGTCTCTATCCTACCCAGCCTGGATATTTTTCTGCTAACTTTGAAGAGTTAATGGTGGACCTGCTGACCTGGGAATTTCTTCCTGCTCTCAAGTATACATTGGAGAAAGCCGGGTTGGACATAGTAGAGGCTAGAGCGGAAGGAGCAGCAGAGGCCTTCCTACACGATCTGAAGGCCGAAGCACACATTTTAGAAAAAGTTGAAGAGATCACTGCGGGCTACACAGCTGGAGATGAGGAGAGGAAGGATTTGCTGGTAGAATTCCTCGGCTTCTGGAACTCTTAAATCGAACATCAATCTGCAAGAGGGGTGGAAAATTTTTAAAAAATATGGGTGGTGATTTTTTCAAACCGTTTCCTACAATAGTTGACAATGCAATTTTGAAGAAGGCGATTGCTAATTGTGTCAATGATGTTTCACTATATCAGACAGACGTGATTGTCAATAGAAAAGCCTTGATCTGTTTTGAACGTGTGTTGGCTGGTGTGAGAGAGATGGCTGTATTAGAGGATTGGAAAAAACTGGTGTATACCTGTTCAAACTTAAATACTGATAGTTTTGAAAACACAATGTGTAAAATTGTGGAATATGTTTGTATCGGCGTTTTTATTCATTCACATGTATATGTGTTGTATGCCTTTATAGTGGACGTGTTATCATTTAAACTGAAAAATTCGCACGTAGTAGATGTGAACCATGTACTCGATATAACTCAAGACTTCATTGTTAAAGCTTTGAATGTGAGATGATGTTTTTGAAGTATGATGATACTTTATCGTAATCAATAAAACTTGTGAAAAACACAATGTTCTATTTTAATCCGTTCACTAGCAGACATGACTTCAAGAAAGACAGAGCGTGTATTCAAGAGAATATATTATGACCCACGAAAAGCGGGATCATACGGAGGGGTAGAAAGGCTTCAAAAAGCTGTAAAAGAGCAGACTGGTGAAAAAGTTTCAAGTGTTCAAGTCGAGGATTGGCTGTCCGGTCAGGATGCTTACACCTTGCACAAAACAGCTCGAAAAAACTATGCTAGAAACCACGTGTTTGCACCACACCCTCTGTATCAATTTCAAGCTGATGTTTGTGATATGAGTGCTCTTTCGAAAGACAATGACGGGTTTAAGTTTCTATCCCTAGAGTACCCCCAGTGTACAAATTAAGGGACATAAAAGGTGAAATTTTGAATGGGACATTTTATGAGCCTGAAATGCAAAAAGTGAAAATCACATCCGACACACTATTTAGGATAGAAAAAATTTTGGATAAGAAAATCAAAAATGGTCAGAAAGTGGTTTTAGTCCGATGGCGAGGGTGGCCTAGCCAGTTTGACTCGTGGCTGCCGGCTAAAGAGGTCGTAGAGCTTGGGAAGAAGACAAAAAAAGAAAGAAACACGGATAAAATAATGGCTGAGTCTTTCTATGTGACACTACCCTCCAATGCCTGTCATGACATTTTCCCGAACAACAACAGTTCGAATTTCACAATAACTTTATCCCAACCCATAGAATTACAAGGAACTTCTGAGGTGGCGCTAGCGGAGATAATGTACTGCAACACGTGGAATAATGTTGACACTTCAGAAAACGGTTTTGAGATTATTGACCATTCCGCCACGGACCAACCCCCTCTCTACCTTAAAATTCCTACAGGCCGTTATGAGTCTATTGAACTGATAGTGAAGGAGCTGAATGCTATCTTACAGACCATATCATATGGTCTAGTGGTTTATTACAATTCTATAAAGAAAATAATTTCTATATTAGGGACTGACAGGTTCTCTCTGAAATTTTCCCCACGTTTGTCTTACATACTAGGGTTTAAGGAGGGCGGATGGGTACGGATGGGTGGAAAAACAAGGGCTAAATATCCTTGCGATATTAATGGAGGACAGTATAATTTTTACGTCTACACGAATATCGTGGAACCTCAACACACAGAGGACTATGCAGTCCCCCTTCTCAGAATCGTTAAAAAAGAAGGCTCGTACGGGGATGTTATCATTCTTTCCTACACACACCCTCATTACATCACGGTGACCAAACAGCGGATACAGGATATACAGATTGAATTGAAAACCTATTTGAACACTCGGATTCGATTCAGCTACGGCAAGACCATATGCAAGCTACACTTTGGACCTCTATCAAAGTCTTTCATCTGAATTAGAGATAATAAGTAAAAAAAACCCCAAAAACAACAACATTGAATTCACAAAGATTTGTGAATTATTATGTGAACCAGACTGGCGCGGGGTCATTAGGCGGCTTTGTTGGAGCTCCAGTTGTTTATGGGCGGGGCCTCGGTGCAGTGCTCAGCAGAGCCTTCAGATTTGTCCTCCCCTTTCTTAAACAAGGAGTTAATATCGTTAAACCACACTTGAAATCAGCGGCAAAGGGGATAGCAGCAGACGTGGTCGGGACAGTAACCAACCGTTTAATTAACCGCAACGCCCAGCCACAGGAAGGATCCGGACTCGCGTGAATAGCACGAAGAAAAGGAAAAAGACCTGTACGTGCATTATCAGTCACCATACCGAGAAAAAAGCGTAAAACGCAGGGGAAATTACAGAGAAAGGTTAAAAGTCAGCAGGTCGGGCGAAATATATTTTAAACATGTCTCTGACACACCATCTCTCGATTGAGTGCACCAAGTCAGAGCTCGACCTCTTTGCTCCACCCATGACTCAGCTGTCCATCGAACAAAACAATTATGTTGAGATTTTCCCTATCAATTCAATAGCCGATCAAGAAGTGTTGGATTTCCTTATACCTGGAAGCGGAAATTTTTATTTAGACCTCAATTCAACTCTTATCTACCTACGGCTCAAAATCACCAAAGCAGATGGAACTAATCTAGATGCCGGCTCTGGGATAATCTAATACCCACTAAATACTATTTTCTCACAGGTGGATGTGAGTCTGAATGATGTCCTCATCAGCTCATCCTTAGCCACTCATCCTTACAGAGCGGTTATTGAAACGCTTCTTAATTTTTCACAAGAAACGCTGCAGAGCCAGTTTTCTGCAGGCCTCTGGTTTAAAGACACTGGCGACGACCTCGATTCCATCGGCATGACCGCTGACGCGCCTAACAGAGGGTTAGTCAAGCGTGCGAGCTTTGCCAGGGGATCAAGGACAATTGAGTTGATTGGGCCTTTGCATACCAATATTTTCTTTTCTGAGAGACTCCTGTTAAACAATGTGGATGTGCGATTAAAACTCGTGAAAGCGAAAAGTGCTTTTACACTGATGTCTGCAGCGGGTGATGAGTTCAAGTTAAACATCTTAGGGGCAAGCCTTTTTGTGAAAAAAGTTCAAGTCTCACCAGATGTCATGCTAGGGCATTCTGCCGCTCTCATGAAATCAAATGCCATTTATCCTATAAGTCGGGTAGTGGTGAAGAATTATAGTATCCCTGCGCAGACTCGTGTATGCTCGCAGGATAATTTATACCTGGGTAGACTTCCGAAATACCTTGTGGTAGGGCTGGTGGACCATCGGGCCTATGTCGGGACAAGCGAGCTGAATCCTTTCAACTTCCAACACGCTGATCTTGAATACCTAGCTTTGAGCGTAAATTCCCGTTTTATCCCATCAAAGCCCTACCAACCACGTTTTGATACACATCAGACTGTTCGCGAGTTTTACAATCTTTATCTAGGTAATAATAGACACATTAGAGACTCCCCATTATGTATAGACCGAGAGAATTTTGAAAACGGCTACAGTTTGTTTCTTTTCAATCTGACAAGAGACGGGGAAATTGACAGTGAAGCTCTTTCACCCTCAGAACACGGCACGTGTCGTTTGGATTTACGCTTTCGAGTCGCCTTACCCCGGACTATGACTTTGATCGTCTACGTGTGTTACGACAGTGTTGTAGAAATAAACTCTAAGAGACAGGTTCTAATTGACTATTAAAACGGGTTAAAAAAAAAAAATGAACAACCTTCAAATAGAATCTATTCCAAGACCTATCCTGGGCGAGTCGTTCGGAGGTGTTTTACCTAGCGATTTATTACCCTCTAAGATTGGTAAGCGACCATGCTACTTAGTGGTCAACACGCATCCCCAAAATCAGGAAGGGGAACACTGGCTCGGGATTGCCGTCTTAAAGAATGGAATATCAAACTTCTTTGACAGCTATGGTCACGAACCAGACTTTCCATTTTATCCCGCAAGTTTTTCATCCTTCTTAAACAAGAATTCACGGGAGATACGGTACAACAAACTACAAGTCCAAGATGACTTTTCAGCAACATGTGGAGCACAAGTGATATTCTTTCTATGTCAACGCTTCAAAGGACTTTCTTTCCAAGAAGTAATGAGACTCTATTCAGATCATTTAATAAAGAACGATGCCTATGTCACAAAGTTTGTTCAGAAATGTGCCAAATGTATGTGTGATGTGAAGACTGCTAAAACGTCTAATCAGAAAGCGTGTACTTTAAAACAATTTAAAGGCTGTTATGAATGTTCAAAATGAATACTCTTTTTTCACACACATGCCAATAAAACATTTTATTGATGTAAAAAACACTGTTTTGCATACATTTATTTTTTATCAGACCAAAGTAATTTTCAACGACTGAATTCTAACCATTTTGAGGGTATCGGAGTTGACAGTCGCCATTCAGAGGCAGTTGGAGTATAAAATTGTTTCACGTCGTTTGACAACTTAGAAGTAGGGGTGCTATAATCTATATCTAAAAGAGATGTTGACGTTGATTTTTTCCCACGCTTTCTTTTACTCCTACGTATTTGAGGATGCGACTCACTCAAGGCTCCAGCAGCGCCTTCAGCAGGGCCTTCACCTGGGCCTTCAGCCACTCGAAGACATAATTGCTCATGCGCATGCGTATTTGCAATTGTGGTTAAGGGTACATTTAACCGGGATATAGTTTTTAAGAATTCATCCCATCCACGAGGAATGGTCCGCGCGTGGAAGCGTCTGTTAGATAGAGTCTTCATTAAATCAAAAATATGGGATCCTTTAATGGTTTTATCCTGGACAATGATCTCACCCGAAGGGTTCCATCTTAAAAACTCTGAATTACGAAGCTTCTGAAGGATGTAGGTAGCATTCTTCCGATTGCGGGCTCCAATATTCTGTAAAATATAATTTTCAATGCTGTCAGGAGATTTTTCCACCTCAACAACTCTTACGCCACCCTCATCGTGATTTTCACCCCCTCTCTCTGCAGGGTCGGTAGGCAGCTTCAAAACTATTTCGCGGTCTTGACTCAAGCCCTTTTTGAGTAGAGTAAGATATTTTTCAAGTAGCTCATTATAATGTAGACTTTTGCTGTACGCTGTCCCCGGTTCTTTCAAAACTCTTTCATTTTCTCTTTTAAGTCATGCTCTGCCTTCTCTGCAATGTTTTCTGAACCTGTTTTTCTCCTCGTTAAACTCTCCAGTTGTTGTGGGGAAATCATGTACAATTTATGAAAGGATGACATAATGTGATATGACAATCTCCGTCAATCTCTGTCTATCTCCGACCGGCAATCAGACTGGTCAAGAATAGGACTGCAGCTCCTAATAATGGAAGAAGAAAACCTCCTCTCTGGTTCAGCACCTTGCACTTACGCTTCACTCCTGTTTTGCTATTAGCAAAAAGCTTGATAAACTTCTCTTTATTCAATCTACTGTATTGATCAGAGGTGAGCGGGACGTTGCCTTTCAACACATTAAGGGCTATTTCACAGAGTGCCAGTATGAGATCGTCTGATCCTTGACATAGAAAGGTTCTTCTCTCTGACGGTTTTAGACCAACCATTCTTTTAATCCGTTTAGACATTTCCCCTGAATCACTTTTTATACTGGTAAACTACGGGCCACTGGTCAGGTAGTATCCCGGTTTTTAGCCTGTACTCTTCTGGGCAATCGGGTCTTAGATCAACTATTAAATATGAATATGCCTCTTTTGTAGCGTCGTTGAAACTCTGTAGAAAATATTCTCTCTGCCCCGGAAACATTTTCTGTGCTAAAATTCTTATTTGTAATTTATCACGCAGAGATTTGAAGAGGATGTTATAATTTGCATTTAAACTAATCGTTCGACTGTACTTCCCTTGGTGAAATAAGTTTTGAACTACGGAAATGACTGATGATTTCCTATGATGTCTATAGGCTGTAAAGGCCCTCATGATTTCATCATGATTCAAACCGATGTACATACAATCATCGATCACGAGCAGGTTATGTTGATTTGATGGAAAAATATTTTCATCCGTCAAAGAATCCGGAATTCCTTCAATAAATTTAATCTTTACATTTTGAGCTAATTCCTCATACATAGGTTGATAAGAGGAGTACGACCAGATGATTCGATCGGGGGGTCCAGACATAGTATGTTCCATATTTTGAAGAAGCTGTTTGAAAAGAATGACTTACCACTCCCGCTTGCTCCTACCACGAGGGCTGTAAATGGGAGTTGGAAGCGAGGGTCAAAAACTATTTCTTCAAACATGCTCAGCATTCAACGTTTCAATAAACTAAATACTAAAGTCTTGTTGTAGGCTTTTTTTTTATCTGTGCAGGTTACAGTAAAGAAAAAACACAAGGAGAACAAAGAAGAAATGGTAGGATTTATTAATATACAAATACATGTGAACCATGCATAATGCACAACATACAATACAAGGTAGAGTATAATACGCAATACATACAATACATATGACTTACTACAGTATAACGCAGAATACAGGTAGTCGCCGACTTACGACCGCGATTGGGACCGACAGATCGGTCGTAACTCGACTTGGTCGTAAATCGACTCTTAAGTAAAAATTAAATCCAGCAGCGCTGGTTCTTGGCTGGGGGTCGTCCGGATCATCAGCTGGGGCAGCGTGTGGGTTGGTGGGAGCGGGAGACCATCTTTTCATAATCATTGTGAGCTTTGTCTGAATTGTTCGTTTCTTTTTCTCCTCATAAATTTCACGATATGGACGGAAAGCGTCGTTTGCCATCCATTCAATCCTTGCAAATGTTTCTATGTTCTATGTCCATTTCTTCAAAGTGTGCACGGAGTTTATTTAAAAGGGAAAAGCCTTCTGACAAGCCTTTGGTGGTGAACATTTTTTCTGTTTCCTCCTCTTCTTTCTCTGCTTCTCTTCTCTCTTCTTCTTCCACTCTTTCTTCTTCCAGCGCGATCAGTTCTTCATACAGCGCGATCATTCCTGAGTTCTCCAAGGAGAGGTTTTTTGCCAGTTTCACAATTTTCTCTCGAATCTGATCAAGTTCTTCGTCACTTTCAAATCCAGCAGAAGAGTTCACATAACGCTTGACAGTTTTTCCATACGCCATTCATACATTTCTCCGTCACAGCCTCCTAAGCAGCCCAGCCCATCAGTAGTGGGCTGGGCTATTGATCTCAGTGTGACTGAACAGCGTGTGTGCGCCGTGGGGACTGAAGAGAGCGCGGGAGCCTCAGAGCGTGAGTACTGTGGCTGGAGGGAATGCCCGCGTTACCCGGACATTGTGGTCGTAAAGTCGATCGGTCGTAAGTTGCATAGGTCGTAAGTCGGCGACTACCTGTATAGAATACATAAAGAAAAAAAAAAAAGAAAGAAAAAGAAATGTACAGAGTTTAGTACAACTCTCTACAGTTTTGTTTTTTCCCCCAGAGTCAGTACACAATCTGTATGTCTTAATATCCAAAAGGTAATGTCTTTCCATCAGCAAACAGATGCCTCTTGTCAAAAACTACAGCGAAATTGATGACTTTGTCTTTATTCAAGAGTTCGAAAGATTTCATATCTCTGGTCATTTTTCTGTATCGTGCAGGGATTTTATGCTGTGTGTCAAGCTCTTTAAGATACGTTTCTACCAAATTGGTGAGAGTGTCAAAGTCAAATTTTTTACAATTTTCATAGTTCTGTGTAATACCTTTCGCCCGTAAAGTTGCCTTACCCCGATCTGTCACGTACGCATAGGATTTGGGCCCAGCAGCACTCCATGATTTAATAAAGTCATCCGGATCTAATTCTGATGTCAAATCTCCTAAATAGTTTCCGAGTGGAGGGTCGTATGGATCGCTAGGCGTGGAAGTGTATACGATTGAATCTGTTTCACAATACAAAACCCTTTCCTGGAGTAAATCTAACTGCTTATACAATTCGAGTCTAGCGTAAGCAGTTGTGAACGCCGCGATGAAAACATTCACATTCCCAGGTGCTGAGAGACAGTTGGACTTATACCTCCACTGGACCAGAGCTACATCGTAGTTAATGAAATCAAACAGTGAAATTTCATACTTGCTGGAAAAGACGAATTCAAAAAAACGTTCAGGCGTGTTCACCAGACTTGTTGTAAGCTGATTAGATCTTCCCCATAGTGAATTTAATAATAATTTAGCAATTTGTCTTTTAGCAGGGTTGCGCTTTTCTTGGGATCGAGTTTAATACCTTGGTTCTCTTCATACTCATTTATGTATACGCGTTGTGTGACTTGTGACGTCATCAGCCTTCGGAGGGTACCCAGAGGCTTCTTGTTTCTGTTTCAGGAAGGTGTAAATGTATTCTTTAAAGAGTTGGTCAGACTTATCTTCAAAATGCCACACTTCATATATTTCTGCCAGAATGTACCCTTTTCTCCGAGCCATCAATATTTCAGCCGACGTCCACACACCTGTTAACGATCTGTCGTCGTCATTGTGTTTACATTCAGAAGTCTGATTGTTCATGAGTCTGCACAAATGGCATAGCGTGAAAATAAGCCTCCCTTTATCGTTTCTGCTAGGAAGTACGGGGAAAAACAGTTTACGTGGAGGATAGACTTTAGCACGAATCAAACCAAAGTAATTTTCCACATCGTCAAAATTGTTTCTAATTATTTTCGGATGTCCAATTGGAAACTTACAGGTAGCCTGCACGTGCGGGTACAATGAGCAGAAGTCACAATATACAATTTTTTCACGTTCCCCTGCCACATGACGCAGCCGAATAGCGGCAGTGTGGCCCCCATATAGAGCGTCTCTGGGTTCTAAAGGAATCGGCTGTTGAAACTGCTCTAAGAAAGATTTAACACGCTCGTCTGTTTTTTTCTTGAAATCCCAGTCATGTTCCCACATTACGACTACAGAATCAACCTAGTACTCTGTTTTTAAACGATCGATTCTTTTCATGGTGTCCGAGTACGTCTCGCTAAAACGTTCGCCTGTGAGAGGAGATTTGTCATGCGGATTAAAACAGATATTGCAACCGTGAAAAAAGCAACCGTTGAACGAATAGACCGTCACCCGCCCATCTACCTGTGCATACCCGTCCACAAAATACCGGCCGATTTTAACCTCACCCCCGTTCAAGGCATGTCGAATTGAAATCCCCTCTGAGAATGCCTCAAACTCTAGCCATTGGATTGAAGCGTGTGACCCTCTTCTGTCGAGGGTCGTCTGACATGTTTATACATTTATACAAAAAGGAACATAGGGTTTTTTTGTCGTCCTCATAATTAACCCCCAATTATTCGCCAGGGTAATTCATTAATTTTACCTTTCCCCCCTTAGTGTAACAATATAGGGATGCTTGTGTGCAGGCATGAGGGGTGGGGGCATGTGTCTCATGTATTGCTCCATAGTAGCTCCAGTATTCCATATGTTTCTCCTAAACGAAACATCCGTAAATGAAACATCCGTATGATTTAATCGTTTATTTAGTAATAATTTAATTGATTTCATATTAAAAACACTCGTTCTTAGATTTCCTACATCTTTATCATCTACTACATCACTCACTCAGAGAGGATTCCACACGCACACACGCACACACATACATTCACACACACACACATACAGTACATTCTCACACACACACACACACACACACACACGCACACACACACACACACACACACACACACACACACACACACACACACCCAGACACAGACACAGACACATACACCCATTCCCACTCCCCACAGTGTGACAACAAAGTACTTGTATAACACACACACACAACTAGCCCCAACCACTACCCTACTAATTTATCTTCGCGACGAACAATTACTTGGGAAAAGACCTTCATTCACTAACTTGACCCTCTCACCTCATGATCACCTCACGACTGACAAAACCTACAGTTTTAACGCAACTTTCTCATTGTACCCCATCATACCAAACCCCCTCCGGGAAAAACCCATTGCATCGAACGATCAGCACATGATCATCGCATGATCACTACGTGATTGACAAAAGGGAGGGAGGGAGGGAGGGATATTCAGCGGAAGGGGCGGGATATTCACCGGAAGGGGTGGGATATTCAATGGAAGGGGCGGGATATGTTTTTTCTGTATTTTAAATTTATCCCACGTCATCCAATAGGGAGGGATAGTCACTGGAAGGGGCGGGATATACACCGGACGTGAGGGCGGGACATACACCGGAAGTGGGGGCGGGGCATTCACTGGAAGGGGCGGGACTTCATAGGGTCAAAAGGTCAAAGTCATCAATCAAACGTTAATGTGACAGAAGGTGGGTTAGATATTCTCGACCAGCTCTGGTGTCACGGTTGTCAAATCGGATCACACAATATAATGTGAAATTTCTCCAGAGACATTGTTGCTAGACAGATTGGCCTTCCATACTCTTCATCCCACAGACTTGCAGTTGCTTCTCCCCGTGACCTGTACACTCCAGCAGAATTCCAAAGTAAGCATGCAAGTCGTTTGATCCAGTGGCTTCCATTTCTCTTGAAATACACGCTTCCCCTCCAAGTTGGTCATTTCCAGTATAATCTTCTGTAATGGTGGGGATATGAAATGCTGATTGAATATCATAAACTCGTGTGACAGCAAATCTTGTAGGACCAGAGGCCTGTACCATAAAGCTGGATTACGGTTTAGCGAGATAACTTCAGGATTAACCCTGGCTTTTTGGTACCATAAAGGTGGCTGACTTTCTATCGGGCTACGTTGTCGCGGTAACCTATGCTGAACACCTAACCTGCTCCTGAGCAGGATAAGTTCAGGATAAGAGCTCAGCAGGTATAACAGCCCCACCTACTGACCAATCAGTTTTCTTGGAAAATGGGCTGTCCATTTTATGAGAACCCGGTGGATCTTAGTGCACAGCTTGTGCGAAGAGAGCTCAGGCAGAGAGAATATTTAGAGATCGCTGTAATCCATTCGATTTGCCTAAACAATCACTGTACGAAAGGTACAGGTTTTGGGAAGAGGGGTTACATTACATCTGTCAGCTGCTGGAGCCTTACATCAGTAATGTAATGCACCGCAACCACGTGCTGACAGTCCCGCAGACAGTGAGGTTTTTTGCCACAGTTAAGATATTTCTTAGTGATGTTCGTAATTATTATGATGTCCGTAAATCCCTCGTTACAAGCAAGCCTCAGATGAAATGCCATTAATCAAGTACAGGTAGTCGCCGACTTACGACCGCGATTGGGACCGACAGATCGGTCGTAACTCGACTTGGTCGTAAATCGACTCTTACGTAAAAATTCAATCCAGCAGCGCTGGTTCTTGGCTGGGGGTTGATCCGGACGACCCCCAGCCAAGAACCAGCGCTGCTGGATTGAATTTTTACGTAAGAGTCGATCATCATTAGTGGGCTGGGCTATTGATCTCAGTGTGACTGAACAGCGTGTGTGCGCCGTGGGGACTGAAGAGAGCGCGGGAGCCTCAGAGCGTGAGTACTGTGGCTGGAGGGAATGCCGGCGTTACCCAGACATTGTGGTCGTAAAGTCGGTCGGTCGTAAGTTGCACAGGTCGTAAGTCGGCGACTACCTGTATTTGTTTAAGTAAATCATGGATTCATTCATTCATTCATAGGTACTTTTATGTATTCTGTTGGTGATGCCGAAAACCTCGGGAAGAACACAGTATGTAGAGCTATTCATAAAGTCGCTGGGGCTACAATCACATGCCATAACGAAAAATGTCGTACACACATACATTTATGGAACACACAAATGTTACTGTAGTCAGATATACAAGTGCAGTCATAGTGGGGAAGTAATATTATAATGGCACTAACTTCCACATTGACAGTGATTTTTTGCCAGCGATCCTTCCGCCGTTTGGCAGCTGCAACTGTGTTGCTTTTTGCCTGGATTATTGATTTGTATTGCTCGTATTTATTAATTATAAATACTTTTATATTTATATTATAAATAATATAAATCCATTACCCATTGAAACTCGGAAGTGTAGGAGTGGTTAATTTTTGCAATCACTTTAACATTTGAAATTCATCTTATATGTGTCCGTGTTTCTACAAATAATACAATTTTAGCAATATCTTCAGGTATAATTAAAAAGAAGAAAGTAAATATGCATGCTGAGATAACGAAATCTGTCTGGTTCAAAGTTTATGATACCTGGAATGGGTTACATCTCAGAGCAGGACATGAGAGTCACATACAATACAAATCCTGATGTACTAAAGAAAGTTTTTGTCATTGTTTGCTAATTATTGTCCAGATCAGGAATGACTGAGACACTTGTACACATGGCAAACATGCTGTTGAGTCTTTCTGTGGTGTGTAGCTTACCATGAGGATGAGTGGAGTGATGTAGCGCCAACACAATTTGAAGAAAACACATGGTCTTTGTCCTGTCATACCTTCGACTACATCACACATCCGTTCAGCACCTATATGATGAACACATTCAAATATGTAAACTTTATAAAATGTAAGAACTGTATAGTTGCAGCTTGTAGTACAATCTCCTTCTTTCAGTAATTACACTAAATATACAGTAGGTTGTGCAGTATATTGGTCATCTCCACATAGATTTCAGTTTTAGCCAACAAGACAACTTAATTGTGAAGACCATTATGTGCCAGAGGATAGCATCACTGTACTGAGACCTTGAGTCCAAATGCGCCAAAAGATAGACAATACAGTGTTGTGAAAAGTGTTTGCCCCTTCCTTATTTCTTATTTTTTTGCATGTTCATTGCAGTTAAATGTTCCAGATCAACAAATAAGTTTAAATATTAGTAAAGGTTTATATATTAGTAAAAGATAACAAAAGTAACACAAAAAGGAGTTTTTAACTTAATGTTTTCACTGTCATGGGTGAGAAAATCAAAACCTACAGTAGAATTCTTGTTTATATTTATGATTTATGACAGCAAGTCATAAATATCTAATATATATATATATATATATATACTTCCCATGGGCTCACCACCTGTGGGAGGGGCCATAGGGGTCGGGTGCATTGTGAGCTGGGCGGTGGCCGAAGGCGGGGACCTTGGCGATCCGATCCCCGGCTACAGAAGCTGGCTCTTGGGACGTGGTATGTCACCTGTCTGGCAGGAAAGGAGCCCAAGCTGGTGTGTGAGGTTGAGAAGTTCCGACTAGATATAGTCGAGCTCACCTCCACAAACAGCTTGGGTTCTGGTACCAGTCCTCTCGAGAGGGGTTGGACTCTCTTCCACTCTGGAGTTGCCCATGGTGAGAGATGCCGAGCGGGTGTGGGTATATTTATGGCCCCCCGGCTTGTCACCTGTACATTGGGGTTCACCCCGGTGGACGAGAGAGTAGCCTCCCTCCGCTTTCGAGTGGGGGGACGGGTCCTGACTGTTGTTTGTGCTTATGCACCAAACAGCAGTTCAGAGTAACCACCCTTTTTGGAGTCCTTGGAGGGGGTGCTGGAGAGCGCTCCTACTGGGGACTCCATCGTTCTGCTGGGGGACTTCAATGCTCAAGTGGGCAATGACAGTGAGACCTGGAAGGGCGTGATTGGGAGGAACAGCCCCCCCGATCAGAACCCGTGTGGTGTTCTGTTATTGGACTTCTGTGCTTGTCACGGATTGTCCATAACGAACACCATGTTCAGACATAAGAGTGTCCATATGTGCACTTGGCACCAGGACACCCTAGGCCGCAGTTTGATGATCGACTTTGTGGTCGTGTCATCGGACTTGCGGCCGCACGTCTTGGTGAAGAGAGGGGCGGAGCTGTCAACCAATCACCACCTGGTGGTGTGTTGGCTCCGATGGTGGGGGAAGATGCCGGTCCGGCCTGGCAGACCCAAACTTATTGTGACGGTCTGCTGGGAACGCCTGGCGGAATCCCCTGTCAGAAGGAGTTTCAACTCCCACCTCCGGCAGAACTTCACCCACGTCCCGGGGGAGGCGGGGGACATTGAGTCTGAGTGGACCATGTTCGCGCTTTCATTGTCGAGGCGGCCGACCGCAGCTGTGGCCTTAAGGTGGTCGGTGCCTGTTGTGGCGGCAGCCCCAGAACCCGTTGGTGGACATCGACAGTAAGGGATGTCGTCAAGCTGAAGAAGGAGTCCTATCGGGCCTTTTTGGCCTGTGGGACTCCTGAGGCAGCTGATGAGTACCGGCTGGCCAAGCGGAATGCAGCTTTGGTGGTTGCTGAGGCAAAAACTCGGATGTGGGAGGAGTTCGGTGAGGCCTTGGAGGATGACTTCCAGACAGCTTCGAGGAAATTCTGGTCCACCATCAGACGTCTCAGGAGGGGGAAGCAGTGCAGCATCAACACGGTGTATAGTGGGGATGGGGCGCTGCTGACCTCAACTTGGGACATTGTGTCTCGGTGGGGAGAATACTTCGAATACCTCCTCAATTCCGGCAACACACCTTTCCATGAGGAGGAAGAGTCTGGGTTCTCTGAGACGGGCTCTCCTATCTCTGGGGTTGAGGTGGTTAAAAAGCTCCTCGGGGGCAGGGCCCCGGGGGTGGATGAGATCCGCCCGGAGTTCCTAAAGGCTCTGGATGTTGTGGGGCTGTCCTCGTTGACACGCTTCTGCAACATCGCGTGTATGTCGGGGACAGTGCCTCTGGGTTGGCAGACTGGGGTGGTGGTCCCCTTTTTAAGAAGGGGGACCGGACGGTGTGTTCCAACTACAGGGGATCACACTCCTCAGCCTCCCTGGCAAGGTTCTGGAAAGGAGGGTCTGTCGGGAAGTCGAATCTCAGATTCAGGAGGAGCAGTGTGATTTTTGTCCTGGCCGTGGAACAGTGGACCAGCTCTACACCCTCCGCAGTGGAGGAGTTCAAGTATCTTTGGGTTTCGTTCACGAGTGAGGGTACGATGGAACGGGAGATCGACAGGCGGATCGGTGCAGCATCTGCAGTGATGCGGACTCTGTATCGGTCCGTCATGGTGAAGAAGGAACTGAGCAGAAAGGCAAAGCTCTTAATTTACCGGTCAATCTATGTTCCTGCCCTCACCTATGGTCACGGGCTGTGGGTCGTGACCGAAAGAACGAGATCCCGGATACAAGCGGCCGAAATGAGTTTCCTCCGCAGGTGGTCCGGGCTCTCCCTTAGATATAGGGTGAGAAGTTCGGTCATCCGGGAGGGACTCAGAGTCGAGCTGCTGCTCCTCCGCATCCAGAGGAGCCAGATCAGGTGGCTCGGGCATCTGGTTAGGATGCCTCCTGGACGCCTCCCTGGTGAGGTGTTCCAGGTACGTCCTACCAGGAGAAGGCCCCGGGGACGACCCAGGACACGCTGGAGAGACTATGTCTCCTGGCTGGCGTGGGAACGCCTTGGGATTCTCCCGGAGGAGCTGGACGAAGTGGCTAGGGAGAGGGAAGTCTGGACTTCCCTGCTTAAGCTGCTGCCCCCGCCACCCGACCCCGGATAAGCGGAAGAAGATGGATGGGTATATATATATATATATATATATATATATATATAGTGGTACCTCTACTTATGAATGTCGCTACATACGAAATTTTCTATTTACGAAATGCCTCAACAGGAAAATATTGCCTCTAGTTATGAAAGAAATTTCGAGTTACGAAAGGTACAAATACAGTATGGGCTGCTAATTGCAGCAACCTTAGGTTCCTGAACGCAACATTCTTATAGCTGCTCTGCCATTGGCTATTACCTAGCATCGTGCCATCCCATTGGCGAACAGGGACCTCCTCTTAGCCAATGAGGAGGTCCCTCATTGGCTGCATAGGTGTCTATGCGGCGTCCTCGTCATTCAGCCCTCGATCCATGACATGTTCTGATAGTTTTACACAAATATATTAACTTTTTGAGTATTTGCTATAGACCCCAAGAAAGTGACAGAGAAAAGAGGAAAAGAAAAGATGAAGAAAAGAGTTTTTTTGTCCATACAAACAAAGCAAAAGATACTAGAAAAGCATGAAAAAGGGATGCTTTTGGTTGATCTCGCCAAAGAATATGGCCGTAATGCATCTACAATCGCCACGTTATTAAAACAAATGTAAGTTTAAGGAGTTCAAGGCATCATGTCGCAGGTTGGAGAAATTCAAAAGGAGGACTGAAATTCACTCTGTTGTTCGGCATGGTGAGGCAAGAACACATGAACCAAAGAGGGCAAAAGGACAGCAGTCAAAAGGTAAATGACCATCATTTTATTTCTTTATTCTTTGTTTTTTACGTTATTCACAACTCTCATTTATTGTGTAATAATCTAATTTTAACATGTATTTGATGCATTTTTATTCTTTATATAACATATAATGTCTGAATTTTGAGGGGCTTGGAATGGATTAGGGCATTTGGAAGGAAAACACGTCTCTACTCACAAAATTTTCCACTGACGAAATTTCTTCCAGAACCAATTTTTATTTTCTTAAGTAGAGTTACCACTTTGTGTGTGTGTGTATATATATATATATATATATATATATATATATATATATATATATACAGTATATATACAGTGTATATATATATATATATATAATTTCATTTTATTATTTATTTTTTTAAGCTATCTACTCTTGGCTTGCGCTAGCCATTCGCCACTTCGCCATAGGCAAAGTAAATTCCATATGGCCACAAGGTTTTTAGCTTGTGTAGCCACAGTGGCGTTCTTATTTTCAGCAAAAAAACATCTAAAAATTACAACTTTTTTTGGACTCGCAAAAATCCCAGAGCGATAACATAAAACAATAGCATGCTGCTATTTCCACATTCCAACAGAAATAGCCGAAGTGACCCGAATCCTCCCGATCATTAAATATGCACCCAGGTCATGACTGCCATTCACTTTAACGCGTTAATTAGATTAATTAATTAGCTGCAAATTAATGCGCTATAAAAATTAACACAATCGTGAGTGGCAAGTCAATGCACCTAAATTTGGCCCATTGAGTGACTCGTAGGCTGCAGCGGCACGTCACTTCCTACCTGCGGCACTAATCAAAAGCAGAGTGACTGACAACAGAGATGGACGCGACACAGGAGAGTGAGGCAAGCCCAACCGGACCTTTGGGCGGAAAGTTTATTTATAAAAAGAACGAAGACGGGACTATCAACAAAAACGCAGTGATTCTGCGCTGCCAATCTGCGCTGTAGACGACTCCGTCAGTCTGCCCCAGGGAAGCTGTGGCTACACACGTAGTTTACCAAAACCAAGTATGAATGAGGAGTGAATGAATAATGGATCCGATGTAAAGCGTCTTTGAGTGTCCAGAAAAGCGCTGTATAAATCTAATCCATTATTATTATTATTATTAATATTTGTACCTTTTGTAAAAGAGAATTTTCATATCATATCAGCTCCAGCCTAACGTATCATTTAAATGCAAAACATGTCAAGGACATAGAGTTGAACGTTAGCTTACCCTTTTAAAGGAAAAGCCTGTTGGCATCTTGTTATTTAGTTGCCTTATTTAGAGGCAAGTTATACTATTCATTTTGAATTGCTGTATTGAGTCAGCTTTAGTATTCATTTTGATTGAGAGTCTTCTTATGTGCCTATTTGAGACTCAGCCTTATTTTATTTCTGAATTTTATTTATTTTATTTAACTGTATTCGTATTGCATTTTTGAGAAATGCACCTGGCTTCCTTGGTTTGCTGATGTGCTTGGCCTTTTTTCTTTTGAATTTCATTTATACACACACTTAACCAATAAAAATGTGTATTTCAAATCTTGTCTTCTTGGTGCAGTCTATTGATTAGTCATGCACTACAATTTTGTAATGTCCTAGAATTCAAATTCTTTATTTGGGGGCCTTTAGCAGGTATGAGATTAAAATGCGATTAATTAGATTAATTAATTAAAAATCCTGTAATTAATTAGATTAATTTTTTAAATCGCCTGACAGCACTAAAAAAAACAGGATTCTTTTTTTACAAGCTAAACCCGCGAATTGGTGTATGACAAGGCAAGGATGATCGATTGAAAGAAAATGAGAATAGAGTGTTTTATAGTAGATTTTGAGTTAAAAATTCTAATTGAACAACAAATGGTGAATGCTGAGAGGGGGTAGGAGTTGTGACAGACCGATCAGAAGGTAAATGAAAGATATCAATACTTTTTTGTAGTCTTAAGACTTTTGATCCCTATGACTGGCAGGAATAACCAGCGATGCATGTAAATGTGTATTCACCTCGCTTGTTATTTTTCATGCCTTTTTAAATTGAAATGAAAAAAAACCAAACTTAACTATGGCATACCAGTGGTGTTGTCTATGTCAAAGTCAAAATGTATTCTATTCCAAGTAAAACTTACAAGTAAGCATTGAGTAATATTTTGTATGACTGTATCTTCACATAGTGAATGCAAGTTTTCAATTGTTGAATCTCACATTTATACCTGGATAAAGTAGAATAGAAATAAAGATAGTTAAGCTTCAACTGTTGACATTAGTGTATTTTTGTAGGTAAACTGAACAGAAGATTTTGCCCTCAGAATGCACCAGAATTCAGGAAAACAACCCCACACCCTCCTACAACGAGTATGGTTTTACACCCCCCAACAATTGAAAACTTGCATTCACTATGTGAAGATACAGTCATTCAAAATATTACTCAATGTTTACATGTAAGTTTTACTTGGACTACAAGACATTTTAACTTTGACTGAGACACTTTGATTTTAATAAATTAGATTCTTGGTATTATTCAATGTTTACTTGTAAGTTTTACTTGCTATTATAGCATACCGCTGTCTTGGACACACAATGTGGCTTTTTGTGGCTTACTTCTTTTACACTGAGCCACAGTGGCTTAGTCATACTACATCCTAATGTAAGCCCAACTACTGTAAGTGTAATTTGTGAGAGTTTTGGATGGGCATTTGTGGGGAATGTGTGGGGAGGGGATGGGTTACATCATGTTAAATAAATTATATAGATGAAGGTTCATGGGGAAGGCAAAGCCACCAGTCAGTTTTTGACAGATGTGTTTGTATTTCTACAATGTCTCGCGTAAGCAAATTGTTGAAATTATTTCTAGTAAAATGTAACTCTGTTCACTTGTGCATTAACAGAAAATAAAAACTGATGAAAGCATTACATAAAAAAACGTCTGAATAGTTCATTTGGTAAATGACAGGAAATACAAGAATTTGACATGATTGCACTTACCAAAAGCCCAGCCAACTGCCACACATTCGATCACACTTAAAACCAATACACCTGCTCCATTAAGACCATAGTGGTCAATCAGCTGGAACAAGTATATGCCTCCCTGGTCAACACATAACAGATTCACATATAGCATGTTGTGCCACCTGAAATGCTGCTCTCAAATGGAATATGTTAAGTACTGTTGTGTTTGATAAGTCCACACAGGGTGGTGTAGTACCTGAGTGGTGAAAATGATCTGTATCAGGAAGAAGACCAAGCAGAAGATGATGAGGAAGATTTCTCTGCGCCAAGGTCTGCGCATTTGTTTTGGGAATTTGTCAATCACAGATGCTGTTATAGTTTCCAAACCTGCAAACTTATACAAAAAAACAGAAAAAAATAATTACTCACGAAGCCTCAAACCTGCAAAGTGAAGATGCTGGCTGGGTTCTCATTACCACCCCAAATAGTTGCTATCATTTTTCAGAATGAAAGATGTGAAGAAATATTCCTACTTGGTGCATAATAATTCTGAACCTGTGCTAAAGAGTTTTTCTCTTTCAGTGTGTTTGCAGTTTACTTTCTAATGGTGTTGGTGACGGGGGCAGGATTGTAACCACAAACTTAGACACACACATAGATATTGAGTGCAAGATGACGTCTAAGCTCTTGATTGAGGCAGACAGAGCTTTTCGGCAGCTGCACCCCCAACTGAGCAGCCCTTTTAAGGATCCACTCTACTCACCCAATTAGGGGAGAGCGTTGGAAAAAGTAACCTAAACACACCCTGTCTCTTTTGGTCCATGTCTGGACCACCGCATTCAGAGGGTTCACCACAATGCAGAAACACAAATTTCATTTTGGAACCTGGAATGTGCGACCTTCATGGACAACCAAGCCAATGAGCAACCTAAAAGGCGAACAGCCATCATCTAAAAACATTCCAAAATCAATATTACAGCTCTTTCTGAAACCCATCTAGCTGATGAAGGGCAGCTGAAGGAAGAAGAAGGTGGATAAACATTTTATCTGGAAGCAAAAGTCCATTGCGATTACGAATCCACGGTGTGAGTTTTGTCATTAAAAACAAAATCGTCAACCAGCTCCATGAACTTCCTGTTGGCGCCTAATGACTGTATGCCTGGTGCTTGCAAGTAGACAGCTGGCCGCTGTTATTAGTGCTTACGCCCCAACACTTGATGCAGAGCTGGATATAAAGGAGGCCTTCTATGCTGACCAGGATAAAGATCTATCAGAAGTCCCCAAGGAAGATAAGCTAATCCTTCTTGATCTATGATCTACTATCTATGGACAGGCACACTAGGGAGAGAAGGAGTTGGAAACAACCCCAATTGCTTACTGCTCTTAACCAAGTGCTCTGAATACGATCTGGTTGTCACCAATACCCTTTTTTGCCAAAATAATAAATAAATAAATAAATAAAAAACAACAAGGCTACTCGGCCTTGACGGAATCCCAGCTGAGGTTGTAGAAGAAAATGGCTGGCCCCCCTTGAACACATCCACACCCTGTTTCTCAAAATATGGGGGTAGGAGGAAACACCTGCACAGTTGAGAGATGTCTCAGTATTCCCCAACAGGCAGAATGTGAATCTTTCCACTGTAGGGAAGGTATTAGTTTTGATGTTGGTCAACAGACTCACCCTAACGTCAGAAAGCACTCTTCATCAGTCTCAGGATGTTTTCTGTCAGTTAAGCAGGGATATGTTATTGCACCATCCCAATTTTCTATCTTTATTGCTGGCATTCTCCATGAGGGAGTCAGCTGCCACAGGGAGTCAAAATTATGTAGAGGACTGATGAACTTCTGAAACACCTTTGGCCCTGAATCAGCAGATTTGGGGCCAAACTGACACCAAATCACTCATGGAGATGCAGTATACAGAGGATAATACTATTGTTGCCCTCTCAGACATGGGCCTACAGTGCACCCTGACTGCTGTTGCAAAGGCGTACATATAGCTTGGTCTGGCAATCAACATCAAAATGACGCAAATCCTCTATTAGCCACTGCCTAATAGTACCACCTCTCCAGACAGTCCTGTTCATTTTATGACAGCCTGTTATTAAAACACAATGGCCCAATGTACAAGTGAACAGGGAAAAAGATAGAAAAAAAAGAATATTAATGGCTGGTGCTGACTCGCAGCATATTACCAGTGAGTCCAGTCCCAACATAAGGAGCATAATGAAAAAGCAGACAGCCCACAGCTGAGGCAGGGGCATCATGGCGATAGCCTGAGGAAAAGCGATGAACGCCAGCCCAGCACCTGGAGGCCAGAATAAACAATTCAGTTGATGCACTAGGCTTTTGTCACTTTTTAACAAAACTGTAAGGGTAGATTTGATTCTTATTTCTGACGTATTGGATATATCAGCTTAAAATCACACCTGATTGAACGACCTTGTCAACAGGGAGTCCCTGTTTCTCTGCCATGAATCCCAGAACAGAGAAAACTGCAAACCCAGCAACAAAGCTGGTGCAACTGTTGAGGAGACATAGCCACAGACTGTCCCTATACACACAGACACACACAGACACACACACACACACACACACACACACACACACACACACACACACACACACACACACACACACACACACACACACACACACAGTCATCCTGAAGTTCAGTGACAGTCTAATAATTTTGAACTAAAATATAATACAGATGTACCTTTGTACACTCAGCAGATGCAAATAGACAGAAAAAGAGACAGATTGTATCTTATTTTCAAATGAACTGACATTAACGGACATTTTTGCTAATAATGAGCAACATATGATGCAGCAGTCCAGGTACCCAAATCAACTCTATTTTCATGGTACTGGAATCATTCAAAACTGAAACAGAATGGGCAGAACTTCAAAACAAATCATCCATAATGTCTTGTCTACTGATCTTCTGACTTACTTGTAACAGTTGTTCTTGACTTTGTTGTAGCTTCCCAGTGTGATTAGTGTTCCTACTACAACACCACATGAGAACAGTACCTGAGTACAAGCGTCCAACCACACCTAATTAACAAAGATGAAAAATCACATGTAATCAAGTCTTCAGGACAAAAAGCATGCGCTTTAAACTTTGTTTTTTCTTGCAAATTTATTGTCTTAATCAGACAGAACAGCTCAAACGATTTGAGCAGTAAGTGAACACAAGTTGCTATGTACTGTACACGGGTTGAGTGCTCACACCACTAAGTTGTCTGTATTTTAAAATTAAGATGAATATTGAACCTGTTCACTTGGGGCAAAAAACATAAACTGATTAAGAGAACATGCTTTATGTCAAGATGGTGGCAGTGGGGAGAGGGTGCAGAGAGAGAAATAAGTGCTTTAAACAGTGCATAAGAGTGTGGGAAAATGGCGACCCCTGAAGGGAAAAGCCAAAAGGAAAAGAAGAAGATAAGAGTGTGGGAAAATGTAATACAAATGTAAGGTGTGTGTGTATATGTATATGTATATATATATATATATATATATATATATATATATATATATATATATATATATATATATATATATATATATATATATATATATATATATATATATATATATATATATATATATATATATATATATATATATAAACGTCCCTCTCTCCCTTGTGGGGTGGTATCTGTGTGTCATCCTCCTCGGGTCTTCTGTCTGAGGGTTCTGAGCAGTATCTTAGCTGTCACTAGGGCTGTGCTCTTCTGGACTGAGGCTTCAGATGTTGTTCCAGGAATCTGTTGGACCCACTCTTCCAGTTTGGGGGTCACTGCCCCAATTGCTCCTACTACCACAGGGACATTAACTTTGATCTTCCACATATGTTCCAGCTGTTCTTTGAACCCTTGATACTTCTCAGTCTTTTCATGTTCTTTGTTCCTGATATTGGCATCAGCTGGAATCGCCACATCTATCACCACTGCTCTCTTCTGCTCTTTGTCTTTTTTTTACTCACTGCAAGACCAGCCAATGAAACATAGGACCTTTTAACCTACCACCTCCTTGTTACAAGTAAGAGGTTTAAGTCTGGGCTCTGTACGTTGCTGTGGTGACTGTTTTGCTGTTTTATTGATAAAAGTTCTCCTTCCCTCTGCCAACAGTTTATTCAGTCTGATTGAACAATTCTCCTCTGAAACTAATAACAAAGCATGAACTAAGCCCAGCTTTTACTTCCTTCATCACCGGAAGGTTATTTCTACTTGCATAACTAGAATTCTACAAATCCTTGGAATAAACTGTTCCTGATTTGTTGGCATTTCCTTGACTAAAATTTTCAGCATGTCACTGCTGTTTTTTTGTTAGTAAAGGTGAATTTTCTGCAGTGCCTTTCAGAATTCATGTGCTAGACAACTGCAGTATTCTCACCTGAATGTCAGTCAGACGAGACAGATCTGGATAAAGGTAATAGACAACACCTTGCCAAGCTCCAGGCAGAGTCACTCCCCTGACCATCAAGATGGCTAGCATCAGATAGGGGAACAGAGCCGTGACATACACCACCTGGAATTTTAATAATAATGGATTAGATTTATTTAGCACTTTTCTAGACAGTCTAGGTTACTTTACAGTGGATCCATTATTCATTCACTCCTCATTTATACTCAGTGATAGGAAACTACATATGAAGCCACAGCTGCCATGGGAGCAGACTGGCAGAAGCGTGGCAGCCAATCTGCACCAATGGCCTCTCCGACCACCACTGAAAGAATCACACACGTTCACACACCAGAAAGTCCCTCACTGGAGGCAAGGAGGGTAAAGTGTTTTGTCCAAGGACACAACGACAAATGTCTACGGGAGCAGGAATCAACCACCAATCGTGTGATCATTGGATGACCTGCTTTACCACTGACCCACTGCCATCCCATTTTAGTGGTTGTTTAATATATATATATATATATATATATATATATATGAAAACAGTGGAAAACAGTGCAGAAGGAAGATAGAGGACATGCGATTGCCACCACCAGGGCGCCCAGGACAGGCCCAGGGGGCACATGGTAAGCAGACCCACCTGCTGCCCACCAAGCCCCCACACTCCCCCAAACCCCAACCCCCCTACCCCATCCACCACGTATACATCCTGCCCAACCTCCCATTCCCAGAAGATAGGACGGTCCGCCGTAGCTCATGGGGCCAGCCGCAGGGACCGAGCAACATGTGACCCAGCCCCCTTCATAGCCCCCCTAACCTGAGCATAGAGTCTCGCATCCCACATGCCCATCCAGCATCCTGCAAGCCTGGACACACCATAGATAGGGACCACGTATACCAGATACAGCAGATCTCCAGCGGGCCGCAAGCCCTCCCCATGTCGCCACCCCGGAGACAAGCCAACCAGCGGTGGTCAGTCCCAACAACCATCATTGACCACGACACACCCGCAACCAAGCCCAGGACCCCAATAACCCCACCTGAGCCAAGCCGCAGGCCCAGACCAAGCAGCCCGTCCCCAACGGTAGTCCCCAGCCATAGGCCCCAGAGGGCCAAACCCCACCAAAATGCCATGTCATGTGGCGTCACCACTACCCTCCCTGTTAATATGCTTCCATGATCCGTGATAAGGAAGCATTCTCCCTACCATTCTCCTACAATGGAGGATGGGGGGAACAAGTGGGCATCTAGGGCATCAACAAGTGATGCCCTGGAGCGCTGCAATCCACTCCACAACCGAGCCCACTGCCCTCGCTCCCACCCATTCCCAAAGCCCTAACTGTACCCTCTATGTGCCCAAAAGTTATTATGTATAGTGCAGTGTGAGATATGTGCTGTGAACATTAGGAGGCAATCTGGTGTGGACCCAGACCGCATGGACAGGACCATAATGGGGACCAGCATCACAGTCGGCTAATCGTTCCGAGCCCACAGCCCGGCCCGGCCAGGACCACCAGAGCCCTAGGCTGGCCAGAGGCATCCAGTGATCAACGCCATCGACAACCGCCGATCACCGACCAACTGGCAACCAGTCCAAGCCATCAACCTGCCCCACGACAACAGCAACCCAGAGACGCACTACCACGGCACCACAGCGGGGAAGGAAGGCGGTGCATAGCCTGCCCCACCAGACCAGTGGGGCGTGCTAACAGCACTGGGGCCAGCCAGCAGCCCGAAGTCATGACACAACTCAAGGGCGGCAGCGGCCGAACAGCCAAGCCCCCCCCACGACCGACCCCCGAACCAAACCACGGCGCCACACGACCCACCAGCCAGCCACCCACACCTGGCCAGGCGCCTCGGCACCGCAGTACATGCCCACTAACCACCGCCAACCAGTCACCAATGGTTGATAGCCAGCAGCCAGTCCATCCCTACCACACTGAGGTATCTTGCAGCGCCACCATCAGTACACCAGCCAAACCTCATATAAACTTTATGACTCATAAAGGTTGGCAAACAAATATTCAACTGTCAAGCATGTTTATCAACGGGTCTTCAACGCGGAGCTGTTGTACGTCAGAAAATAGAGACGGGTAAAACATACTGACATCACAGCAGTTTTTGTCACAGGGAGACGCTCCTTGGATATAAAAAGTTTCGGTCCACACGACAATGCATAGCGAGTGTTTTCAAAAAATTTCACTTTGGCCGGAGTTTTTGAAAAGTTCCATTTTTGTCCCAGAAATCTGTGTTGTCGTGTAGACGGAAGGCGTAACCGTAAGAAAAAAGTGGCGTTTTCAAAAAGATTTGGCTATGTGTGGACGGGGCCTAAGAATCCACTCTACACACAGGTTAGTAGGTACATGCATATTTCTATAGTGTGTACAAGCTCACACACACACACAAACACACACACACACACATAAGGGGCCTGTGGGCATGCAGGTGAGGGGTAGGTAGAGTGGCAGGCAGCTCCTTCATGGTGCGCCTCCAATAAGCAACTTGTAAAAAGGATGGTGCCTTGCTCAAGGGCGCCTCGGCAGTGCTCAGGAGGTGAGCTGACGCCTCTCCCATTCAGCTTACACTCCAAAGTGACTGGGCGGGAGCAGAGATCGAACCGCCGATCTTGGAACATTGGACAACTCACTCTACTGCCCGCTCTACTTCTGAGCTACTGCCACCCCTGTTCAAAGAAAGTAAGCAATCACAAAAGATCATAAAATCATGATAATAATTAATTATAAAAGATGAGAATATGTGTAGTTAGATTCAAAATTACCCAGGAGTCAAACTGCTTCTATTGGCTTCCATTATCCACTTTGTGGCAGTCATGTCATTCTGACATCTTATCCATCTATTTTATGTGCACGTCCATGTAAAAAAATTAATTTCCCCTGACCTTTCCTGTAGAGCGGACTCCTTTCCAGATGCAGAAATAGCAGCTCATCCAACAGATGAGTTGACACAACAGCAGCTCCCATTGTACTGTACCAATTACCTCGATTCCTTCAGACATAGATAGCACTCCTCTCCTGTATGGGACCACCAGATACAGTGATGATTAGACGCATAAGGAGCTACAAGAAATAACCTTATTTGCTTGATCTGTCCCTGTTGTTGTACACTGCAAAAATAAAATGTTCTGAATCGAGGCAATATTTGTATTTTTATTTTGCTGTTGAAAAAGACAGCTATGAAAACCAAGGTGGTTTTATCTAAGTGTTTGAAGCCACTTTTTCCTGAATTATCTTCATAAGATAAGACATTGTCTTGATAAGATAATTACTTTATACAATTTTCATGGCATTGACAAATCTAAGGGGGCAACATAAAACAATTTACAGCTGTGCAGTCACTAACCTGTAAAAAAAATGCATTTAAGTACAAGTAAATACAAGTAAAAAAAAGTAATGTTTCTAAGAGATGAACTTTTATTTTTGCCAAAAAAGAAATATAATCTGAAACGTAAAAGACAACTAGCAAGTAATCTCACTATACGTAGTCTTAGTACTGTCTTGATATTCAATCTGAAACTGTTCTACATTTACTTGATAACAAAGCAGAGCAATGGTTCACATAGTACAGTAATGCCTCGCTTATCCGGCTAAAGATCCTCTTACCAAAATTGAAATAAAGAACTAACCAACTGAGTTGATTTTACAAACAAGAACTGTTAATTTTGTAAACCTTTTTTTATCCAAAAGGAATTTTAGCAAAATTATTCTACACTGCGAGATGTGCTGTATTTTCTTGTAGTCTGAGTCCTCTCCACACGATTTCGTACTGTTATTATTAGTGTAGTTTATGTTTCAGTTAGCACATTTTTTTTACATTGATGTGGTAACAATGACTCACTCCCAGAATTCAGAGACTGAAGACACGGTGAGATTTCCAGATGTCCACTTTACTGTCAGATTATCCCTTTGAATTGCAGTCATGTTTGCAAAGGTGATTTCCACACATTTCTCTGTTGATTTAAAGACAGATTATTAAAGTTCAGTGAGTACACTTTCAATCAATATCAGCTAGACTTGTAAAGCAGCAGTGAAGAACAATTTATTTTCCAATACCTTACCCAAGGCTCCTTTAATATGCAGTCACTGTCAAGCATTGATCTATCCAATTGCTTTTGTTTTGTTTTTTGCAGGTTGATTTTCTCCCTAAACCATGTCCATTTGCTTTGTATTCTGTCATCTTGTATGTCGTATTGCTCTGTATTCTTAACAAGAAACCAGGTCAAATTGACTATTATATAAATATAACCTTTTTATGATATGAACATAACATACTCAATAACTATTAACTTGTTCTTTCACAGTATTTTATAGTTTATAAGAAGGGAAGTCTATAAATGTGTTTTCATTACAATATCCTCACAATACAATGGTGTACATTTATGTTTTTTTCTCACAAAATGGCAAGTGAATCACAGCCATTAATAGATTATTATACATAAGAAATATTTGATTTGATTATGACTTAAAGAGAAAAAAATATGAAAGGTTTAGGCATATGTGTATTTATTGATAATAAAACTTTGTGTGACTATTATATGTCCAATATTCTGTTCGTTTGTACGCTAGATGTTGCATGCTCAACTGTCCAGGTAGATCACACTTAAATCCCCGCTAATATATTTGAATACAGTAAGCTCATCTAAAAACCTCACGCTGTCACGCTTCCGGCGCCTACGCAGAAATTCGGGCCACTAGCTGAGTTAGCTCCAGTCTTCACATTTGTCCGTGTCTCTCACTTATGGAGTCATTTTGGCTTCGTCAAACAGCGCTTTATATTATTTGATTGTGACAGACCTCATGTGGTCGTGTGGGGAACCCCAATGATTTATTAACCAAGACCGAAATCACGAAGCAGGCGTCTAACCCGGATGGTCAGACGGTAATGCCGAAGCGACCTTTGTCTTCACGTTTGTCTGTCCCACACACACGGAGCCGTTATGGCTTCATCAGACACATCGACGAAGCCGTGACGGCGAAGGAAAAAAAATAAAACGACGTCAGATATAGCATGGTGTTTAAAGAACCTGACCTGTGTTCCAGGGATTGCTGCAGGTGGCCCAGGGCAGTGGATCTCTGAAAGAGTAGATGAAGTAAAGAAGTGCCCAGGCCAGGATTAGGGTATATATTCTGCAAATCAGCTGGATCATGATGAACGAATAGCCAGCCCCTGGAGGGAGAGAACATCCACAACTCTTTGAAGACTGATAAATATGGTGCAACATACAAAAAGCAACTATCCTGCATTTGTTAATCAGTTTGTTTGAAAATAAATTATAGTAGACCAAATATGCTCACTGCCAAATTCAACACGTCCCTGAGGGAGCCAGCTATCTGGTAATGCTTCAAGACAAACCCTTCAACACAGTGCTGAAAAGTGGTTGGAGGAATAATTCTTTAAATATGATGAGGCAGGACCAGTCTTTGTTAATGTTGTATATTTTCTAGTCTGTGGGTATTTTTATTTCCCCCAATCAGAATTATGTACATGCTATTAGTTTTATATTCTTCACATAGATAAGGGATTGATTCTTCTACACTGTACAGAGCCTTTCCATTTCTCCTCAGTTGTGAAATCTGATTACACTGTGTCACGTCATTGTGAGTTCCATTGACATGACCATGTAGGAACTAATGGTGTACTCGCTCATCACTATCTGTATCTGTTCAACCATCTAAATGATCTGTATCCGTATCTGTATTTGGAATGGGCGTGACGTCAACCAGAAGTGGGTGTCGTTTGGCCTGAAATGGGTGTGGCTTAAATCTGTACATTATTTTAAATCTGAAATTGATATGGATTGATCAGAAGTTGCTATATTATTTAATGTAGCCGCAAGAGGACACAAGCGAGGGTCTTATTGTGCCGGTCCCAAGCCCAGATAAATACAGAGGGTTGCGTCAGGAAGGGCATCCGGCGTAAAACTTTTGCCAAATCAGAGATGCGAATCAAACCTATGACTTCCATACCGGATCGGTCGAGGCCCGGGTTAACAACGACCGCCATCGGCGCTGTTGACCTACATGGCGCCGGTGGAAATTGGATTACTGTTGGTCGAAGAAGGAGAGGAGGAAAGTGTGTTCGCTTGAAGAAAAAGAAGAGAAACACCAAGAGTATAGGACTAAGAGTAGGGACGTTGAATTTTGGAACTATGACAGGAAAAGGTAGAGAGTTGGTTGACATGATGCAGAGAAGGAAGGTAGAAATTCTGTGTGTACAGGAGACCAGGTGGAAAGGTAGCAAGGCTAGAAGTTTAGGAGCAGGGTTCAAGTTGTTCTATCATGGTAGAGATAGGAAGAGAAATGGAGTAGGAGTTATCTTGAAGGAGGTGTTTGTTAGGAATGTCCTGGAGGTAAAAAGAGTGTCGGATAGAGTGATGAGTCTGAAGCTAGAAATAGAAGGTGTGATGTTCAATGTTGTTAGCGGGTATGCTCCACAGGTAGGATGTGAGCTGGAGGAGAAGGAGAAATTCTGGTTGGACTTTGATGAAGTGATACAGAGCATGCCTAGAAAATGAGAGAGTTGTCATTGGAGCAGACTTCAACGGACATGTTGGTGCAGGAAACAGAGGTGATGAGGAGGTGATGGGCAGGTTTGGGGTTTGGTATCCAGGAGAGGAACGCAGAAGGACAGATAGTAGTTGACTTTGCAAAAAGGATGGAAATGGCTGTAGTGAATACTTTCTTCCAGAAGAGGCTGGAACATAGAGTGACCTATAAGAGTGGTGGTAGGAGCACACAGGTAGAATACATCTTGTGTAGACAGTGTAACCTGAAAGAGATCAGTGACTGCAAAGTAGTGGTAGGTGAGAGTGTAGCCAAACAGCATAGGATGGTGGTGTGTAGGATGACTCTGGTGGTGAGGAAGATCAAGAGGGCAAAGGCAGAGCAGAAGACGAAATGGTGGAAGCTGAAAAAGGAAGAGTGTTGCATGACTTTTAGGAAGGAGTTAAGACAGGCTATAGGTGGTCAGGAGGTGCTTCCAGATGACTGGACAACTACAGCTAATGTGATCAGGGAGACAGGTAAGAGAGTACTTGGTGTGTCATCTGGAAGGAAAGTAGATAAGGAGACTTGGTGGTGGAATGAGGAGGTACAGGAGTGTATACAGAGAAAGAGGTTAGCTAAGAGGAAGTGGGACACTGAGAGGACTGAGGAGAGTAGACAGGAGTACAGGGAGATGCAGCGTAAGGTGAAGGTACAGGTAGCAAAGGCCAAACAAGAAGTCTTTGATGACTTGTATGCTAGGTTGGACAGTAAGGAGGGAGAGACTGATCTATACCGGTTGGCAAGACAGAGAGATAGAGATGGGAAGGACGTGCAGCAGATTAGGGTGATTAAGGATAGGGATGGAAGTCTATTGACAGGTGCCAGTAGTGTGATGGGAAGATGGAAAGAGTACTTTGAAAAGTTGATGAACGTGGAAAATGAGCGAGATCAAAGACTAGAAGAGGTGACTGTTGTGGACCAGGATGTAGCAAAGATTAGTCAGGATGAAGTGAGGAGGGCATTGAAGAGGATGAAGAGTGGAAAGGCAGTCGGTCCTGATGATATACCTGTAGAGGTATGGAAGTGTCTAGGAGAGGTGGCAGTAGAGTTTCTGACTGGGTTGTTCAACAGGATCTTAGATAGTGAGAAGATGCCTGAGGAATGGAGGAGAAGTGTGCTGGTGCCCATTTTTAAGAAAAAGGGAGATGTGCAGAGTTGTGGCAACTACAGAGGAATAAAGCTGATGAGCCATACAATGAAGTTATGGGAGAGAGTAGTGGAAGCTAGACTAAGGGCAGAAGTGAACATTTGTGAGCAGCAGTATGGTTTCATGCCAAAAAAGAGTACTACAGATGCAGTATTTGCTTTGAGGATGTTGATAGAGTGGAAGAGTGAGATTACAGGGAGAAGAGATCAAGAAGGTGGAGGATTTTAAGTACTTAGGATCAACAGTCCAAATCAATGGAGAGTGTGGAAAAGAGGTGAAGAAGCATGTACAGGCAGGATGGAACGGGTGGAGGAAAGTGTCAGGTGTGATGTGTGATAGAAGAGTTTCAGCTAAAATGAAAGGAAAGGTGTACAAAACTGTGGTGAGACCAGCGATGTTGTTTGGCCTAGAGACAGTGTCACTGAAGAAAAGACAGGAGACAGAGCTGGAGGTAGCAGAGATGAAGATGCTGAGGTTCTCTCTGGGAGTGACCAGGAAGGATAGGATCAGGAATGAGTACATCAGAGGGACAGCACATGTTAGAGGTTTTGGAGATAAAGTCAGAGAGGCCAGACTGAGATGGTTTGGACATGTCCAGAGGAGAGATAGTGAATATATTGGTAGAAGGATACTGAGTTTTGAACTGCCAGGCAGGAGGCCTAGAGGAAGACCAAAGAGGAGGTTTATGGATGTAATGAGGGAAGACATGAAGGTAGTTGGTGTGAGAGAAGAGGATTCAAAGGACAGGGCTAGATGAAGGAAATTGATTCGCTGTGGCGACCCCTGAAGGGAAAAGCCGAAAGGAAAAGAAGAAGAAGAAGTTGCTATATTATTTATTTTAAAACTTTTTTCAGACCAGTCTCTAAAATTGAGATTCAAATCAATGTTTTTGATCACAAAAGTAGAGAACTAAAGTAGAGAACTAAAGTAAGTTTTTTATGAACTCAGAACATGAAGTGCATTAATGAATACAACACATGCAATAGGAAATTATGAACTACAAAGTATGCATGAACAATAATTGTCATACTAATTTTAATTTTTAATTTTATATACTGGTTTGATCCCCGAAGGGAAATTAAGAACGCACACTCTAGTTACTAGTTCAAACGCATGCATACATATATTCGTGAGTACAGGCCCCTGACCCGCGCAAGCGGATGAAGTGGTCAGGAAAATAAATGAATGAACGATCACGAGTATTGACGAGATGTACTTGTAACATGCTCGTACTCGTCAAAAATGCGTTATCCGTACCGGATACTTGTCTGAAACAAGTACCCGGCACAACTACAGTATAAAACTCTCTTACATCTCATAGACCTTTGGCACTGCTATGTCTGTTGTCACTCAGGAACCCATCCATCAATGACAACCCCTGATAGCGCCATAATGCAGACTTGGGCTTCTCGTAACTTTGTCATTGACAGGTTCACAGCCCAAGCGAGCCCTATCATAAAGAATTACTTTTGACATCAGTCGTATGAAACACTTTCACCACCACCAGTGAACAATGGGAATTTCTTTGATGGTGTTTACCTGTTGCTCTACTTGGAGCATAGACAAGACAATGAATATGGGAGAGTATGGGAGGTCCAGCTGAGGAAATATGAAAACCAGCCACTGTTACCAAGTATTTTTTTCGCTAATGTTCAGTTTCTGTGTATAATAATTTGGATTAACATGTTAGCTTTCCAGGTATCAAGAACTGCAATTAGATTTTTAGAGAGTCTTGGTCGACACCTTAGTCCCAGATATGCCATTGTTCCTGAACTGCCAGAGGGGTAACCCCAGGCTTTGCAGGTAGGCAGTCTTCTCCTGTACTCCCTGCTTGTCCATGACTGTGTGACCACACACAGTTAAAGCGCTATTATTAAACTTGTTGATGACCTCAGGTAATGGGACGGACCACAAAGATGAGGTCAAAGCATTAGCATATTGATGCCAAAGCAATGATTTCATTCAAATTATTAGTAAAAACCAAGGAGCTGATTGTGAATTACAGAAAGACACAGGACAAAAACAATACCTCCCCTGACATCAATGGTGCTGTGGTACATGCTTGCCATGCACTTGATAATAAAGTCTCGAGGCATCTTGAAGTATGTGTCTCCAATCATTTGTCGCCTTGAAACTGAAATCTGTTAATGTTGGAATCCTGTTGACCTGTTGATGGCTGGTCTTGCAGTTTCCAAACAATATATGCCTGTGCTCCTCAAGTTTTATGTTTTGTCTGAGAGTAGCAGTGCCCATATTTGTGCAATGAATGTATCGTCACAGAAATAGCGTATGAGACAAATAATGACAAAACACAATAACACCTGAATTAAATGACAGATATTTTTCCAAAGTTTCCTCTGAACAAATGTCTCAAAAACGGAGAAGCATTCTGTGAATTGTAACCTCAGCCTGAATTATTTTGTTCGAGATGCTTTTAGTTATTGTCATATCAAAGAAAATGTGCTCTGAGTAGTTATGGTTTTATGTAAGATAACCACCTGCTAGTTCCTATATAGAAAAGACACAGTCTATTTTTATGTTTTCCTTCATGTGTGTTGAATTTACCAGAATAAAAGTGGTGTAAATGAAAATGATTAGTTCTTTTATCTTTTTGTTTTTGTTACCTTTGTACCTTTTAGTTTTTAAGAGTGCAAGAAATGAGGGTTCTTTTTCCTTCATTTATTTTCTATACTATTTCCTACGCTTTTGCAGGCCACAGGGGTTACTGGAGCCTATCCCAGGGAACTTACATCCGGGAGGCAGGAAAATACTCCAGACACTTTGTCGGTTCTTTTTAATTCATTTTATACTTCATCAACAATAACCCAACATAATTAGTTTTCAGATTTAATACATAGTGACTAAAAGGGCTTCCTTTTGAATGCTCAGCATGTACAAAAACACAGACACACAATTCATACAATATCCGGAATTGATGATTTTGTTCATGTTTTGTGAATATTTACTTTTTTCTTATTTATAAATAATATTTATTTAATGTGGAAAATCTCAAAAAGATTAAGAATATAATTTCCAAGATAATCTTGACCAACAACTCAAGGAAATATAATCTGATTACCTTGTGCTAGTGGGCAGAACTTGATCCAGCAGGTCATGGAGCTCTCCTGTGCATACTGACCAATCGCAGTCTCGAGCAGAAACAGCGGCAGTCCACAGAGCAGAGCAAAGAAACAATAAGGCAAAAGGAAGGCGCCTGCACACACAGAAATGAATACATCTGAATATTTGGAGCAGCCCAGTCATAGAGAGATGTAGGACACAACAATTACAGCTGCTAAATTAACACAAATGTGTCCAATTATGTCTTCTTTATTTACGAAAAGAACTTTCAATAAACAAGTACTGTTTTCATTCAATTATTTCCGGTTGAACAAAAATATAAACTTTAAAATTAGGTATTTTAATGCACATCAAGCTAAAATCTAATGTTTGTAGTCAAACATTCTTTTAAGACAGATTTTAGTATGTGAAAAGTTGTTTCAAGACATCCCAGTAAAAATGGCTTGTGTCACATTTGAATTTTATTTTAAAAATGAACATGCAATTAGTCAAAATGCTGGTTCGCAAAAAAAAACAAAAAACATTTCATTCTGTTTTTGTTTGAACAATGCACAACATACCACTTCACAATCACAGTTCCCTTATATCATATCTCAACTTTATCCAATTTTACAGTTTTAAGTGTAATGACGGACAGCACGGTGGCACATTAAGAAGGATCTCAGTTCGAGTTCTTTCTGTGTAAAGTTTTACTATGTTCTCCCCTTGTCTGCATTAATTCTCGGCTTAGTTCCACCTCCAACAGCATGCAATTTAGGTGACTTGATCAATCTAAACTGTGAGGTGTAAGTCTGAGTGGTTGATTTTCTTTCATGTGGCTCCACGATGCACTGGTGACGTGTCCGGATTGTACCTTACAGTAGACCTGCAAAGTGGAAGAAACGGCTGTAGACGAGACAAATTTTAAATATGAAGAGCATCCACAATGGGTTTCTCAAGAGTTCAGTAGTTATATTTCTCTAAATTAAGTTTAACTTGTTGTCCAAGTTGAATCAGTCTTCTCAGAAGCGTTTCAGCCTGAAAATAATACTAATAGTATTTCAGCTCCGTTGTCACATAATATATTCGGGCTATGAAGGAAGATGAATTCAAAGATTGCATGTTGGAAATGGAATGTTTTCATTTCAGGACTGTGTGACAGTGCAGTGTTCTAACTGAGTTGCAGTCCCGTCATAATCAGCTTTTTTTTTTTTTAAATCGTTAACTTAATTTCCCTTCTGGGGTTACTTAAGTATACTAAATTAAAACTGAAAATTTGGAACGTGTGAGTTCATACAAATCTATGCACGAAACTACCTAGCAATTTGATGCTTCAAACAGTCATTGGATTAGGTGACAGAAATGTTTTTTGTTTCTTATTTACACTCTATGTACAGACTTAATAAAAGTTATTAAAACTACACATACATTTAATATGTGTAGATTTACTAACTACACATATTAAATCTAGATAATGTTGTCTTATCTGTGAATTGGACAACATCGCCTGGTCTTATGTTTGAGGATGACTGAGAGGGAACAGTTAATGTAATATTCAAAGAACACTGATGTGGGTTTGTGGGATGGGAAAGCTTGGTTATTTGCAATTTATATCTATCAGCTTTTTGATAGTTTTGTGATTGATTGATTTATTGATTGGTTGGTTGATATTATTTGCTGTAGACTAAACTGGCCATGTTCTAACAGCCTCTGAAATGATGATTGATCCCCAGATTTCCTGCTTAGACTGAAAAATCAGGAACATATGTCAAGATAATGTCATCCTCTGATCAGCCTTACTGAACACCCACATGCTGAGACATGTAGGAAAACTTCAGGAAAGGAAACAACACTTTCATAAGGCTGCTTTGTCCTGAAGGAAAAAGTGTGACTACTGGTGGTGACTCAGTTGGCCAAACAGAGGATAGTAATTAAGTAATTACATAATAAGCCCAGTAATTACCCAAAATTATGTTAAAATTACCAGTTGATGTAATGGTTTGACTAACAGGGACCTTGTCCTGCACTAAGTCAAAATTTAGGGTTATCATATGCACTGGAATCCACAATCCCAACCCCATTCCACACATAAGGATTCTATCTCCATGATCATTCTTCTCAGAAAATATCAAAATAAAGTCCAAAAACATAATTGCATTACCTTCATCCTCCACAAAAAAAATTCACTTAATTTCTCCCCTCAGGTGCTCTAGGACCCCTTACTCAACAGACCCCTAGGTGACTTAATCTCATTATCTTTATGTACCACAGACTCACCAAGCCAACTCTTCAGAGTACGTACATACACACCAGCCAGTCCAGCAGTCTTGATGGCAGTTGTAACTCTACACTTGGTAATGTCTGTGGCCAGGAGACTGGACAAAGTGTTTTTAAACTGTTTTACAATGATCAAATTGAACAAACAAACCTAGCAGAGTCAGACAACATACCCCAACAATTGGAATTCATTAAAAAGTTCATGTAAAGTCCATTCGTGAATATTTAACACTTTTTCCACCAACATCCTAAAATGTTGACAACACTGCTCTGGAACCAATTTATGCACTATTTTTAGCGCAGCCTTGACCGATTCATACATTAAGTTATTTGTCACTTTGATTTAATTTTTAATACACATGGCAATAACAAACTTTTCTCAGAGTTTAACTGATTTTTTGCCCTCAAGACTTGCGGTTAATCTCTCCAAAGATAAACATCAACTTTAAACATGCCAGTTTTATACGAACAAGAAATAATTGACAAACTTTTTTTGTTTTTTGTTTGCTTGTTTGTTTTTGAACTTTGGTGTATGGCTTCAGAGTCATTGTATATCAAATAGTAAAAAATACTATTGTGTTAGTAGGTTTATGATCAGTTTGGCCAAAACAGTAAATTTATTAAGAGTTGTGATCAGCTTTCATACACAACTGTTCTATGGAAAAGTTAGTCCATGCTGCTTTGGTTTATATCTGATATACCTGAAATCTAATTAAACCAGGTTCTCCTGCAGAGAGGAAAGTGTAGCATATGTCCTCAGACTGGCACATTTTCTATTGATTTGTAGCTCCTTTCTAACAATGTTTGATTTGTCATTTTTAGGTTTTATCTTAAATGAAGAAAGCATTGACAGATTTTCACCTTTACATGTCAGGAGCGACGAGATTAAACATCTTCCAACTCACCTCCTCCATTTTTAAAGCACAGGTAAGGGAATCTCCACACATTGCCAATACCCACCACGTTGCCTGCACATGCTAGAAAATATTCCCTTTTCTTTTTCCACTGCTCCTTTTTTGCAATGATGTTCTCCATCACTGTGCTACCTCCTAGGTCCCTTATCAGTTCTACCACTGAATACACATCAGCTTCAAGTAAGACTGAAACTTTACGCAACTGACTATTTTACTCGAGGCAACTGATATTTATTTAGATGTGGTAGGGTGTGGTAATAAATATGATAATGTTATTATCAACACTAATGGGAAGCCATGGAAATTCCACGATCAAACAATAATATCAGACTTCATAGCAAACATATCAAAACAAATGTATTGGAATTATAAACCCAACGTATTCAAAAATCAACATGGTGACGTCACGACTTTGTGTTGGAAAATCATGGATTGCGCTGGGCGGGCATTGCAAAGCAATAGATGAATGTTAGCAGCCTAACTGGAGAAAGAAAGCTAACTAATGGTGAAATTGGGAAAGGGACTACGATAAAGGAAGAGGCACCTGTCAAAAGAGCAAGTGGAAAACAGTTTTTAGAGAAGTGGTAGTTCTGTTAGCTGCCTAGATGAGCAGAACCGTATGTAGTTACTCAAAGAGCGTTTTTGTCAGATGCCCAAGGAGCATTTTGGATACTACATCGATTGCCCCGTTCCAAATGGAAACCACAGCTGGACAGACTGTTGGTGCTAGCCAGATAGTTTCACTCAGAAATCGTTTGGACTTTCTGCTCAAAAACATCAAAATTGTTGGAGCAGTTATGACGCTCTAAAATTGTGTTAACTGGGAAGTCCATGTAGAGTTAGTGATGGGAAGATGAAGCCCCATGAAGCATTGAAGATTTTCATCCAATCGGTTCACTGCGGTTCGAAGCTTCATGAGGCCTCATTTGCTCTAGTACGACATCTACTGGATGCTAAAATATCAGGTGGCATGAGTTTGAAGTGTGTGGCATTTTTCAGAGAGCCTGTGAATAAAAGTGTCAGAAAAATTACGAATTATGCAAAACATGTATATTTTAGTGATGCGTGTGTGTGTGTGTGTGTATAAAAAATCAAATAATGTCCACACGTAGCCACATAAGTGCGTTGATCAACACGTTTATAACCATAACAACTCTGAAAACGGGACCGGGACGTATGGAAATTCACGTCATTCCTCCTGCAGGACGACCTCCATCACAGGGTTCTCCCACCAGCAGACAACGCATCCCGGTCTGACCCAGAACTAGCGTCGGCAAGGAACATGAATGAATGAATGAATGAATGAATAAATAAACTTTATGACTCAAGGAAAGAAACACAAACAAATATCCAACTGTCAAGCATATTTATCAATGTGTCTCGACGTGGAGCTGTTATACGTAAGAAAATAGTAGGTTTTAACTGTCCATCCTGGGAGGTTGTTATATAATATTGTTTGTCGTAATTTATCATCCTCCTGGTCCATACAGTGACTTCCTATCTGAATTTACTGACTTCTTAACTAGTTTAATTCTTAAAACTGATTAGGTCATTATTGTTGGTGATCTCAATATTCACATGGACGACAGTAATGATAACCTCAGTAACACATTCACGTCTTAAAATAGACTCCATAGGCTTTAGTCAGTGTGTACAGGAATCTACTCACCAGTTTAAGCATACTCTGGATTTAGTTTTGATTTATGGAATTGAAATTGAAGAGCTATTCGTCTTTTCACAAAATCCTCTCCCCTCTGACCACTGCCTGATAACTTTTGATATTCGGCTATTGTGTAATTCCTTTCCTGCCAAAAAAGTTTATACTAGACATTTATCAGATCAAGCTATTACTAAATTTAGGGAAGAAATCCCAAATATGCTTAATTTAATCCCGCTGTTGAACTACACAGTGGGTCATTTCTCAAACTCAGTTAAAGTTAGTCCATCTCAAATTGATGAGTTTGTTGACAATACAAAAGACTCTCTGCGAAAAAGCTTAGATTTAATTGCTCCACTAAAAAATAAGACTTTAATCCAGGGTAGTTGTTGATGCGGTTGTGGAGTCTAGACTAGGAAATCATCAGACTGATGGAATAGTTAGTGACGTTGAGACTGTCTCCTTCCCTCAGATTTTTAATAAAATGGCCCGGGACATTACGCATGAGAATCTTACTTCTGCTCCTATCACCATTGACAATGTACTGTTCAGTGAAGCACCTGATCAGGTTATCCAAGACTCTATACCTGAAAGCATCCCAGTTATTGTATCACATCGTGTTTATAGGTCTTTACCTCCCAGATTTATTGAGACGCGGCATCTGATTAAGATTAATACATCTTCAGCTGTTAAACCATCTAACAATCATTTTAGTGACACTACCACATTTCAATTTGGCCTTTTAAATATTAGATCAATGTCATCGAAGGCCTTGCTTGTGAACGATTTAATTCTTCAGCATGGCCTGGATATGATTGCTTTATGTGAAACATGGCTAAAACCAAATGTCTTCTTACCGTTAAATGAAGCTTCACCACCTGATTTTACATATGCTCATGCCGCAGGGGCTGATAAACAGGGTGGAGGTGTTGCTTTAGTCTACAAAACTATTCTGAACCTGACTTCTAATCTAGATATTCATTTTACATCTTTTGAGGCTCTTGTTCTAAAACCATTGCCTACAGCTGTAAACAGCAGGCTTTATCTTGTAGTAGTCTATAGACCGCCTGGTCCCTATTCTTTATTCTTAGAAGAATTTGGTGAATTCCTTTCGGATCTAATTACTCAATCTGATGAGGTTATGGTGACTGGTGATTTTAACATTCATTTAAATAACGCTAGTGATCCGTTGTGTAAAGCTTTCTTAACCCTCCTTGACATGTTAGGTTTCACTCAGTGGGTACATGAAGCAACTCATTCCAGTGGTAATACCCTAGATCTGATTCTATCGCGTGGTATAAATGTTACTGCTGTGACTGTCTCTCCTCTTACGTCAGTGATATCTGACCATTTTCTAATTACTTTTAAAGCAGCCTTTACTTGACAAAATAGCATTACTCCTGATTTAGTCACTACTCGCCATATCGGCTTGTCAACGGTATCTAAACTTAGTGAGCTTCTACCTGAGGTATTGACTCCTTTTACTGTAGCAACAGGATCAATCGAAAATTACACTAGTGATCTAAATTCAGCTCTTTGTAGTCTGTTGGACTCAGTTGCACCTCTAAAAACTAAAACCATAGGGGTGCACAGGTCTACACCATGGTTTAATGAGGAGACACGCGCTCTCAGACGGGCCTGTAGGAGTTTAGAGCGCAGGTGGCGTAAATCAAAATCAAAATTATGCTACATCTCTTGGCACGAGTGTGTCTTAAACTACAAACGTGCTCTGTCGACCGCTAAAGCTGCCTATTTCTCCAGATTTATAAGTAAAAATAAACACAATCCTCGATTTCTGTTTAATACTGTAGCCAGATTGACCCAGAAACAGCCAACGGCAAGCAGCTTGTTATTGGCGGCTGATGATTTCCAAGATTTTTTCTGCTGTAAAATTACTTCTTCAGCTTCACCTGGATCAAAATTTGATGTGGTTCCTTCTCTGGGTGTTAAAACCAAACTTCTCTCTTTAACACACTTTGAGACTGTCTCTCTGGAAGAATTATCGAAGTTGGTCTCAATCTCTAAACCTACTACATGCCTCTTAGACCCTCTCCCTGCTAAACTAGTTAAAGAATTATGGCCATTGTTGGGCCCTACTATGTTAATGTAGTTAATCTTTCTCTTGCAACTGGTGTTGTTCCCATTAACTTTAAAGCGGCCATAGTTAAACCTCTGCTTAAAAAGCCACATCTCGACCAAGAGTCTTTAAATAATTATAGACCAGTTTCTAACATCCATTCTTATCTAAAGTACTAGAAAGGGTAGTATCTCAACAGCTCTTAGATTATTTATCATTATGCGGTCTTTTCGAATCATTCCAATCAGCTTTTCGGGCCCGCCATTCCACTGAAACAGCACTTACCAAAATTGTGAATGATCCCCTATTAAATCTGGACTCAGATACCACTTCTGTTCTCCTTCTTTTGGATTTTAGTGCAGCGTTTGATACTATAGATCACTGTATACTCCTATACCAACTGGAGAGACAGTTTGGTGTCTGTGAGTTAGCTCTTGCTTGGTTAAAATCTTATCTATCTGATAGGACACAATGTGTCTCCTACAATAATAAAACTTCTGCCTTCTCCGACGTCAAATATGGCATACCTCAGGGGTCTGTACTTGGTCCTCTGTTATTCTCCCTGTATGTTGCACCTCTTGGTCAAATTATACGCAGCTTTGGAATAAGTTTCCACTGTTATGCTGATGACGCACAACTTTACATGCCCATAAAAGCAGATGATCGATCTGAATTAATTAAACTAGAGGCCTGTCTTTCTGCTGTGAATAGTTGGATGTCCAGTAATTTCTTGCTCCTAAACCCAGACAAAACTGAGATGTTAATCATTGGCCCTGCGCGACATATAAACCAATTTCAACACCTAACAATATCTGTGGATAACTGTCTTATAACCCATAGTTCAACAGTCAAGAACCTTGGAGTAACGTTAGATTCAACTCTTGCCTTTGACAAGCATATTAAAGAGGTGACAAAGATCGCCTTCTTTCATCTATGTAATATTTCCAAAATTAGGTCCTCTCTAGCCATGGCTGATGCAGAAATTTTGATTCACGCCTTTGTGTCCTCTAGACTTGATTATTGTAATGTTCTGTTATCAGGGTTGCCTCGGTCTAGAACTAGGGGCCTTCAGATGGTTCAGAACACAGCAGCAAGAATATTAACTAAAACTAGGAAATTTTACCATATCACCCCAGTTTTGGCTGCATTACACTGGCTCCCGATTCATGTTAGATCCGATTTTAAGGTACTCTTATTAACATACAAAAGCATTAATGGGCTTGCTCCAACCTATCTGTCTGATCTTGCTAAACCTTACACGCCGACTAGGGCTCTCCGCTCTCAGAATACAGGTCTCTTGTGTGTTCCTAGAGTTAAAAAGAAGTCAGCTGGCCAGAGGGCCTTCTGCTATCGTGCCCCTTTCTTGTGGAATAACCTCCCTATAGGTATTAGACAGTCTGAATCTGTAAATGTCTTTAAATCTAGACTCAAAACATATCTGTTCGATCTAACACATAAGTAATATCGGGGGTTGAAGTCTCAATGTTTAGGTTTAGCCTAGTCCTGCCGACGAGTCATAGGATTTCTTAGTTAGGCCCCTGCCTCCCATTAATCCTCTGCTATTCTGGTCCCTCTAGCGCCACTCTCGCCCCTGCTCTCTCTGTCTCTCTCCCTTCTTCTCCTGTTCTCTCTCACAGGCCTTTGTGTGGTGGATCATCGGCAATCGGCTACCTCTGTCTGCTTCCGTGGCTGGCGATAGCACAAGCTGTACAGTGGTCCTGTTTTCACAATCCATGAGGGGAGTGCTGGTTCTGCCTCATTTGGTTCTGCTGTGGTTTTGGGGTTTTGCCAGAGTAACCTTAAACTATAACTTTTTTTAGCTCAATGACTTAGGCACTGTTTGGTCTGTCCTCAGAGTGGTGGATCCTCGGCAATCGGTGACCTCTGTGTGCTTCATCGGCTGGTGATGACTCTCTCTACTGGATGGATCAGCGTGCCTTTGTTATACATTTATTATTATTGCTGTTATTATTATTGTGTTGTTAATCTGTACATGCGGTATCTATTGCTTCGTCTGTCCACTCCTGGAAGAGGGGTCCCTCCTCTGCAGTCTTCCTGAGGTTTCTCCCATCCATTTTTCCCCGTTAAAAAGCTTTTGGGGGGAGTTGTTCCTTATCCGATGCGAGGGTCGCACTGCTCGTTGTGCACAAAGGTCAGAGGGATATCATCCATGTGCAGATTGTAAAGCCCTTTGAGACACTGTTTGTGAATCTGGGCTACATAAAAATAAATAAACTTGAAACTTGAAAACTTGCCGCACAATAAGGCGGTTCCTGGTTCGAGTCCTGCTCTGTGCGGAGCACCCTCTCCTCGACATCCCAGGTCAGGGCAGCAACCACGCAGGGGCCGGGAAGAATGGGTGCGCCGTCTTGGGACGAGGCGTCATCCCCCGAAAACTGACGGGAAAGTGCGTCAGGCTTAACGTTGCAAGAACCAGGACGGTATGACAAGGAGAAGTTGAACCTGGTGAAAAATAAGGCCCACCGGGCCTGTCTGGGATTGAGTCTCTTCGCTGAACGAATATATTCCAGATTTTTCTGATCTGTCCATATCAGGAACGGGACAGAAGCGCCCTCCAGCCAGTGACGCCATTCCTCCAGAGCCAGTTTTACCGCCAGCAGTTCTCGATTCCTGATGTCGTAGTTGTGCTCAGCTGGCGACAATCGACGGGAGAAAAACGCATAGGGGTGAAGCTTCTTGTCCTCTGCCGACCTCTGGAACAACACCGCTCCCACCCCCACATCAGAAGCGTCCACCTCCACGATGAACTGGCTTTCAGAGTCTGGCATGCGGAGGATGGGCGCAGAGGAGAAACGGGTCCGGAGAGCGTTAAACGCCCTATCAGCCACAGGTGTCCAGGAAAACGGCTGTCTGGTACTGGTAAGGGCGGTGAGAGGGGCTGCAATGGAACTATAATCCCGGATGAAACGTCTGTAGAAGTTCGCAAACCCCAAGAACTGCTGGAGCTTCTTACGGTTATCCGGAACTGGCCAAGAGGTCACTGCAGAGACTTTGGCTGGGTCCATTTGTATATTCCCTTCTGCAATTACATAGCCCAGGAAGGAAGTGGATTTGACATGGAACTCACATTTCTCTGCCTTAACAAATAACGAGTTCTCGAGCAGACAACTGAACACCAGGTGGACATGTCTCTCGTGTTCTGAATGAGTTCGGGAAAAAATCAGAACGTCATCTAGATAAACAAACTCAAATTTATTTAACATGTCCCTCAGAATATCGTTGATCAGAGCCTGGAAGACCGCCGGTGCATTTGTAAGTCCGAACGGCATCACTAGGTATTCATAATGTCCAGTGGGGGTGTTAAACGCCGTCTTCCACTTTTCTCCCTCCCGGATCCGGACCAAGTGGTAGGCGTTGCGTAAGTCCAATTTAGTGAAGACCGTGGCCCCCTCGAGGAGTTCAAAAGCAGAAGAGAGCAGGGGAAGAGGGTACCGGTTCTTGATCGTGATCTCATTCAGTCCCCGGTAATCGATTCAGGGACGGAGCGAACCATCCTTCTTCCCCACGAAGAAGAACCCTGCACCAGCGGGAGAGGACGACGGCCGGATGATGCCTGCAGCCAAGGAGTCATTAATATAGTCCTCCATAGACCTCCTTTCAGGAACAGAGAGGGAGTACAGGCGACCCCTGGGTGGAGTAGAACCAGGAAGCAGGTCGATGGCACAGTCATAGGGCCGGTGTGGGGGCAGAGAGGTAGCCTTGGCTTTGTTGAACACCTCTCTTAAATCAAGATAAATCTCAGGAACCTTGGAGATATCGGGAGGTGGTCCAGCTGGAGGTTTGCAAGAGTCTGGTATTGCCGCCTTTAAACAGGTCCGGTGGCAATCTTTACTCCACTCCAGAATGGAGCCCGTTAACCAGTCTATGCGGGGCTTGTGTTGGCGGAGCCAGGGGTATCCGAGAATAATAGCCTGGCCGGGCAACCGGAGCAGATGATACTGAACGGCCTCCTGGTGATTTCCGGGACCAGACGTCTGGACCGGTGCGGAGACCTGGGTGACGATACGCAGGGGGTGACCGTCCAGCGCCCTGGCAGGAACAGGAGTGGGTAGAGGCTGGCGTTGCAGGTTCCACTGGCGGGCCAGCTCAGAGACGATAATGTTGGCCTCGGCCCCGGAGTCCACCAGGGCGGAGAGACTGTGGAGCTTACCAGGGAGGTGAATGCAGACCTGGACGAGGGGCTTGCTGGGCTTTGATGTCTGGGAGGGTCGATTTGTGACTGAGCTCATCCGGACCCCTCCTACTGCCGGTGAGCTCTGGCTTTTAACGGACATGTCGCTACTCTGTGTCCCCCCTCCCCGCAGTACAGACACAGGTTGGCGGAGAACCGGCGCTGACGCTCCGCAGCGCTGAGTGAGGACCGGCCCACCTCCATGGGTTCATCAGGTCTCTCGGCAGGTTCGGGTGTGGCAGTACCGAGTGCGCTGGATCGGCGAGTGCTGGGGAGCGTAGGAGTCTGGCGCCCTCTCTCCCGTCGACGACCCTGGACCCGCTGATCGATCCGCGTCGCCAAGGCAATGGCTCCGTCGAGAGTGGTCTGGGGTTCGTGGGAGACCAGCTCGTCTTTATATAATCCGCCAGACTGTGGTAAAAATCATCCACCAGCGCCTCATTATTCCACAAACTGCATGCTGCTAAAGTCCGGAAGTTAATGGCTGAACCGACATGAGTTCTCTGGATGCCTCCGCCGTCGAAGACCCGAGATCAAACACCTTAATCATTTCTGCCGAGAACAGATGGAAGGAGGTGCAGGCGGGAGACTGACGCTCGTACTCAGCTGTCGCCCAAAGCTGAGCACGGCCCGTGAGGTGGGTGATGACGTAGGCCACCCATGCTGGTTCAGAGGCAAAAGTCCGGGGTTGAAGGGCGAATAAAAGTCTACAGTTTGTCAGAATGGGGCGGAGTCGAGCAGGATCTCTGTCAAACCTTTCTGGGTCACCCACACGCGGTTCTGGTGACGCAGCAGGGAGATCCCCGGGGGGCGGGGCCATGAAGGTGGGGGAAAGCCCCGAAGCAACGGAGGAGCTGGACGCAGCGCTCGCCGGAAGTTCCCGCTGCAGCAGAGCCTGGATCTGGTCGTTCTGGTGTTGGAGCAGCACAGACATTGTGGCTGAGACTTGGTCCAGGTGACCCTCGGCGCACAGAAGACGGTCCTTTGCGGAGAGTTCAGACGCTGGTTCCATTCTGGTCAGATCCTACTGTCAAGCCCGAGACAGGAGCGGAGACCTGGTGCGTCTGAACTAGTCTTTATTCACAGCAAAGGCACACAAAGGAAGCACGGGAAAAGCCGGTGCACGAGTCAAGGGAAACAGAGGGGGGCGGGCGACGTGCAGACACGGGAGGATACAGACAGGACTTACGGGGAGCAGGCAGGCAGAGGTAAAAGTCCAAGAGGCAGAGTTCGTGGTCGGGGACAAAGCAGAGTTCTGATATGGGTCCATGCAGGCAGGTTGGGGTCCAAATACAATCCAGGGTCAAGGCAGGAGTCAGGATGAACTGGCGACAAATACGGCATCAACACAGAGGATCTGACACTGGGTCCGTGTTCAAGCTGGGTCTTTATAGTCCGTGATTAGGGGTAAAACAGTGGCAGGTGTGTCTGTGATGATTGGACGCAGGTGTGGGATCTGCGCCGCTGGAAACCCAGCGCGAGGCTGGGGGCGGACCCCGAGCTGGGTCGTGACAGTCCATTCTATTAGTCTGTGGAAACACAGACTAATAGAAACTGGCATAAAGGTGAAACTGGCATAAAGGTGAATGAAAGACCTTCAAAGCTGAATTTCCAGCCTTCTCTGAAATTTCAAGAGCAGTCACTGCTAGACAAAAGTGCCAACGGGCGTGCTGCATTGATTTACAAATGTAGTTGATAGCTCTGGGCGGGCGGCGGAGGGGCGCATTCAGGCTTGTGTATTCTGTCTGCAGCGACGTGCGGTGAGATTCACGGCGGTGAGACACCGACGTTAAAGTCAGCAGCCTGGCATTAAAAACTAGTTAAAAAATTGTTTAGGACACACAGCAGCAAATAACTGCACCTCACCTCCGACTGGACTACCGATTGATCGAAACAATATTTAATTAATAAACAAAGAGGAACATCGGAGCTTAAATATCTGCTTCGAACTTCAGATCAGGAAATAATCTGCTCTGTTCGCACTGACTGCACTCGTAATGAATTTAACCAGTTTTTGATGTCAGGTTTTTTAATATGCGTGTTGACTTCTTTCTAAGATGGCAAAGTGATCAAGTGATCAGGTTTCCATGATGAGGCTCAGAATGGCTTATTGACATAACAATAGGGGCCATTCAAAGGTAGTCAGGAAGTCATGAATGCAATCATGACTGTCTGAGCAGCGCGGCTCTATCTAGTGGACAGATTGGCAACTACAGTCGCTGCAATTTATCAAATAAATTTTATTTATTTTTTATTGTGTGCGCCTTATAATCCGGTGCACCTTATATATGAAATAAATGATAAAACAAACAAATTATTGAGGGTGCGCCTTATAGTCCAGTGCACCATATAGTGTGGAGCATATGTCCTCAGATTTACACAGTTTCTGTTTAACTGCAGGTTTTTTCAGACGCAGTGTTTGATTTGTTATTTTTATGTTTTATCCAACTATTCAACATGAAGAAGTCAGTGATAGATGTTCATCTTTACATGCCAAGACCTCATAAGTGATGCACATGGAATGTGTGATGATATAAAAAGTTTTCCAGCTCACCTCCTCCATTTTTAAAGCACAGGTAAGGGAATCTCCACACGTTGCCAAGACCCACCACGTTGCCTGCAGATGTTAGAATATATTCCCTTTTCCTCTTCCAATGCTCCCTTTTTGCCAAGATGTCCTCCATCACTGCGCTACCTCCGAAGTCCTTTGTCAGTTCTACAACTGAATACACATCAGCCTAGAGTAAGACTGAAATTTACACATAATTTACTCTTTGACCCAAGGCTGTCATATTCACATACGTGTTTTGTTGGCATGGTAATGAAGACAGGGGGTGGGGTGAGGAAGTATGTTATTAATAAAGAACAATAAACAAGTTATCCTGAGCAGGAAGTATCAAAATACAGGTAGTCTTTGTTGAGTGTATTAGATGTTTTACTGTATTATTAATCTGCTGACAAAAGTTCATTTAAGGACACTGTATGATTGTCTGTTACGGGAGGAGCTGAGCAGTTCATGTCAAGGACAATAGGAACCGCTGCAGAAGGTTGTTGCAAATATACATTACGTGGGCACAACTGCTGATAAAGAGTGCAGTCAAACTGTCCGAACAGCTTGTGCAGTCAAAAGAAGAACTTGTAACAGATTGGAATTTCTCTATGATTAAACATCTGATGTGCAACTGTGTCAACCACGCCTTCTGATGTGTATAAAAGCTTGTATGTTTTAGTACTTCTTTGTACTCTGATGGAAGTAATCTTCTGTTAGACAAAGTGCCCGGAATATTCTGTTTATTCAATAAACGTTGAAGCTTCTTGCAATTTCACAGTGGTGTTCTGTTTATTTAACTTCGTACAGAAATTGTCCACAACCAAGAAACAACGAACGTGCAGGAGGACAACGAGGGTCCCTACAACTACGGGATTCGCTCCTCCGCTTTCATCTTATATATATTTTTGACTTAATGCAGGTTAAGAAATGTCACACAATACATGCATTTCATTTTTCATTACATGCAAATCATTTTGGAGTATTTTCAGTATGAGATTTTAAGGGTGATGAGCATTGTAGAATGCGATAAAGAGATAGAGTTTGTGTGTGTGTGTGTGTGTGTGTGTGTGTGTGTGTGTGTGTGTGTGTGTGTGTGTGTGTGTGTGTGTGTGTGTGTGTGTGTGTGTGTGTTTTACAGCCATTCATTTATTCATTCGTCTTACGAACCGCTTTATCTGCCGTAGCGGATCACGGGAAGCTGGAACCTATCCCACCTAGCTTAGGGCATGAGGCTGGGCAAACTCCAGGCATGACACCACTGCGCCGCGGAGCCACAAAAAGACAGACAACCATGCACGCTCACACTCACACACTACAGCCAATTTGGAATGGCCAATTAACCTGAAGCACATGTTTTTAGGGGTGTGAGGAAACCAGAGAGAAACCACGCAGATATGGGAAGAACATGCAAACTCTCCACAGAGCGGGAACCGCCTTGCTGTGCGGCAAGAGCATCCCGACTGGGCCACTGTGCCGCCAATTTACAGCCAGTTGACACACAATGATAGAGTACATATATTTAATACATCTAATACATTAATTAGATGTATTAAATAATACATAATAATCAAATTTAATACACTATTTTATAAAGCCTATCATTAATCCATCAATTGCTATGCCAAACACAAAAGTACTACTCCCTAAAACTTACCAGAAACAATTACACAGTGGTGGGCAGTCAGGGCGAGCAAGGTCTTCTCTGGTGGCCTAACCAGAAATCATGATGATATTTATGATAAAAGTTAATATTTTAATCCATTTTAAAATGTCATATATATATATATATATATATATATATATATATATATATATATATATATATATATATATATATATATATATATAAACATTAGGTTTAGGATATAATATGACATGGGCCATCACTAGGTCAGTGTTCTATTTTTACCTTAGAGAGGTTTTATCCAATCAGAATTCAGGTAACTTGTGTTACCGGTTTAAATGAAATCTCTCCAGGGTCTTCAGAATCAACAATTCAGGCACTGACTGAATGGATGGATGGATGGATGGATGGATACTCTAATAATCCCGGAGGAAATTGTACATAACAGACACATGCAGCATTAACAGGACTTATATACTAAACTATAACTAAAATATAAACAGTATTAGGTTAAAATATAAACAGTATAAAATTGAATTAAAATATAAACAGTGTGACAGCAGTTTGCCGCTGAAGGTGCTTCTCTGCTGGGAGAAGGTGGTGTGCAAGGGGTGGCTGGTATTGTTCATGATAGCCTTAACTTTAGACATGGTCCTGCTCTCCAGAAGCGTATCCATAGAGTCCAGGCTCAGCCCGACCACTGAGCCTGCTCTGCCGATGAGTCTCTTAAGACGGTCCATATCTCTTTTCCTGGCCCCGCCACCCCAACACACAGTAGCGTAAGACAGCACACTGGAGACTACAGACTGATAAAACATGAGAAGGAGCTTAGGACAGATGTTGAAGGTGGCCAGTCTCCTCAGGAAGTACATCTTGCTCTGCCCTTTCTTGTACACGCAAACAGGCATATATAATTAATAGACAGATGCAATCAGATCACGAGTTGGCAACCCTAAGGCCTTCTAGCTGGCCTCACATTGACTTACATGTATGTGTCCTGTGACTGGACACTCACTTCTGAGAAGACAGCGCTATGCAGACGTTATGCAGACGCACATTTGAAGAGAAGCTCTTGTGACACAAGGGTCCGATCCCTGAACAAGCTAACTTGTTCTAGCTAACAAAGTGTTCTTGAGGAAAAAAGGAGATTGCATTTGTCTTCAAATAACCCCATTTTAAAAGCTGTTTTGGTGAGTACAAGCATTTTATTTTTTGACTTTTCATATTTAATCTTCCCACCTATATATTTGTATAACCTCACTTGAAAACCTCACGCCGTCACATTCTCATGCTTTTTAACTCCACCCAGTACCTTTCAATCAAGCGCCCAACGAATCACGGTGCATCTTGCAGAAGGAATCACGTGAACAATATAGCATACGGCATCGGGCAGCGAGGCTTTTTGCTGCGGTTATGCCTTTCGTCCACACGGAAATGTGAAGTTTTTTGAAAAGTGAAGTTGTTTGAAAAACCACGAGTCTGCGTTCTCGTGTGGACGCTGTAACTGAAATTTTTCAATCGGGGGGGTTTCTCCCTGCGATGAAAACCTCTGTGACGTTAGTGTGTGTGACCTGTATCTATCTGTTCAACCAACTAGATTATCTGTATCCGTACCTGTACTCGGAATGGATGGGGCTTAAACCGGAAGTGGGTATGGTTTGACGCGAAATGGGTGGAGCTTAAATCGCTACATTATTTTAAGTCTAAAATTGATATGGATTGATCACAAGTTGCTGTATTTATTGTTTATTTTAAAAATATTTACAGAACAGCCTCAAAATTGAGATTCAGATCAATGTTTTTGATCACAAAGACAGGAGAAGTATTTACAGAATAAGTTTTTATGGAACTGAATCAGAACATGAATATTCTTAAGTCTATGAATGAATATTTACCGAAGAGCCTCAGAATTGATATTCAACACTTTTGATCACGGTAGTAAAGGAATTATATATAGAACAAGTAAACACAAAGTGCATTAATGAATGCAATAGGAAATTATCAACTACAAAGTATGCGTGAACAAAAATGGTCATACTCAACAAAACTTTTTAATTATTTTTCTTCTTTTTCATTTTTTTTTAATAATCAAACTGTTTTTTCTTTCAATTATTTATTCTTAACACCTAATGTTCTTGCCATTTTTTTTCACATAAAGTTAAACAATATTGATTACGGTGTGAGTGTGTTTGTGCGTGTGTGTGTGTGTGTGTGTGTGTGTGTGTGTGTGTGTGTGTGTGTGTGTGTGTGTGTGCGTGTGCGCTATGTCTCAGTTAAAATATTTATAAAGTATAGAAATTATTCATTTGAACAGTTTAGAACTTCTTCTTCTTTTCCTTCCGGCTTTTCCCTTCAGGGGTCGCCACAGCGAATAAATTTCCTCCATCTAGCCCTGTCCTTTGAATCCTCTTCTCTAACACCAACTACCTTCATGTCTTCCCTCATTACATCCATAAACCTTCTTTGAGCGAACGCACTTTCCTCCTCTCCTTCTTCGACCAACAGTAATACAATTTCCACCGGCGCCCTGTAGGTCAACAGCACCGATGGCGGTCGTTGTTAACCCGGGCCTCGACCGATCCGGTATGGAAGTCATAGGTTTGATTCCGATCTTTGATTTGGCAAAAGTTTTACGCCGGATGCCCTTCCTGACGCAACCCTCCGTAGAGTTTAGAACAAACAGGTTAAAAAAAAACAACTGGAGTGGAGGCGGTGGTTAAATAGTACATGCAACAAAAAAACAATAACAAGAAAGTTCACCAGGTAAACAAACACCGAAATAGAGACAAGCTGAACAAAACCTAAGATGAAAGACGTGAGGCACAGTGACGCCACCAACAGAGAGATCAGTAATTGTCTGCGTGTGCCGAGAGTGGGACAGGGACAAGCTCCACTCTAGCTGCTGTCTCTGTAGGGAGGGGCGGGAAGTATGTGTGACTGGCCAATCAAAGAGCGCGAAAACAGGATGATTTTCCTTCAGTCCGAGCACGTGTATTAACGGGTTTTATTCGTATAGTACTCGTACTCGTCACAAATGCGTTATCCGCACCGGATACTCGTATGAAATGAGTATCCGGCTCAACCATAGTATTTATTCAGAATTCCCAAGGTTTAGTGGATAATTGATTCATGTCTGCAGCTACTGGAGTTATTGTATAAATGTTTTTATTATCAGATTATCCAGCGGTTATGGCGCTCGGAAAAGTAAACAATATCAAAAGTAATCAACAGGTTATTTTACTGAGAAGATCTGTGAAACTGAAATAAAACATACAAAAACAGGATGTCAGGCCCTGATCCTTACACATTCGTAAATGCAAGACATATTAATATAAATTAGAGTTGTTATTAATTCCGTACAGTCTAACAGTAATGAATGGCAGCTAGCTCAATGCTAACATAATATGGAAAATCCTATTGACGGCTAGCGCTTTAGCATTGGTAGCGTGATTAACTTTTCCATACACACAGTAAACCAAAACAGGACATTATAACTAGTTGGATATCTCCGTCAGAATGTGATTCAGATTAAGCCACCTGAGATGAGTCGCGAGACATCCAAACTCTCATCCTCTGCATACATCAAGTGATACTTATACGGGATAATTACACCCCCAGGTGGGTTCACAGGGAACTTGTCCTCAGTATCCATTGACGATGATATGATTTTGGGTGATATCCTGATAAATAATGGTGAAAATGTTGGCTCGTTATCGGCAGTGATATGGATTCAACCCGATGTCTACGATTGCATCACTTCTGCTGTCATGGCGTGCTCCATAACTTACGATAAATTTTGTTTTTCTAAGTCCCCATTGCTCAAAGAAAAATAAAATGCCACCAAGCCTTTTTTACTTGTGTACTTCAAATACAGACCTGGTTCATTTTGACTTTACTGTCCCTTTAATTAGATTAGATTAGATCTAATATTAGACATTATTTAATGAGTTTGTATCAAATTTTCTTTTTTGCGCTGCGTATCGAATTTTATTTTGTGCGCTGCATAGATTTTGTTGTGCGCAGAGAATATGCAAGCAGTGCACAATAGCGCAAGAACACAGCTCAGATGGAACATTGGGTTTTAGTGAAAAATCTTTTGAGCTGTACACTACTTTACATTTAAGCCATGGAAATAACATATATAAGATATAACAAAACAGGTGCGAGAGTCAAGATGTGAATTCATCAAAAACCTTTTGTCAGTTCGTCGTACAAAATCCAAGCGGGGGTCAAAATCAGAAAATCAGGGAAAAGACGATACAAAGGAGGCAGGCAAAATCGTAATCCAACAGACATGCAAAAGGTCATACACTGGACATCAAAAGACAAAAATCGTGGTCAACAGGCAAAGTTCAAAATCCAGAACAAACGCAGAGAAGGCAAGACAAAACTCGTGGTCGTATGGAAGCGGTCTAGGAACAACAATAACGATCAGGCATACAAGATTCTCTGCTCTAATGGACACTGTGTTACATTGCGACAAACCTGAACTGAAGTGAAGTGCCTTAAATAGAGAGACCAGGGTGCAGTTGTTAGTTGCAGGTGGAACTAACGATTCTCTAGGGGACTAGGGGAAGAACAAAACACGGATTGGTTAACGACTAAACGAAACAATCTGGGGAAACAAACCAGGTGCAGTGAATCATGAATGCAGTGGTAACAGAAAACCAGAAAAGTGCATAAACTGAAAACCAATAAACAAAAGACAAAGTCAAAAAAAATGTGCATGGCAAAACAGAACACAGCAGATGCAGATCATCACAACATCTCAGCATGGTATCCAATGTAGCTATAACTATGGCAAGCATTAACAAGGTACATTGCACATATCTATGAAAAGTACATTTGTTTTACTGAGAAACATAAAATGCAGAAACATTACAAGGTCTTCCTTCATTTCATTTCATTTTCATTGTAATTTGTGTCATGAAAAGAGACTGAGGTTGTTCTCATCTCTGGTTCATTCAGGAGATTGTCCTCATTGGTCTCTGAGTTGGCAGGCTCACGAGCAGGATACCACAGAACCAACAGACGCTGAGTGTATTAAGGACAGAGTAAAGAGACAAATAGCCTGATACTTAACATGCAAAAAGCAAAGTAGAATGTAAATGAGAGGAAAAATAGTAAGCAGTATATGATGGTCTTTTTACCTCCTTTAAGGTGCCATTAATAGTCCAGATCTTAACAACAGCCCAGATTGGTACTGGAACTACAGTAAAGCAGGCCATGGTCCAGCCCAGAGCATAGGCCCAGTCTGGGTATACATAACCACGGCTGGATGTCAGGGGCTGGTAATTCAGCAACATGCAGATGAAGGAGGCCTTGAAGGAGAAATCAAGTCCTTGTGAGCACAAACAGAAAGTCTGTGATGTCCATTGTCTTCTCTTTAGTAAACTCTTTTAATTCATCATTTATCGTAAAACTACCACAATCCAAATTCAGCCTTTAACCCTCCCACTGAGCCTCATTGGTCAAGGGTAGGGTTGCCTCAGAGCAGGAAGATCATGGGTTCAAACTCCAGCATTTCCAAGATGGCCTATCTATGTAGAGTTTGCATGTTTTCTCCGTGTCTGAATTGGTTATTGTCAGGGTACTGTGGTTTCCCCCCCAAATCATAAAAGCATGTGTCTAAGGACCTTTAAGTGATGTTGGCCCACAGTGGCAAGCGCACCCATGGTGCAGCAGCCCAACCAACTCTCCAACTTACCTCATACTTTTGTTGTATGATTGTATCTTCTTTTCCTTTCGGCTTTTCCCTTCAGGGGTCGCCACAGCGAATCAGTTGCCTCCATCTAACACTGTCTTCTGCATCCTCTTCTCTCACACCAACTACCTTCCTGTCCTCTTTCACTACATCCATAAACCTGCTCTTTGGTCCTCCTCTTAGGCCTCCTGCCTGGCAGTTCAAAACTCAGCATCTTTCTACCAATATATTCACTATCTCTCCTCTGGACATGTCCAAACCATCTCAGACTGGCCTCTCTGACTTTATTTCGAAACTTCTAACATGTGCTATCCCTCCGATGTACTCATTTCTGATCCTATACATCCTGGTCACTCCCAAAGAGAACCTCAGCATCTTCATCTCTGCTACCTCCAGCTCTGTCTCCTGTCTTTTCCTCAGTGACACTGTCTCTCGGTCAAACAACATTGCCGGTCTCACCACAGTTTTATTCAACTTTCCTTTCATTTAAGACGACCTATTATTTTATTACTTACAGTACTTTAAATGTTTATGAACCCTGCCAATGTCATGGTTCTGTTCGTTTGGTATGTTCCGCAGGTCTGTGATTGTGTGAAGCTCATTGTCTCTTGACAGGTCAAGCTGTGACAGAGGGTGTGGCCGGCTCCTAGCAGCTGACGAGCCACACCAGTTCCCACTCTGCTCATCAGCCTCATCTTTAAAGGACCTGGCTTTTCCCTAAGAGGGTGCCAGATTATTCCATGCTGTTCTACTGATGTGAGTGTCTAGTGTTTCTCTCAGTTAACGGTTCTTTTCTATGTTTTTGGAGTTACGTCGTTTTTGCTCAGCTGCCTTTCGTTATCAAGCTCACCTGCGTTTTTGTTTAGCCTGAGCAATTAAGCTGTTGATTTTTACTCGTGTGTCAGTCTCTGTTCCTTGGGGTCCAGACTTGAACTATCCTTAACACCCTATACTTATATTAAACCACCCTCATCTGTATTACCTTTCACCACACTCTTATAGATTGTTTAAAGCACTGTTATGTCTTACAGAAGTGCGCTGTGCTCTGAAACTCATGGAACGCACCGCACTTCCAGATGCCGTCAGCCAATTGAATGCGCGTACGGTATCACGTGACTACCTACTAAAAATCCACAATGAGGTAAATCTGTGCGTATGGATGCGCAAATAAGTGAGGGATTACTTCACTATATCTGCGGCGCTGTCCCATTACCCATTGAAACTCTGAAGTGTAGGAGTGTTTAAGTTTTGTAATCACTTTAACATAGTGAGATTCATCTTATATGCGTCTGTTTTTCTACAAATAATACGACTTTAGCAATTTCTTCAGGTATAATTAAAAAGAACAAAATAAATATGCACGCAAAGATAATGAAATCTGTCCGGTTCAAAAATTATGATACCTGGAATAAGCTACACCTCAGAGCAGGACATGAGAGTCGCATACTGTACAATATGAATCCCGATGTACTATAGAAGCTTTTCGCCATGCTAATGATTGTCCAAATTAGGAATGACTGGGACACTTGTACACATGACAAACATGCTGTTGAGTCTTTCTGTGTTGTGTAGCTTACCATGAAGATTAGTGGGGTGATGTAGTGCCAGCACAGTTTGAATAGAAGACATGGTCTTTGTCCTGTCATCCCTTCGACTACATCACACATCCGTTCAGCACCTGTATGATGAACACACTTAAATATGTAAAACTTAAAAAATCTAAGAGTTGCAAAGTAGCAACTTGTACAACAATGATGAAGAAGAAGAAGATGCGCTCCTAGCGAGAGAAAAAGTTTGTTTTCTTACGTTATCGCTCGGGGATTTTCGCGAGTCAAAAAAAGTTGTAAGTCTTAGCCTTTTTTTCCTAAAAATAATAACGCCACTGTGGCTACACAGGCTAAAAACCTTGTAGCCATACGGAATTTGCTTCGCCTATGGTGAAGTGGCGAATGGCTAGCGCAAGCCCAGCTACGGCGGATACAGCGGCTGTACATGAAAATGAATGAATGACATTACAAAATTGTAGTGCATTACTAATCAATAGAATACACCAAGAAGAAAAGATTTTTCACGCTCCAATTTATGTCATGGCGGGAGCGGGACTCCAACCACCGATGGCTGGGCGATCAGTCTTCAAGACGATTGCTCTTCCGCTGAGCCATTGCCGCCCCAATTCTTTTTATTAATAAACTTTCCGACCAAAGGTTCGAGTGGGCTTGCCTCGCTCTCCTGTGTCCATCTCTGTTGTCAGTCACCCTGCTTTTGACTAGTGGCGCAGGTACGAACACTGCAGCCTACAGGTCCCTCAATGGGTCAAATTTAAAATGCTTGCACACTGACTTGCCACTCACGATTAATTGCTTTAATTTTTATAAGGCGTTAATTAATTAATCTAATTAATGCGTTAAACTGACAGCCCTAATATATGTACGTATTGAAGTATCTAAGTCATTTGTGAGAGGGTTGGAAGGGCGTTAGTGGGGAATGTGTAGGGAGGGAATGGGTGACATCATGTTATATAAATTATATAAGGCCACCAATCAGTTTTTGACAGATGTGATTATATTTCTCCGATGTCTCACATAAGCAAATTTTTGAAATTATTTCTAATAAAAAGTAACTCAGTTTACTTGTACGTTGACAGATAATAAAAACTGATAAAAGCATTGCATGAAAAAATGTCTGAAAAGATTAGGTAGATGACAGAAAATACAATAATTTGACGTGATTGCACTTACCAAAAGCCCAGCCAACTGCAACAGATTCGATCACACACAAAACCAATACACCTGCTCCATTTAGAGCATACTGGTCAATCAGCTGGAACAGGTATATGCCACCCTGGTCAACACATAACAGATTCACATACAGCATGTTGTGCCATCTGAAATTCTGCTCTCGAATGGAATATGTTAAGTACTGTTGTGTTTGTAAGTCTACACAGGGTGGTGGAGTACCTGAGTGGTGAAAATAATTTGTATGAGAAAGAAGACCAAGCAGAAGATGATGAGAAAGATTTCTCTGCGCCAAGGTCTGCGCATTTCTTTTGGGAACATGTCAGTTACAGATGCTGTTATAGTTTCCAAACCTGCAAACTAATACAAGAAATGAGAAAAAAAGACTTAGTTATAAAGCTTCATACCTCTGAAGTGAAGATGCTGGCTGGGTTCTCATTACCACCCGAAATAGTTGCTTTCATTTTTCAGAATGAAGATGTCAAGATATATTCATACTTGGTGCATAATAATTCTGCACGTGTGCTAAAGAGTTTTTCATTTTCAGTGTAGTTTACTCTCTAATGGTGTTGCTGACGGGGGCAGGATTGTGAAGTCTGACAGCTCCTATAGCCACAACCTTGCACATAGACAGTTGTGCAATATGACCTCTGAGTTCTTGGATTAGGCCAAGAGAGCCTTTCGGTAGCTGCACCCACAACTGAGCAGCCCTTTTAAGGATTCTCTTTAGTCACCCAATTAGGGGAGAGGGCTAGAAAAAGTACCCTAAACATAACATGCCTCTTTTTTTCCATGCCTGGACCACTGCATCCAGAGGGTCACCACAATGTGGAAGCACAAATTTCATTTTGGAACCTGGAATATGCAAACCCTCATGGACAACCAAGCTAGTGAGGGACCTGAAAGGCGAACAACCATCATGTAAAAAGATTCCAAAATCAATATTACAGCTCTTTCTGAAACCCATCTGGCTGATGAAGGACAGCTGAAGGAGGAAAAATGTGGATATACATTTTATCTGCAGAGGCACACTGGAGAGAGAATGGGTTGGAAAGAACCTCAATGACTTACTGCTGTTAACCAAGTGCTCTGAATACAACCTGGTTGTCATCAACACCCTTTTTCACCAAAAGAAAAGTTTAAACATCTTAGATGCAACCCCACACAAAACACTGGCATTTTATTGATTACGTCATTGTCCGCTCCCAAGACCATTTAGATGTTTTCAGCACAAGAGCAATGATCAGTGCTGATGAATGCTGGACTGACCGTGTCCATGTCTGATGCAGAAATTTAGACATCAAGAAGGACAGCCCCAACAAAGGCTTGATGGTGAGCATTTGGGAGAGGCCACCTACCAACAGCAACTGTAGGCAGCTATCAGCACAGACTTACCAGAGCAGTACCCAGAGGATATTGAAAAGCACTGGAATACCCTCTTTCCTACCATCATGATCTCCTGAAAAGCCGTTCTTGGTCACAGAATGCGGAAACGTCAAGATTGCCTTGATGAGAATGACAAAAAAATCCAGTAATTTATCAACATCAAGCAGAAAACCTTCATCAACTGGCAGAATGACACCAACTGCAAGAGGAAACGAGAAGCCCATGCCAAAGCAAAAGTAGCTGTCCAATAGCGGGTGAGAACACTGAGGAACTAGTCGTGGACACAAAAGGCCCTGGAAGTCCAGCAACTTGCTGACTCTGGTGACACCAGAGGCTTTTTCAAAGTCACAAGAGCGATATATGGCCCTAGCCGTCGTTGCATGACCCCCCTTTGCTCTATGGACAGACTCCCTGATTGAGGACAAGGAGCCTATAACACACTGGTGGAAGGACCACTATGAAGTGTTGATGAACGGGGATACCACCCGTGAATATGAAGCCCTGGTCCAACTCTCTCAACTGCACATCACTCAGAGTAAAGAAGAACCACATAGTCTCGAAGAGGTATAGGTCGCTATCAATTTTTTTTTTTTAAAAAGGCTCCTCAGCCTTGACGGTATCCCAGATGAGGTCATAGGAGAAGGTGGGTGGCCCTCCTTGAGCACATCCACACCCTGTTTCTCAAAATATGGGAGAATGAGGAAATACCTGCACAGTTGAGAAATACCTCAGTATTTTCCCATAGGCAGACTGTGGGAATTACCAAGGTATCCCCCATCTTTACACTGTAGAGAATGTATTAGTTTGGATCTTGGTCAACAGACTCACCCCCCTGTCAGAAAGCACTCTTACTCAATCTCAGGGCAGTCTCTGTCAGAGGTTAAGCAGGGATACGCTATTGCGCCATCCCTATTCTCTATCTTTATTGTCAAAATTATGTACAGGACTGATGAACGTCTGAACTACCTTTGGCCCTGAATCAGCAGATTTGGGGCCAAACCAACACCAAATCAATCACAGAGCTTCAATATGAAGACAATAAAGCTATTGTTGCTCTTGACTGCCTTTGCAGAGGCGTACATATAGCTTGGTCTGGCTATCATATCAAAAAGATGCAAATCCTCTATTAGCCACTGACAAACAGTACCACCTCTCCAGACATCTTTATTGAAAATACCAGGTTAAAAATGTGGACCACTCTTACGGCCGCAGTTCGTGTCTAACATGATGGCTATTTTGGCAGCCATCTATCATCTAAAGCCACCATCGCACCAGGCAGCACCACTGCCTTACTTGTACCAGTGGGGCATACTCCGGACTGAAGAAGAGGGTCTTTGAGAACTGTGATCTCCAATCAAGAAACAAAATCCAGCTCTACAAAGCTGTATTGCTCCCCACTGTTTTTATGGGTCAGAAGCCTGGAACACTTACAGGTGGTACCTGAGAGCACTTGAGGACTTCCACTAGAGATGCCTCAGCAGAATCCTCAGGATAACCTGGAAGGATCAATGGACCAACCCCAACGTCCTGGAGGAGACTGGTATTCCTACCATCACTGCCATCTCGCCCAACACTAGCTCAGATAGGATGGCCATGTCATACGAATGCGTTATTATCGCCGACTCAAACAAGTCCTGTACTCACAGCTTGTCCAAGGAAAATGTGCCATGGGAGGTCAAAAGAAAAGGTACAAAAATAGCATCAGAGATCATCTCAAGAAGTGCCACATATCCCTGAGCGGGAGGTCACAGAAAAGAACAGGTCTATCTGGAGATGAGCTGTTCAAGAAGAGGCTGCACAATATAATGACAATTTCCACAGTACTGCAGTGCAGAAGCGCAAAAAGAATGACTCCTCTTTCTCCAATAAAGTTTCACTAAAACACACAACTACCAATGCCCACCCATGTCCAAATTGCACCAAAATATGAGGGTCCAGGATTTTGACCTCTGTGCACCCGAAGACCCACAAGAACCAAGGATGACAGAAATATTCAAACACGAGTGTCCACCGATGATGACTTTCTAATGCCTTTTCTGTCTGTGGGATCCATGTTGTCTTTTCTTTTTGTTTCCTGTATCTGTCATTCTCTGTTCTTATTCTCCACAGCGATTGATTATATACTTCAAATAATGTCTTCCGCATTGTGTCACTTGCTTGTCATTCCCTCTTTATTTGTGATTTTAATCTCTGTGATTGCTGTTAGCCTCCAGTTGCCTGGGGTTTTTCTTGTCTTCTTGCCATTTTCCCTTATTTTCCCAGTGTTTCCAATTTCCCAATGAGTTTTCTTGGTTTTGAATGTTGGCTCCTGTCCCATGAATTTATGTGTAATGAACATATTGCCTCTGTGATTGGACCCAGTTTCTCCTCCAACCTTATCGGGCGTGGAGTTCTTAAGTAACTTTCTGTTATATGTCATCATGGTGAGATTCCCACAATGACACTGTTAACATGTCTTAGCAGACAATCTTCATTGTGAATCCTAAAAAATTCTTATTACTGCGTGACTACAAGTGTTTATAATCAGCTTTTTATCCTATAATGTTAGCCTTAGTCTTGGGTCATCATAAATTGCAAATGAATACCCCCAGCTTGGAGCCACCGGATTTATGAGGACCAAAATCCCAATTTTTGGTCCCATGTTTTGGACAAAATTATGTCCAGCCACAATATGGTACTGTATGTGCAAGAAGTCATATATATAAAAAAAATTGGCAAAATATCCTTTAACAAAGCGCAAAATAGAAAAATATTATTCTTGCAGCAATTCGGTTTCAAAATGTTTCCCACAGCATAAATTAATGGATCTTGGATCATCTGACAAGAAGTAAGTATTCAGTTTAATTTTTTTTCAATTTTGTCTTTGTCATTTCAAATCCTGTCCTGCCCCACTTGCAATCAGTTCATTCCATTCATCTGCCTTCTCCCTACTCAATTGCTGCCACTCCCCGTATCTGCCTCCACTCTTCATATACCCAGCTCAGCACTCAGTTCTCTGCCAGATTGTTTAGTGTTTGCTCTGACTCTCAAGCCTTTGGTAGGTGCCTGTGTTTTGATCCTGTACCTGGGGATGTCATATGAGGCCTCATTGGGCTTCAAACTCTTTTGGACAAATGTATTGAGAAGGGGTTCATTACTCGAAGCTTCATTCATTGAGAATGTGGGCATTCTCGTCTGGCAAGGTGGCTGCACTGTTATCATACAAGGGTCGAAACTAGACATCACTACCTGTACCTCATTCTGCCTGATGTCTGGTCTCTGCCTTTCGCCTTCCCCTCATTTGATCTGTCCACCTGTCAGGATTTATTCCTTTACCTGACTCTGCTTGATTCCTAGACCCTACCTTTTTGCCTGTCTTTCATCTGGACTGATTTATGTGTTATCTGAACCCTGCTTATCTAATTAAATATTTTGAGATTCTTGACCCGCCTGCTTTTCTGTCGTGCTTTTGGGTCCCCTCTACCAGTCTTGTTAATTTTGTGACAGCTTGTTATTAAAACACAATGGTCCAATGTACAAATGAACAGGAAAAAGGAGAGAAGAAAGCATATTAATGGCTAGTGCTGACTCCCAGCATATTACCAGCGTGTCCAGTCCCAACATAATGAGCATAATGAAGAAGCAGACAGCCCACAGCTGAGGCAGGGGCATCATGGCGACAGCTTGAGGAAAAGCGATGAACGCCAGCCCAGCACCTGGAGACCAGAATAAACAATTCACTTTTGTTTTTTGTCATTTTTAAACAAAGCTGTAAAAGTAGATTTGATTCTCATCTATAACATACTAGATATCATATCAGCTTAAAACCACACCTGACTGAACGACCTTGTCAACAGGGAGTCCCTGCTTCTCTGCCATGAAGCCCAGAACAGAGAAAACTGCAAACCCAGCAACAAAGCTGGTGCAACCATTGAGCAGACATAGCCACAGACTGTCCCTAGACACACACACATACACACACACACTCTCTCTCACACACACACACACACACACACACACACACACACACACACACACACACACACACAGTCATCCTGCAGTGAAAGTCTAATAATTTTGAACTAAGATATAATACAAATGTATGTTTGTACACTCAGCAGCTGCTATAAGGGAGAGGAGGAGACAGATTGTATCTTATTTTTGAATGAACTGACAGTAACAAGGAGATTTATGCAAATAATGAGCAACATATGATGCAGCGGTCTAAGTACCCAAATCAGCCCACTTTCACGGCAGTGGAATCATTCAAAAACTGAAAAAGAATGGGCAAAACTTCAGCAATGGGCAAAACAAATCATCGACAATGTCTTTTCTACAGATCTTCTGGCTTACTTGTAACAGTTGTTCTTGACTTTGTTGTAGCTTCCCAGTGTGATTAGTGTTCCTCCAACAAGACCATATGAGAACAGTACCTGAGTACAAGCGTCCAACCACACCTAATTAACAAAGATGAGAAATCACATGTAATCAAGTCATCAGAACTGAAGTAAGTGCTTTAAATTTTTTTCTAGCCAATTTATTGTCTTTGTTAGACAGGACAACTCAAAAGATTTGAACAATAAGTGAAACCAGGTGGTGAACTTTAATGGGGTGAGTGCTCACACCACTAAGCTCTCTGCATTTTAAAATTAAGATAAATGTTGAACCTGTTCACTTGGGGCAAAAAACAAACTGATTAAGAGAACATGTTTTATGTCAAGATTGTGGCAGTGGCGAGAGGGTGCAGAGAGAGATAATGATGCTTGGTAGTGCTGCCTGCTAAAGTCAAAGTCAACTTTATTGTCAAATGTACTATACATGCACGACATACAGCACAGATGAAATTGCAGTCCTCTCAGACCCACGGTGCAAACAACACAAAGTATGACTTGACTAGCTAACTTTGAAAGTTAGTTGATGTATCTATCACTTTTCATTTGTGTTAAAATAAAGACCCTTATCAAACATTATAATCTACGTTGTCACTGTACAGAACCCACAGAACCCACAGAACATAACAGAACACTGAACATACACAATAGCAGAGACAATAACTGCTCCACTGACAGAGACAATGGGGGAGCAGATTCCACAACAGACTTGAGAAAGTGTGGGAAAAAAAACCCAAAGCTGATCTTCCTACTTCCAGAGAGTACAGAAGCAGCAGTGGATCAGTCCACGATGTCTTGGACTGGAATTAGAGGGTGGCCAATCCAGGACCCGTGTAGGCCAAAAAGTTTCGGCGCAACAAAACATAGCCATATGTATATACAGTATATATATATATATATACTGTATATATATATATATATATATATATGTGTGTGTGTGTGTCCCAATGGGACATACCACCGAAAGTGGTTGAGAACGTGGTTGAGAACGACAAGTCTTGTTGCTGGCTAACAAAACGGACATAGAGGTGATGGACAAAGAGCAGAAGAGAGCAGTGGTGATAGATGTGGCGATTCCAGCTGACGCCAACATCAGGAAGAAGGAACATAAAAAGATTGAGAAATATCAAGGGTTGAAAGAACCGCTGGAACAGATGTGGAAGGTCAAGGTTAATGTGGTCCCCATGGTAGTAGGAGCACTTGGGGCAGTGACCCCCAAACTGGAGGAGTGGCTCCAGCAGATTCCTGGAACAACATCTGAAGCCTCAGTCCAGAAGAGTGCAGTCCTAGGAACAGCTAAGATACTGCACAGAACCCTCAGACTCCCAGGCCTCTGGTAGAGGACCCGAGCTTGAGGATGACACACAGATACCACCCCACAAGGGTGAAAGGAACATTTTTTAATATATGCAGTATATACAATATATATATATATATATATATATATATATATATATATATATATATATATATATATATATATATATATATATATATATATATATATACAGAGAGAGAGAGTAATCCCTCGCTTATTTGTGCTTCATGGGCAGCACGGTGGCATTGCGGTTAGCACTGCTGCCTCACAGCAAGAAGGTCATGGCTTCAAACACAAGCATTTCCAGCATGGCCTTTCTGTGAAGAGGTTGCGTGTTCTCTCTATGTCTGAATGAGCTTTCTCTGAGTTCTACGTTTTCCCCCATCATCAGGAAAAACATGCTTCTAAGGAATATCAGGTCATGTTGGCCCATAGTGGCGGCGCACCAAAGGTGAAGCAGCTCTGGACCAGCTCTCCATCTGACCGTCCAATTTCGTTGTACCAATTGTATAATGACAAATAAAGGTATTTCTTTCTTTGAGATGCACAGCTTCACTACATCGCAGATTTTTAATAGGTAGTCATATGACACTGTACGCGCACGCTATTGGCTGACAGCATTTGTGTGTGCAATGCATTCCGACTCACATTTTCTACTACAATTTTTCTTTAATAAAAAGCACTTCAAACAGCCTATAAAAGTATGGGAAAATGTAATACAGATATAAGGTTTAATATCAGTATGTGGATGGTTCATAAATGTTTAAATTACCGTAAATAATAAAATAAATGGAATTTTGTTTTTCAGCTGGAATCGCCATCTATCACCACTGCTCTCTTCTGCGCTTTGCCTTATATATATATATATATATATACATATATATATAATATATATACATATATATATACACATTGTATATTTCCCTCCTAGAGCTCCTCCAAAGACAACTTCTGCGTCATTCCTAATTGCACCTGGAGTAGCCATCTCCCATTCTCCTAATGGTGTTTACTTCATGTTATGCACAGAGTGCTCCACCAGAAATCAAGCAGCAGAAACTAAGGACCTGCTGCCCCAGACCTTGATCCTCAGCTACATCATCTGTGATCTTACTGTCTGCCCAGCAGTTCTCTCAGCCTCATTTAGTAATTTTCCACTGAAACTCAAAACATAGCATTAACTAAGCCCAGCTTTTACTTCCTTCTTTACCGGAAGGTTTTGTTTACTTGCTTAACTAGAATTTTACATATCCTCGGAATAAAGTGTTCCTGATTTGTTTGCAATACCTCGACTCAAATTTTCAGCATGTCATTGCTGTTTTCTTGTTAATAAAGGTGAATTTTCTGCAGTGCCTTTCAGGATTCATGGGCTAGACAACTGTAGTATTTGTCTGAAGGTTCTCACCTGAAGGTCAGTCAGACGAGACAGATCTGGATAAAGGTAATAGACAACACCTTGCCAAGCTCCAGGCAGAGTCACTCCCCTGACCATCAAGATGGCTAGCATCAGATAGGGGAACAGAGCCGTGACATACACCACCTGGAATTTTAATAATAATGGATTAGATTTATTTAGCACTTTTCTAGACACTCTGTGTGTGTGTGTGTGTGTGTGTGTGTGTGTGTAGCATTAAAATTGGAGGATGGAGGAGGGACAGGTGGGGCGTATATAGGGAGAATGCAGCCCCCTAGAGCACTGCAATCTGCGCCACAACTGAGTCCACTCCCCTCACCCCTACCCGTTTCAAAAGCCCTAACTGTGCCCTATGTGTGCCTAAAGGTTATTATGTATAGTGCAGTGTGAGGTGAACATTAGGAGGCAATCTGGATACGCATGGACAGGGCTGTACGGGGGACTAGAAACAAAGCCGGCCAATCAGCCCGAGCCCACAACTTGGCCCAGCCACCCCCACCAGGGCCTCAGCCCAGCCACAAGCGTCCAGTGATCGCGATATCAACGACCGCCAATCACCGACCAACTGGCAACAGGTCCAAGCTATCAACCCGACCCACAACAACAGCAACCCAGAGACGCACCACCATGGCACTACAGCGGGAAAGGAAGGCGACGCATAGCCTGACCCACCAGGCCCGGCCGTCAGGCCACAGAAGGCCATCCCAACAGCACCGGGGCAGCCAGCAGGCCAAAGCCATCAGAAAACTCAGGGGGTGCAGCCGCCAAACAGCCAAGCCCCCCCCCCCCCCCCCCCCCGAACCAAACCACAGCGCCACACCACCCACCAGCCAGCCACCCACACCCAGCCTGGCGCCTCAGGACCGCAGCACATGCGTACCAACAACCACCAACCGGCCAACAACGGTCGATAGCCAGCAGCCAGTCCGTCCGTGCCGCACTGATGTACTTTGCAGCGCCACCGTCAGTTCACCAGCCAAACTTTGTATAAACTTTATGACTAAGAAAGAAAGAAACAGACAAACAAATACTCAACTGCCAAGTATGTTTATCAACTCATCTTCAAAGTGGAGCTGTTATACATCAGAAAATAGCCGGTTTTAACTCTGTCCATCCATCCATCCATCCATCCATCCATCTTCTTCCGCTTATCCGGGGTCAGGTCATGGGGGCAGCAGCTTAAGCACGGAAGCCCAGACTTCCCTCTCCCTAGCCACTTCGTCCAGCTCCTCCGGGAGAATCCCAAGGCGTTCCCAGGCCAGCCGGGAGACATAGTCTTTCCAGCGTGTCCTGGGTCATCCCCGGGGCCTCCTCCCGGTAGGACGTGCCCGGAACACCTCACCAGGGAGGCGTCCAGGTGGCCTCCTAACCAGATACCCAAGCCACCTCATCTGGCCCCTCTCGATGCGGAGGAGCAGCGGCTCAACTCTGAGTCCCTCCCTGGATGACCGAACATCTCACCCCATCTCTAAGGGAGAGCCCGGACACCCTGCGGAGGAAACTAATTTCGGCCGCTTGTATCCGGGATCTCCTTCTTTCGGTCACGCCCCACAGCTTATGACCATAGGCGAGGGTAGAAACGTAAATCGACCGGTAAATTGAGAGCTTTGCCTTTCGGCTCAGCTCCTTCTTCACCACGACGGACCGATACAGAGTCTGCATCACTGCAGATGCTGCACTGATCCGCCTGTCGATCTCCCGTTCCATCGTACCCTCACTCGTGAACGAGACCCCGAGATACTTGAACTCCTCCACTTGGGGCAGGATCTCATCCCCAACCCGGAGAGGGCACTCCACCCTTTTCCGACTGAGGACCATGGTCTCAGATTTGGAAATGCTGATTCTCATCCCAACCGCTCCACACTCGGCTGCGAACCGCTCCAGTGAGAGTTGGAGATCACGGCTTGATGAAGCCAACAGCACCACGTCATCTGCAAAAAGCAGAGACGCAATACTGAGGCCACCAAACCGGACACCCTCAACGCCTTGGCTGCGCCTAGAAATTCTGTCCATAAAAGTTATGAACAGAATCGGCGACAAAGAGCAGCCTTGGCAGAGTCCAATCCTCACTGGAAACAAATCCGATTTACTGCCGACAATGCAGACCAAACTCTGACATCGGTCGTGCATGGACTGAACAGCCCTTATCAAGGGGTTCGGTACCCCATACTCCCGAAGCACTCCCCACAGAACCCCCTGAGGAACACAGTCGAACGCCTTCTCCAAGTCCACAAAACACATGTAGACTGGTTGGGCAAACTCCCATGCCCCCTCAAGGACCCTGCGGAGGGTTTAGAGCTGGTCCACTGTTCCACGGCCAGGAAGAAAACCACACTGCTCCTCCTGAATCTCGGATTCAGGAGGAGCAGTGTGTCTGTCCATTCTGTTTGTATATATGTAGAGATGGGTCAGACACACTGACGTCACAGCAGTTTGTGTCGCAGGGAGACACCCTCCGGATAGGAAACGTTTTGGTTAAAGCATCCACACAACAACGCATACTTTGGCCAGCGTTTTCAAAAAGTTCACTTTTTGTCCAGATATCTGCGTTGTTGTGTAGACGGAAGGCGTAACCATAAGAAAAAAGTTGTGTTTTCAAAAAGATTCGGCTATGTGTGGACGGCCTAAGAATCCACTCTACACACAGGTTAGTAGGTACATGCATATATACAGTACTGTATATAGTGTGTAGAGGCTCGTACACATAGACACACACTCATAAGGGGCCTGTGGGCAGGCAGATCCTTCATAGTGCGCCTCCAATAAGTAACTTGTAAAGGGGATGGCGCCTTGCTCAAGGGCGCCTCGGCAGTGCTCAGGAGGTGAACTGACACCTCCCCCTGTCAGATCACAATCCGAAGTGAGTGGGTGGGAGCGGAGATCGAACTGCCGATCTTAAAACATTGGACGACCCACTCTACTGCCCGCTCTACCGCTGAGCTACTGCCACCCCTGTTCAAAGAAACTAAGCAATCACAAAAGATCATAAAATCATGATAATAATTAATCATAAAAGATGAGAATATGTGTAGTTAAATTCAAAATTACCCAGGAATCAAACTGCTTCTACTGTCTTACATGACCAACTATGTGGCAGTCCTGTCCTTCTGACATCTTATCCATCTATTTTATGTGCATGTCCATGTAAAAAAAATAATTTCCCCTGACCTTTCCTGTAGAGCGGACTCCTTTCCAGATGCAGAAATAGCAGCTCACCCAACAGGCAAGTTGACACAACAGCAGCTCCCATTGTACTGTACCAATTACCTCGATTCCTTCAGACATAGATAGCACTCCTCTCCTGTATGGGACCACCAGATACAGTGATGATTAGACGCATAAGGAGCTACAAGAAATAACTTTATTTGCTTGATCTGTCCCTGTTGTTTTACACTGCAAAAATAAAATATTCTGAATCGAGGCAATATTTGTATTTTTATTTTGCTGTTGAAAAAGACAGTTATGAAAACCAGGGTGGTTTTATCTGAGTGTTTGAAGCCACTTTTTCCTGAATTATCTTCATAAGATAAGACATTATCTTGATAAGATAATTACTTTATACAATTTTCATGGCACTGACAAATCTAAAGCGTGCAACACAATTTACAGCTGTGCAGTCACTAACCTGTAAAAAAATGCATTTAAGTACAAGTAAATACAATTTTAAAAAAGGAATGTTTTTTACATTGATGTGGTAACAATGACTCACTCCCAGAATTCAGAGACTGAAGACACGGTGAGATTTCCAGATGTCCACTTTACTGTCAGATTATCACTTTGAATTGCAGTCATGTTTGCAAAGGTGATTTCCACGCATTTCTCTGTTGATTTAAAGACAGATTATTAAAGTTCAGTGAGTACACTTTCAATCAATATCAGCTACACTTGTAAAGCAGCAGTGAAGAACAATTTATTTTCCAATACCTTACCCAAGGATCCTTTAATATGCAGTCACTGTCAAGCATTGATCTATCAAATTGCTTTTGTTTTGTTTTTTGCAGGTTGATTTTCTCCCTAAACCATGTCCATTTGCTTTGTATTCTGTCATCTTGTATGTCGTATTGCTCTGTATTCTTAACAAGAAACCAGGTCAAATTGACTATTATATAAATATAACCTTTTTATGATATGAACATAACATACTCAATAACTATTAACTTGTTCTTTTACAGTATTTTTATAGTTTATAAGAAGGGAACTCTATAAATGTGTTTTCATTGCAATATCCTCACAATACAATGGTGTACATTTATGTTTTTTTCTCACAAAATGACAAGTGAATCACAGCCACTAATAGATTATTATACATAAGAAATATTTGATTTGATTATGACTTAAAGAGAAAAAAATATGAAAGGTTTAAACTTTGTGTGACTATTATATGTCCAATATTCTGTTCATTTGTACGCTAGATGTTGCATGCTCAACTGTCCAGGTAGATCACACTTAAATCCCCGCTAATATGTTTGAATACAGTAAGCTCACCTAAAAACCTCACGCTGTCACGCTTCCGGCGCCTACGCAGAAGTTCGGGCCACTAGCTGAGTTAGCTCCAGTCTTCACATTTGTCCATATATCTCACTTATGGAGTCATTTTGGCTTCGTCAAACAGCGCTTTATATTATTTGATTGTGACAGACCTCATGTGGTCGTGTGGAGAACCACAATGATTTATTAACCAAGACCGAAATCACGAAGCAGGCGTCTAACCCGGATGGTCGGACGGTAATGCCGAAGCGACCTTTGTCTTCACATTTGTCTGTCACACACACACGGAGCCGTTACGGCTTCGTCGGACACAGCGGTTTGTTTTTTTGTGACGGCGAAGGAAAAAAAAATAAAACGACGTCAGATATAGCATGGTGTTTAAAGAACCTGACCTGTGTTCCAGGGATTGCTGCAGGTGGCCCAGGGCAGTGGGTCTCTGAAAGAGTAGATGAAGTAAAGAAGTGCCCAGGCCAAGATTAGGGTATACATTCTGGAAATCAGCTGGATCATGATGAACGAATAGCCAGCCCCTGGAGGGAGAGAACATCCACAACTCTTTGAAGACTGATAAATATGGTGCAACATACAAAAAGTAACTATCCTGCATTTGTTAATCAGTTTGTTTGAAAATAAATTATAGTAGACCAAATATGCTCACTGCCAAATTCAACACGTCCCTGAGGGAGCCAGCTATCTGGTAATGCTTCAAGACAAACCCTTCAACACAGTGCTGAAAAGTGGTTGGAGGAATAATTCTTTAAATATGATGAGGCAGGACCAGTCTTTGTTAATGTTGTATATTTTCTAGTCTGTGGGTATTTTTATTTCCCCCAATCAGAATTATGTACATGCTATTAGTTTTATATTCTTCACATAGATAAGGGATTGATTCTTCTACACTGTACAGAGCCTTTCCATTTCTCCTCAGTTGTGAAATCTGATTACACTGTGTCACGTCATTGTGAGTTCCATTGACATGACCATGTAGGAACTAATGGTGTACTCGCTCATCACTATCTGTATCTGTTCAACCATCTAAATGATTTGTATCCGTATCTGTATTTGGAATGGGCGTGACGTCAACCAGAAGTGGGTGTCGTTTGGCCTGAAATGGGTGTGGCTTAAATCTGTACATTATTTTAAATCTGAAATTGATATGGATTGATCAGAAGTTGCTATATTATTTAATGTAGCCGCAAGAGGACACAAGCCAGTGTCTTATTTTGCCGGTCCCAAGCCCAGATAAATACAGAGGGTTGCGTCAGGAAGGGCATCCGGCGTAAAACTTTTGCCAAAGCAGAGATGCGAATCAAACCTATGACTTCCATACCGGATCGGTCGAGGCCCGGGTTAACAACGACCGCCATCGGCGCTGTTGACCTACAGGGCACCGGTGGAAATTGGATTACTGTTGGTCGAAGAAGGAGAGGAGGAAAGTGTGTTCGCTCAAGGGAAAGAGAAGAGAAACACCAAGAGTATAGGACTAAGAGTAGGGACGTTGAATGTTGGAACTATGACAGGAAAAGGTAGAGAGTTGATTGACATGATGCAGAGAAGGAAGGTAGACATACTGTGTGTACAGGAGACCAGGTGGAAAGGTAGCAAGGCTGGAAGTTTAGGAGCAGGGTTCAAGTTGTTCTATCATGGTATAGATGGGAAGAGAAATGGAGTAGGAGTTATCTTGAAGGAGGAGTTTGTTAGGAATGTCCTGGAGGTAAAAAGAGTGTCGGATAGAGTGATGAGTCTAAAGCTAGAAATAGAAGGTGTGATGTTCAATGTTGTTAGTGGGTATGCTCCACAGGTAGGATGTGAGCTGGAGGAGAAGGAGAAATTCTGGTTGGACTTTGATGAAGTGATACAGAGCATGCCTAGAAGTGAGAGAGTTGTCATTGGAGCAGACTTCAATGGACATGTTGGTGCAGGAAACAGAGGTGATGAGGAGGTGATGGGCAGGTTTGGTATCCAGGAGAGGAACGCAGAAGGACAGATGGTAGTTGACTTTGCAAAAAGGATAGAAATGGCTGTAGTGAATACTTTCTTCCAGAAGAGGCTGGAACATAGAGTGACCTATAAGAGTGGTGGTAGGAGCACACAGGTAGACTACATCTTGTGTAGACAGTGTAACCTGAAAGAGATCAGTGACTGCAAAGTAGTGGTAGGTGAGAGTGTAGCCAAACAGCATAGGATGGTGGTGTGTAGGATGACTCTGGTGGTGAGGAAGATCAAGAGGGCAAAGGCAGAGCAGAAGATGAAATGGTGGAAGCTGAAAAAGGAAGAGTGTTGCTTGACTTTTAGGAAGGAGTTAAGACAGGCTCTAGGTGGTCAGGAGGTGCTTCCAGATGACTGGACAACTACAGCTAATGTGATCAGGGAGACAGGTAAGAGAGTACTTGGTGTGTCATCTGGAAGGAAAGTAGATAAGGAGACTTGGTGGTGGAATGAGGAGGTACAGGAGTGTATACAGAGAAAGAGGTTAGCTAAGAGGAAGTGGGACACTGAGAGGACTGAGGAGAGGAGACAGGAGTACAGGGAGATGCAACGTAAGGTGAAGGTAGAGGTAGCAAAGGCCAAACAAGAAGTCTTTGATGACTTGTATGCTAGGTTGGACAGTAAGGAGGGAGAGACTGATCTATACCGGTTGGCAAGACAGAGAGATAGAGATGGGAAGGACGTGCAGCAGGTTAGGGTGATTAAGGATAGGGATGGAAGTCTATTGACAGGTGCCAGTAGTGTGATGGGAAGATGGAAAGAGTACTTTGAAAAGTTGATGAACGTGGAAAATGAGCGAGAACAAAGACTAGAAGGGGCGACTGTTGTGGACCAGGATGTAGCAAAGATTAGTCAGGATGAAGTGAGGAGGGCATTGAAGAGGATGAAGAGTGGAAAGGCAGTCGGTCCTGATGATATACCTGTAGAGGTATGGAAGTGTCTAGGAGAGGTGGCAGTAGAGTTTCTGACTGGGTTGTTCAACACGATCTTAGATAGTGAGAAGATGCCTGAGGAATGGAGGAGAAGTGTGCTGGTGCCCATTTTTAAGAACAAGGGAGATGTGCAGAGTTGTGGCAACTACAGAGGAATAAAGCTGATGAGCCATACAATGAAGTTATGGGAGAGAGTAGTGGAAGCTAGACTAAGGGCAGAAGTGAACATTTGTGAGCAGCAGTATGGTTTCATGCCAAAAAAGAGTACTAAAAATGCAGTATTTGCTTTGAGGATGTTGATAGAGAAGTACAGAGAAGGCCAGAGGGAGCTGCATTGTGTTTTTGTAGATCTGGAGAAAGCTTATGACAGGGTGCCTAGAGAGGAACTGTGGTATTGTATGAGGAAGTCTGGAGTGGCAGAGAAGTATGTTAGAGCGGTGCAGGACATGTATGAGGACTGTAAGACAGTGGTGAGGTGTGCTGTAGGTGTGACAGAGGAGTTCAAGGTGGAGGTGGGACTGCATCAGGGATCAGCTCTGAGCCCCTTCTTGTTCGCTATGGTGATGGACAGGCTGACAGACGAGGTTAGACAGGAATCTCCATGGAAGAGTGAGGGTACAAGGAGAAGAGATCAAGAAGGTGGAGGATTTTAAGTACTTAGGATCAACAGTCCAGAGCAATGGAGAGTGTGGAAAAGAGGTGAAGAAGCGGTCCAGGCAGGATGGAACAGGTGGAGGAAAGTGTCAGTTGTGATGTGTGATAGAAGAGTTTCAGCTAAAATGAAAGGAAAGGTGTACAAAACTGTGGTGAGACCAGCGATGTTGTTTGGCCTAGTGACAGTGTCACTGAAGAAAAGACAGGAGACAGAGCTGGAGGTAGCAGAGATGAAGATGCTGAGGTTCTCTCTGGGAGTGACCAGGAAGGATAGGATCAGGAATGAGTACATCAGAGGGACAGCACATGTTAGAGGTTTTGGAGATAAAGTCAGAGAGGCCAGACTGAGATGGTTTGGACATGTCCAGAGGAGAGATAGTGAATATATTGGTAGAAGGATACTGAGTTTTGAACTGCCAGGCAGGAGGCCTAGAGGAAGACCAAAGAGGAGGTTAATGGATGTAATGAGGGAAGACATGAAGGTAGTTGGTGTGAGAGAAGAGGATTCAAAGGACAGGGCTAGTTGAAGGAAATTGATTCGCTGTGGCGACCCCTGAAGGGAAAAGCCGAAAGGAAAAGAAGAAGAAGAAGTTGCTATATTATTTATTTTAAAACTTTTTTCAGACCAGTCTCTAAAATTGAGATTCAAATCAATGTTTTTGATCACAAAAGTAGAGAACTAAAGTAGACAACTAAAGTAAGTTTTTATGAACTCAGAACATGAAGTGCATTAATGAATACAACACATGCAATAGGAAATTATGAACTACAAAGTATGCATAAACAATAATTGTCATACTAATTTTAATTTTTAATTTTATATACTGGTTTGATCCCCGAAGGGAAATTAAGAACGCACACTCTAGTTACTAGTTCAAACGCATGCATACATATATTCGTGAGTACAGGCCCCTGACCCGCGCAAGCGGATGAAGTGGTCAGGAAAATAAATGAATGAACGATCACGAGTATTGACGAGATTTACTTGTAACATGCTCGTACTCGTCAAAAATGCGTTATCCGTACCGGATACTTGTCTGAAACAAGTACCCGGCACAACTGCAGTATAAACCTCTCTTACATCTCATAGACCTTTGGCACTGCTATGTCTGTTGTCACTCGGGAACCCATCCATCAATGACAACCCCTGATAGCGCCATAATGCAGACTTGGGCTTCTCATCAACTTTGCCCTGTTCTTTCCTTTCTTATAATGAACATTTCTGTAACTTTGTCATTGACAGGTTCACTGCCCAAGCAAGCCCTATCATAAAGAATTACTTTTGACATCAGTCGTATGAAACACTTTCACCACCACCAGTGAACAATGGGAATTTCTTTGATGGTGTTTACCTGTTGCTCTACTTGGAGCATAGACAAGACAATGAATATGGGAGAGTATGGGAGGTCCAGCTGAGGAAATATGAAAACCAGCCACTGTTACCTAGTATTTTTCTCGCTAATGCTCAGTTTCTGCGTATAATAATTTGGATTAACATGTTAGCTTTCCAGGTATCAAGAACTGCAATTAGATTTTTAGAGAGCCTTGGTCGACACCTTAGTCCCAGATATGCCATTGTTCCTGAACTGCCAGAGGGGTAACCCCAGGCTTTGCAGGTAGGCAGTACCACAGTCTTCTCCTGTACTCCCTGCTTGTCCATGACTGTGTGGCCACACACAGTTAAAGCACTATTATTAAACTTGTTGATGACCTCAGGTAATGGGACGGACCACAAAGATGAGGTCAAAGCATTAGCATATTGATGCCAAAGCAATGATTTCATTCAAATTATTAGTAAAAACCAAGGAGCTGATTGTGAATTACAGAAAGACACAGGACAAAAACAATACCTCCCTTGACATCAATGGTGCTGTGGTACATGCTTGCCATGCACTTGATAATTAAGTCTCGAGGCATCTTGAAGTATGTGTCTCCAATCATTTGTCGCCTTGAAACTGAAATCTGTTAATGATGGAATCCTGTTGACCTGTTGATGGCTGGTCTTGCAGTTTCCAAACAATATATGCCTGTGCTCCTCAAGTTTTATGTTTTGTCTGAGAGTAACAGTGCCCATATTTGTGCAATGAATGTAACGTCACAGAAATAGTGTATGAGACAAATAATGACAAAACACAGATTTTGTTAGACAAATAATGACAAAACACAAAACACACAGATATTTTTCCAATGTTTCCTCTGAACAAATGTCTCAAAAACGGAGAAGCATTCTGTAAATTGTAACCTCAGCCTGAATTATTTTGTTCGAGATGCTTTTAGTTATTGTCATATCAAAGAAAATGTGCTCTGAGTAGTTATGGTTTTATGTAAGACTGTAACCTGCTATGTAACCTGCTATGTTCCTATATAGAAAAGACACAGCCTATTTTTTTATGTTTTCCTTCATGTGTGTTGAATTTTCCTTCATGTGTGTTGAATTTACCAGAATAAAAGTGGTGTAAAGGAAAATGATTAGTTCTTTTATCTTTTTGTTTTTGTTACCTTTGTACCTTTTAGTTTTTAAGAGTGCAAGAAATGAGGGTTCTTTTTCCTTCTTTTATTTTCTATACTATTTTCTACGCTTTTGCAGGCCACAGGGGTTACTGGAGCCTATCCCAGGGAACTTACATCCGGGAGGCAGGGAAACACTCCAGACACTTTGTCGGTTCTTTTTAATTCATTTTATACTTCATCAACAATAACCCAACATAATTAGTTTTCAGATTTAATACATAGTGGCTAAAATGGCTTCCTTTTGAATGCTCAGCATGTACAAAAACACAGACACACAATTCATACAATATCTGGAATTGATGATTTGGTTCATGTTTTGTGAATATTTACTTTTTTCTTATTTATAAATAATATTTATTTAATGTTGAAAATCTCATTGAAAAGATTAAGAATATAATTTCCAAGAGAATCTTTACCAACAAGTCAAGGAAATATAATCTGATTACCTTGTGCTAGTGGGCAAAACTTGATCCAGCAGGTCATGGAGCTCTCCTGTGCATACTGACCAATCACAGTCTCGAGCAGAAACAGCGGCAGTCCACAGAGCAGAGCAAAGAAACAATAAGGCAAAAGGAAGGCGCCTGCACACACAGAAATGAATACATCTGAATATTTGGAGCAGCCCAGTCATAAAGAGATGTAGGACACAACAATTACAGCTGCTATATTAACACAAATGTGTCCAATTATGTCTTTTATTTACGAAAAGAACTTTCAATAAACAAGTACTGTTTTCATTCAATTATTATTGGTTGAACAAAAATATAAACTTTAAAATTAGGTATTTTAATGCACATCAAGCTAAAATCTAATGTTTGTAGTCAAACATTCTTTTAAGACAGATTTTAGTATGTGAAAAGTTTTTTCAAGAAATCCCAGTAAAAATGGCTTGTGTCACATTTGAATTTTATTTTTAAAATGGACATTCAATTAGTCAAAATGCTGGTTCGCAAAAAAAACCAAACATTTCATTCTGTTTGTGTTTGAACAATGCACAACATACCACTTCACAATCACAGTTCCCTTATATCATATCTCAACTTTATCCAATTTTACAGTTTTAAGTGTAATGACGGACAGCACGGTGGCACATTAAGAAGGATCTCGGTTCGAGTTCTTTCTATGTAGAGTTTTCCTATGTTCTCCCCTTGTCTGCATTAATTCTCGGCTTACTTCCACCTCCAACAGCATGCAATTTGGGTGACTTGATCAGTCTAAACTGTGAGGTGTAAGTCTGAGTGGTTGATTTTCTTTCATGTGGCTCCAGGATGCACTGGTGACGTGTCCGGATTCTACCTTACAGTAGACCTGCAAAGTGGAAGAAACGGCTGTAGACGAGACAAATTTTAAATATGAAGAGCATCCACAATGGGTTTCTCAAGAGTTCAGTAGTTATATTCTCTAAATTAAGTTTAACTTGTTGTCCAAATTGAATCAGTCTTCTCAGAAGCGTTTCAGCCTGAAAATAATACTAATAGTATTTCAGCTCCGTTGTCACATAATATATTCGGGCTATGAAGGAAGATGAATTAAAAGATTGCATGTTTGAAATTGAATGTTTTCATTTCAGGACTGCGTGACAGTGCAGTGTTCTAACTGACTTGCAGTCCCGTCATAATCAGATTTTTTTTTTTTTTAAATCGTTAACTCTTAATTTCCCTTCTGGGGTTACTTAAGTATACTAAATTAAAACTGAAAATTTGGAACGTGTGAGTTCATACAAATCTATGCACGAAACTACCTAGCAATTTGATGCTTCAAACAGTCATTGGATTAGGTGACAGAAATGTTTTTTGTTTCTTATTTACACTCTATGTACAGACTTAATAAAAGTTATTAAAACTACACATACATTTAATATGTGTAGATTTAATAACTACACATATTAAATCCAGATAATGTTGTCTTATCTGTGAATTGGACAACATCGTCTGGTTTTATGTTTGAGGATGACTGAGAGGGAACAGCAAATGTAATATTCAAAGAACACTGATGTGGGTTTGTGGGATGGGAAAGCTTGGTTATTTGCAATTTATATCTATCAGCTTTTTGATAGTTTTGTGATTGATTGATTGATTTATTGATTGGTTGGTTGATATTATTTGCTGTAGACTAAACTGGCCATGTTCCAACAGCCTCTGAAATGATGATTGATCCCCAGATTTCCTGCTTAGACTGAAAAATCAGGAACATATGTCAAGATAATGTCATCCTCTGATCAGCCTTACTGAACACCCACATGCTGAGACATGTAGGAAAACTTCAGGAAAGGAAACAACACTTTCATGAGGCTGCTTTGTCCTGAAGGAAAAAGTGTGACTACTGGTGGTGACTCAGTTGGCCAAACAGAGGATAGTAATTAAGTAATTACATAATAAGCCCAGTAATTACCCAAAATTATGTTAAAATTACCAGTTGATGTAATGGTTTGACTAACAGGGACCTTGTCCTGCACTAAGTCAAAATTTAGGGTTATCATATGCACTGGAATCCACAATCCCAACCCCATTCCACACATAAGGATTCTATCTCCATGATCATTCTTCTCAGAAAATATCAAAATAAAGTCCAAAAACATAATTGCATTACCTTCATCCTCCACAAAAAAAATTCACTTAATTTCTCCCCTCAGGTGCTCTAGGACTCCTTACTCAACAGACCCCTAGGGTGAACAGGTGACTTAATCTCATTATCTTTATGTACCACAGACTCACCAAGCCAACTCTTCAGAGTACGTACATACACACCAGCCAGTCCAGCAGTCTCGATGGCAGTTGTAACTCTACATTTGGTAATGTCTGTGGCCAGGAGACTGGACAAAGTGTTTTTAAACTGTTTAACAATGATCAAATTGAACAAACAAACCTGGCAGAGTCAGACAACATACCCCAACAATTGGAATTCATTAAAAAGTTCATGTAAAGTCCATTCGTGAATATTTAACCCTTTTTCCACCAACATCCTAAAATGTTGACAACACTGCTCTGGAACCAATTTATGCACTATTTTTAGTGCAGCCTTGACCGATTCATACATTAAGTTATTTGTCACTTTGATTTAATTTTTAATACACATGGCAATAACAAACTTTTCTCAGAGTTTAACTGATTTTTTGCCCTCAAGACTTGTGGTTAATCTCTCCAAAGATAAACATCAACTTTAAACATGCCAGTTTTATACGAACAAGAAATAATTGACAAACTTTTTTTTTTTTTTTGCTTGTTTGTTTTTGAACTTTGGTGTGTGGCTTCAGAGTCATTGTATATCAAATAGTAAAAAATACTATTGTGTTAGTAGGTTTATTTTAGTTGCTGGTCTAAATGATCAGTTTGGCCAAAACAGTAAATGTGTAAAGAGTTGTGATCAGCTTTCATACACAACTGTTCTATGGAAAAGTTAGTCCATGCTGCTTTGGTTTTTATCTGATATACCTAAAATCTAATTAAACCATGTTCTCCTGCAGAGAGGAAAGTGTAGTATATGTCCTCAGACTGGCACATTTTCTATTGATTTGTAGCTCCTTTCTAACAATGTTTGATTTGTCATTTTTAGGTTTTATCTTAAATGAAGAAAGCAGTGACATATTTTCACCTTTACATGTCAGGAGCGATGAGACTAAACATCTTCCAACTCACCTCCTCCATTTTTAAAGCACAGGTAAGGGAATCTCCACACGTTGCCAATACCCACCACGTTGCCTGCACATGCTAGAAAATATTCCCTTTTCTTCTTCCACTGCTCCCTTTTTGCAATGATGTTCTCCATCACTGTGCTACCTCCTAGGTCCCTTATCAGTTCTACCACTGAATACACATCAGCTTCAAGTAAGACTGAAATTTTACGCAACTGACTATTTTACTCGAGGCAAGTCATATTTATTTAGATGTCTTGATGTCACAGAAATGAAGATGGGGGTGTGGTAATAAATATGATAATGTTATTATCAACACTAACAGGAAGCCATGGATATTCTACAATCAAACAATAATATCAGACTTCATACCAAACATATGAAAACGAATGTATTGGTATTATAAACCAAACGTGTTCAAAAATCAACATGGTGACGTCACAACTTTGTGTTGGAAAATCATGGATTGCGCTGGGCGGGCATTGCAAAGCCATAGATGAATGTTAGCAGCCTAACTGGAGAAAGAAAGATAACTAATGGTGAGATTGGGAAAGGGACTTTGATAAAGGAAGAGGCACCTGTCAAAAGAGCAAGTGGAAAACATTTTTTAGAGAAGTTCTTTTTTTCCCCTGCTGTTTACCCAGTATTTATTCATTTATTCATTATGAAATGCCTGAGCAGTGGATATGTGCAATTTCCTCCCGGATTATCAAAGTATCTATCTATCTATCTATTAAAAACTCAATTCAAGTGACTGCACTGATGAGGTTTATTTTTTGAAATGCAACAACTTACAATCAGTGCGTTCAACATAGTAGAAATACTGATTATTTCTATATTAAAGGGTGAACAAGTCAATGAAATACTAATAATTATTATAATGAGAATTAGTGGTTGGGGACCGCTAATCTACAGGTAACGGGAGACAATGACACCTGAAGAGTGTTCCGGACATCTGGTCTACTCCGCAGTTTGGATTTCTTTACGGTCACTGCAGAAAACCCCGCTTCACAAAGACAGGACGTTGGAAATGGAAGCGGAAGGCGAACTCAGATTATTCTGCTTTGACTTTAATCCAGAACACTAGCGCAGTTGTGGGCGCTTAATTTAGGAGTAACAGCTGGTAATCTGTGACCGAGGCCTGTCAAGAGGCACAGATGAATGCATATCTATGTGTCATTCCGCACAGACGCCCAGTACCTAATGTCCCGCAACCCAGTCCCGAGTCACGACATAGACGACTGAAAGAGAGAATCGGGTAATTTTTCAAAATAAAACTTCTTTCAGATTCCGAAATGAATAAAACGGAATCAATGTCCGTTATTTATTTTTTCTGTGCGGCCCCGTATCAAATGACCCACGGACCAGTACTGGTCTGTGGCCTGGGGGTTGGGGACCTTTGATCTAGAGCATTACGCTCTCAACATACAGGCCTACTGGTGGTTCCTAGAATCTTCAAAAGTAGGACAGGGACTAGAGCCTTTAGCTATCAAGCTCCTCTGTTGTGCAACCACCTCCCTACCTCAGTTCGGGAGGCAGACAGCCTCTCACTATTTAAGACTAGATTTTAAATTTCCTTTTATTTTTCAAAAATTTTACACTTAGGGTGGCTTAGGCTGTGAAGTTCTTGGTTTTACAGATGTACACTGCTGCAGCCTCAACATCAAGACGCACTGAGCTCCTCTCTCCTCCTCCTTCTCTCTGACTCTCTGTTACTCCTCCTCCTCTCTGACCTCTCTCTCCTAGTCTCACACCCTACTAACTCAACTTCTTCCCAGGAGTTTTTGTGCTTTACATCCTCACAAGTTTATCCGTCATCCGTCCATCGGCTGTGGAACTGCTCCTTTAATCCCACCAGTATCACCCCCCATGTATTGAAGACAACAACTCAGGAGTCGGTGAACACAGCCTGACTTTCCTGTCCCCACTTCAGCGCCTGCATCAAATTTCCTTAACCGCAAAGACATTGACTCTATCTGGCCTATCTGCCGCTCTCTCTCCCTGTCTCTCTCTTTCTCCTACCCTGTACTTATCTTCATTGTATTTCTTTTCCACCCAACCGGTCAAGGCAGCTGGCAACCTTAAAGAGTCGAGGTCCTGCCCGCAGTTTCTTCCTCAGTGAGTGACTTTTTCCCCGCCACTGTCACTTACGCTTGCTCTGGAGGGTTCCATTGGGTTTTTCAGTCTGTTAAAACGCTTTGAAATGTCTCTTGCAATGATTAAGCGCTTAATAAATAAAACTTGATTGATTGATTGACATTAGGCTGAGGTAGGCTGGCGTTCAGCTCATCCCTTAAGGAGAGTCAAACCCAACACTTTAAAGATCACGGCCAGTGAACATTTGGGACTCTTCCTCAGAGGTTCGTTGATGCATCTGTTCAAGAGTTTAGCGCTGTATGCTCACCAACTTTTGAAACGTGTGAACTTATTCAGTAAACCTTTCACACTACAACTTGTCTCATCATTGAAGATATACCTCTCAATCAAGATCACAGCTCTTAAGAGGATTTTCACTCAGAGAAAAATTATGCCAGATAGACTGTCTGGTTTACATCGTGAGTCTGTGTAAATTTTGCTTGATTACTTACAGTTAGGCACCAGTTCAAAATAAATATAGTCAAGTGTTTTATACCGTGAAAAATCTAGAGTCCCAGGTTAAACTCCCAGGTGGGAGTTGGCGTTCCCTACCTTAACAGGTTAAGGATTGCAATCTTAAAAGATTCTAGAGATACCCTGGGTCAAGTCAGCATACTGTCCCTAAAAGATGGCCATATTTAGAGTGAATGTTATTCCTGAAGGATCTCGATGGACTATAACCTGAGAGAAGTATAAGCACTATAGAAATAAGAGTGTAAAAGAGATTAATGGTATGACCCCTAAAGTCTAGAAAGAAGGTCAGAAAATGGTAGTTAGGTGCGGTCTGAGTGCAAACATGTCAGATAAAACTGGTTAAGGTGAAACAGGTAGAACCAGTAAACCAGTGATTCACAAAACGGCAGGGACCGAGTCAAAATTAGGTACCTGGGATGAAGTGTTATATAAGCTTGCCAAAATTAAAATCAACCAAACTCCAGGAAAAACTATTGGAAAATTAAACAAATGATCTGTAAACCTTATTGAAGAAGGTCTGATGAGATCATTTTCCGATCCCAGACCAACGAGCTCCCAAATGACAAACCCAATAAAAATAAAAGAACAAAAACATGAGGCATTTAAAACGAGTCTTAAGACACATTTTTTTTAAAAACAGTCAACAGAAACATATTGGAAAAAATGAAAGACGATTTGAAATTCACTTGGGGTGTGGTCCAAGAATGTAATTCTTTGAGATTGTGTAGTAAAGAGCAAAACGCACCCTTATCTCCTGTGCATGACATTGTGACATGGCGAGGGAAGGGCCCTCCTGGAACAGACAGAGCCAATGGAGAAGGACAATAGTTCTAAAGATAAGGATGAGATTTATTTTGAAAACAAGGGTAATATTCCGTTCAGGAACATGCCAACTCAAAGATTTATTTTCAACAACAAGCACAAAATAAGCCATCGACCACAAATCTTGCCACATTTCCAGTAATCAGAAGCCCTTTGGCATATAACAGATGGAGTGTTAACAATTGAATAAGACAGAGAAACAGCTGATGCGCATCAAAATCTACTTGAATTGCTGACAATAGTTTTGCCAAAAATCTGGTGGAAGTAATTTTTTTTTAAAAACTCACAATGAACATAATAATTCATCACTTCTTTAAAAGTTAAAGCATAATACCCTAGCTGTGCAGCAGCAGGATAAGTCACAATTATTTTTTTCTCTCCTGGTCAATGGCTCTTTTTCAATCTGCTACTTGCCATCAATCACACACACACACATCCCTTCAGAGTTGAGAGTAAAAAATTAACTTATGCCAGGAAGTTGATGGTGTGACTGTTGTACATTGTATTAATAAGCATTGGGCCCATCTTTGGAATACCGAGTTAATGAGTCATGGTTCTTGAACAATACTATTTAAATATTTTAATTTTTTTAAAAATTGAAAGCATAGCACAGCATAATGATGGCAAAGCCAAGTAAATATTTGTTTTTTGATTTAAGGTTATTTATTTTACAATTACAAAGCTACAGTGACCAGCAGACAGTGTAGTGGATTTGTATTAAATGAATACAAGCAACTGATTTGCACATCACATTAAATTAGTGTCACTTTATTGATGCATCCTAAACTAAATAATTATTAGTTTGAAATTTGTCTATTTTAAGTTATTTAAGGTTAAAAAAAAACTGCTGGGACAAAGCCATTGCTTTTGCGTTCCAGACAATAACAAGGGGACATTAAGAAACTAGGAATCACACTGTAAGTTCAAGAAGCTTTACATCTCCTACAACTCCATGATGTTTCTCACATACCTGTTAGGTTACTCTTTTCTGACGACACATCTGTCCAGCAGGCAATATATTCTCTGTAATACAGGGATTGGACCCCAGCTGATAAGCGCTATGAATTCACTTTATTCATTTTCTATACCCAATACATCCGCTGTCTTGGGGTGCTGGAGCCTATCCCAGACGACTGGGGGCGTGAGGTAGGGGACACCCTGGATGCAACGCCAGTGCACCACAGATCCTAATAGAGACAAACACGCACGCACACCTACAGGCAATTTGAAAGCAGCCTATTCGCCTGAAGAGAAGAACCCACGCAGACACAGGGACATGCAAACTTCACACAGAGTAGGTCTCTAACCGGGAACCACCTTGCTGAGCGGTGACAGCGCTACCCTCTGCGTCACCGTTCCTCTTCCAAATTAGCTTGTGGGAACAGCAGTATGTCTTTGGTCCGACACTTGAGTAGGTTATCTCGGTGTACTCAGCATGATAATACAAACATAATACAAACAGCTGGAGGACAATTATTCATTCTGATCTTCATTCTCATTCTTTTAATGCTAGTAATGCTGATTTGAGTCTGTATTGGCCGTCATTGCATTATTATTACCCGTTAATTTGTCCATTAATTTGTGTTTGTGTGTGTCTGAGATTAATATATTTCATAAAAGAGTAAGTATCGGGTGAGGCAAACTCAATGTTGTGGGTGTGACGGAGATGTACACAGTTTCAAGTTTCAGCTGTCACCACCGGTTGAACTTGGGGTCTTTGACATCCATAGAGTTAGATAAAAAACCAAGAGAGTAAGCTAATGAAAAGCTAGTTTCAAATGTGAAACTCTGGAGTTTACTTATGTCAATGTAGTATTCCTTTTTTGATTCTATTATAAGATTTTAATTGTGCACGCAAATCTGTTTGTGTAAGAGATTAATTTTTCAAACAAACAATCATCCTTTTGTCAGTGACATTTGTTGTCAGTAACAGTAATGGAATCATCACCCCCCCTATTTACTTGGGTTAGACCATCAAGAGTTGCAATAAACAATGGATGAAAATATTTCAGATCTCATGTTGTTATAGTTACTTGAGGTTATGGAAATGTAATTATACATAAACTAGACAACGTGGGCGGCATACTGACACAGTGGGTAGCTCTGTCACCTCACTAGAAGGTTCCAGGTTTCGAATCCTTTCTGTGAGTTTATCTGCCTGCATGGGTTCTATCCAGGTTCTCCGGCTTCCTCTCACCTCCAATACATGCAGCTTAGGTAAATTGATCACTCTAAATTGCCTGTAGGTGTGGGTGTGTGTGCGTGAGTGGTTGTCTGTCTTTCATGTGGCCTCGCAGTGCGCTAGCGTTGTGCTCGGAGTGTCCCCCACCTCTCACCCTTCAGTCAATCGGATGACCTCCATCAACCCTGTGACGGAATCAGCGTTCAAGAAGATGAATGAATGACATCACACAGCCACTAACATTAGTCCAAAAAAAGAGTAGAAAACAAACCCATAGAAACAATCGCATCCATTGCAGTACAGATGTTCGGATTCTTACTGGTTTTTGCTTTGTTTCTTCTGCGTCTTCATCCGTACTCTCCACAGTAATATCTGTCTCTTTTTCTTCCTTAACTTTTTTGATTGTTTTTATTCAAGAAAGCACACGTCACTTGTTCTTTCTCCAAAAAAATCAAAAGGTTTTTATTGTAAATATTTGAACCATGTGTCCCTGACAAAAAATGTGTGTCAAAGACGCAAGGATGCACGCAAATGAGAACTCTGAACCTCATCCCAATCCTCAGCTTGATCCCAATTCCGAACCTGAACCTGAACCTGAAACTGTCCCAGTGCCTGAGCTTGTCCTGGAACCCAATCCTGATGAAGTGTCTCCATCTGTTGGAGAGTCTATGTTGTTACACCACTAACTTTGATCAGTGGTGGTTCTTTTAATTAATCCGAAGGAAGAGGCTGAGAGTTTTGAATAGTCAAGCAATTATGCAAATATATCTATACTGCAATAAAAACCTCAGAAAAACATACTGCAAACAAAGAGTTCTCTTAAACTCAAATATTAAAGCTGTATGAATCAATTATTTCTATGTTAATGAAACTAGTTACTCAAAAATATACGAGAAATTGTGACCAAGACTGACGAAAGTGGTGACAGAAAAAAGTCTGTAGAGACATGGATGTCTGTAATGTTCACCCCAAGAAGATAACACGGAGCAGCATCATGATTCCTATACTCGACAAAGCAGCTGTCTGGCCTGGAGCGCTGGACTTGAGGGCCCCTCTGTTGTCCTGGAAGGGTAGAGGACAGGAGCTGCCAGAGCCATACTTCTCCCCCAGTGCAGACACCCCCTCCCTTGCCAGCATGACACCAGAAAAGGTGATAGTTGTGGAGGCAGAGCTCGCCCAGGCACATCCTCCAACCCTCTGCCTTACCCACACGAGGTCACCTTTCTTCAGTTCCTGCATCAGGTAACAGGTGTTGACAGATGTTCCACCACTAGAAACCTGGGGCACAGGAATGGGGGGGGGGGGGCATTTTAGAAACAAAGTGATTCTGATTCAATGACGCTGGCAAACAAGAGCTCACTGGTAAATTATGATGTTAATAAATCTTTCATACTTTGACCTGAGAGATAGTATCTGTTGGAGATACACTTCCAGTTTTGCATGGAAGGGATCCCGCAATTAGTACTTGGTGGTTTTGTTTGCTTATTTATTTGTTCTGTTTCTGTGTTCAGTAAATTGTGCTGTATATTAGTTTGGATATTAAGGTGCAAGTTAAGACATGAGCACTGTAAAATTAGATAAAACAATCCAGGTTGATGTTTGGATGTGCGTTACAAACACAGCTATCTTATAAGCTTATCTCATAAGCTGACGGAAACTGCTCAGAGTTTCAGAAAAACCTCGTGTCACTTTCACTTTTAGTGCTGCTATTTTCTCAATGTAAAGTGTTACTTCACCATCTTGTTGTGCTACCAGTCTCCCTCTGGCAACAATCTTAATAATGCCCCATATGCCAGGATATTAATATTTAATGTAAAATATTTAGCTTTCAAACTATATATTTATTTGATAACATTCACAGCTTGTCTTGTTAGGGTACTTTGTAGGTTGATCATGTAGACAAGAGAGATGAAGATTAGTCTAGTTATTAGATCACTGTGTTGTAGAGGATCCCCTCTTTTCTATGATCGTGACGACGACATGAAGTAGATTTTTAGAGTTTTCTGATTATTTATTAATTAGCCGAATGTTTCTTTAATACCAGTGCAATATTTATGGTTTGGTCTTGATTACCTGGCCGTGGCAGGACAACCTCCTGCTCCCTTTGACCATGATATCCCACATATTATTGTGTTCTCCGCGACAGAGCTGGGCAGCATACACAAACTGGTAGATTCCAGCGACCGGGGCAGTAAAGATACCAGTGTCATTGTTGTAAGCAGAGCCCTGATTCACCAACACCTGGTTGAAGATGATTGGGTTGAACTCAATATCTCTAAGAGAACCTTGGTGGGCAGCAAAAAACATAACAGCGCCCCCTGGGACACAGAATTGTCTCAGTCAAATGAAAAAAGATTCCACTTTCATGTCATGTCATATCAAATTTACTAACAATTGTAATGTCAATTTTGAACAGTGACAGTACATCAAAATTAACACACATAACCTACCTTGCTGTGTGTCTCCTGTCTGATGGGGTGTCTGTTGAGCGTTAAAATGGAGTTAGTTTAATGAGTCAGTCAAAAGGAGCTGAGTTAAAGGTCAGATCACTCACCACTGGTGCTGGTCCTGCAACAACCAAGCAGGTCACACATGAGATCGTCACAATACCAACAGCAAAAAGTATCTGTAACATAAAGGAACCAAACATTTTGTTGTCACAGCCTCGAAAGGTCTATCAGATCCTTACAAGCAGAATGAGACAGTAAATTACCTTGATGGAGTTCATCATTCCTGCTGATAGCTGTACAGTATCTGCCACACTTTTAATGGTGTCTTTGTGGTCAGCAGGCAAAGTCCAGCCTCTGTTTGACTAACACACACACACACACACACACACACACACACACACACACACACACACACACACACACACACACACACACACACGCACGCACACGACCAACATAAACCAATATGAATAATCAGAATGCTTATTTTTGGCATGTCACGAAATGAAATGCTGATGGGAAATATGTTCAATGAAATGACTTTGATCTGTAGACCATGATTGTTTTGAGGCAATTGATGTAATTAGCCATCCTACATATGAAGTATGGGTGAAGGCTGACATCAATGTATTTAAAATTAACTCATGGATTAACTTCAAATGATTATCAGCGTCCATTGTGTTTTTAGGTGCCAATCTATCTGGAACCTGTGAAATTATAAATAAAAAAAGTATACTGTATGGGGCATTCAAAAATGTAATACAGAATGTGATATAATGTTGGGACATGTTGGCAAATTGGTGTATTGACACTGATATCGTTTTTCTTTGTTCGCATTGGGAACATACAGTCCACTCGTAACGCCCAAGTCCAACTTCCCGGAGCTGTCAGTGTCTTCCACAGGAGCCAGCATGTCAACAGATCAATCGCCTGACGGTAATCAGTGTGTTTGTGCCATTCTGATGTCATAGTCAGGAGGAAAGTTCACTTTACAAAACAGACAGATGAACACAGAAAGATGTAAATAAAGTCATGACTCCAAAGATCATTAGACGGAGCAGAAAAAAGTCATTATAGGAGACATGACATGAGGAGACATTGCCACCATGAAGAGGCTCCAACCAATGTCCAGTAGGTAGACGAGAACAATTTGAGGAGGTCTCAGATATGGAAGACTCCCTTAGATCTCATATCAACCAGTGCATTCCCCAACTCTTCATTAAGATCTGAGATGAAGATTGAGGGAGTTGACAGCTACTTTGACACTTTCACATTCAGAGATGTACAGTAATAATTGTTGTTACAGTCCTAATCAGAAACACAGTGAAACAGGGCCAACAATGACCTTTAAACCATGATGATGCCTTTATTGTCATAGACTGATCAACAAACATAGCAAGTTTGATCATTTAGCCTTGATCAGGTAGTAAAACAGACCTGATGTAATAATAACCTTACATACAAACAGAGATTGGTGATATACTGTAGATGATGGAGGTGTCTGGAGGGTGTTTGGACCCTGGTAAATGTGAAAATTCAGCGATTTTGAGTAAAAATACCTAAAAATTTGTTATGTTAAATGAAAAATGAGTTTATAATACATATCGCTGGATAAATATTAGCATTTAATTTAGTTATTCCATTTTCCATTGTTTTCTTTCATGATGACAGGCCATCATGTTGGCATGTCACTGTTGGCTACTCACAACTCCCCTTGATCATTCCTCACATTGCTTCTTCCATTTTTTCACAACAATGCCGTCTCATCTCACTGCAGTCCGCTAACTACGTTACTTCACAACTCTTTTGATTCCTCATGTTTCTTTGAATGTTTGTTCCCATTTATGTTCAGCTGAACTAGACCGCATTTGTACTCCACATGCTGATCTCTCTGATTTCACCTTGTACTCTGTATCACATGATTTATAAGCATAGTGATATGAAGGAGGGTGATCAGGTATCTAGATTTGAGCATTAAAGTTTTCTTCAGACTGCATTTACTCATGAAATAAAGATGGTTCACATTTCCTAGATCTTATCTCTGAGTTGTCTCGAATATTATTTAAAACTCTGTGGATGTAAATTTTTCTCTTTGTGTATTTTGATGACTCCCCCTTGAACTGCCACATTATTGTGATGGGTGTTTGGGTGACTGGTGAATTATCCTCGGAGCTATGTTGTCAGGGCTTTATGAAGGAGTCTTACCAAGTCATGCTATTAAGTCTTATCACTGAGTGACCTCATGCTCCTGAAACTCACATACTGTACATCAATGTGTGTTTTAGAATTTAGATTGTGTTCAAATGAAAACCTTTAATGTGATTTAGTGGTCCTACTATGACTACAGTCATGGAAAAAAATGTTTAGCTCATATTATCTTCATTATAAGGAAATTAATATAAAAATATAAAATACATACTTACTTTCCATAAATATGTATAAGACCTACTACATATACTATTTAGGCCCATCAGTTCCACCAAGAACAAGAATTTGGCAACAATGGTGTGGAAAAGCTACCTTGTAGAGGCAGAAACCCAAGACTAATGGTGGCAGGTCATCTGCTAAGAACAGTTTGGGAGATTTATGGTTAGGGGGAGAAACAATTAACACATGTACATATATTTCATTTTAATATCTCTCTAAACTATAATACATTTCTGAATCCACCTTTAAACTAGAATTAAAGTCTATAAAACACCTTAACAATCCTTCTATAACATTCCATAACATATTAACATATTTACAGTCTATTTACATCTCGTGATTTCACCTGGGTGAGGTCAAAGATTGTAAAAAAGACTTCACTGAAATGTTATCCAGTAAATTTACAATTTCTTGCAAAAGTCCAAGGAAAAGACTGCAGGAAGTTGGAACTTGACCACTGATCAAACAAAACAGTCTGTGATTGAAGTTCACATCAGGTCATTACTCTGTTAAACTAACTGGGATGAGTCCAATATAACATATAACATATAACAAAATGAATAGAAACTAGGGATCACTTTAATTCCCCTCTTTCTTCTGATTAGTGAAGACTTGGCGCCTACTTTGCCAGCAAAGTAAGAGGTTCAGACATATCCTGTGTTATACAGATCTGTAAGACAGCAGCACAGTGTATGTCGTCTTTTACTTTTTAGGTTTGAAAACAATTCTGTTTGACCTTATTACTGATACAAATATATCATATATCATACAAAATGACATGCTGTCCCAAGCAAACAACTACAGTCCCAAAACAAAAACAAAAAAATCGTATACTTGTTCTTATAATACTTCTTACAAGTTGATTGATTGATTGATTGATTGACTGATTGATTGATTGATTGATTGATTGATTGATTGATTGATTGATTGATTGATTGATTGATTGATTGATTGATTGATTGATTGATTGATTGATTGATTGATTGATTGGCAGACTCAGTTCTTCTAACTCCACTGTTTATTGTTCCTCATTAACGTAAAGGGATGTGGTATATTAATAACCTATGTATAGATACTGGAGGGATTTCGTTCTGAGGTTGAATTTACTCTTTATTCTAGCCTAAGCTAATCACCTACTTTTCCACAGACATTAACATTTTTAATCTACTTATCTATCAACCAGTCAAGTAAATCTCCTCTAATCCCCGAAGCTTCGTTGTATTTGGGCTAGCTTTAAAACCTGTTACCCAAATGAGAGGTCAGATTGACGAGAACTTTCTTTCTCTTCAGCTTTCAATTGCGCAAGCTGAATGACTTTGGGGTCACTGTATTAAATGCTTTTATACAGTTGACTTTTTTAATGCTACCTTAGGTTAGCCCTGTTTAGATGTTAAAATCCATTCAGTCCTTACTACTTGCTACAGAGACTGCTCTAAAACATGCTAATGTTGGTGTACTTGTGGGGTTTGAGGTGGATGGATGTAGTTGGCCTCCTCCAAAAGAGGAGATGCATGACTCCTCCTTGTCCATGGACTGTTCTTAGCTAGGAGGCTAACATTTACCACCAGATGTAGTCACACTTTGTAGGAACTTGATTTTTTTGTCATATAGAAGGACCTTTTTTCTTTTTGGCGCATTTTAAACACTCATCCATTCCGTTGTAACTGTTCATTCCAGACAGAGTTGGGGTTAGGGAAACAGGAGCTGAGGGTCACATAGAGGTAAGTCACTGAATACTGTCCTATGGCTTATCCAGATGGTCATCATCCATAATATTATCCACGTGGTGGATAAGTCACAAGTTCATCACAACGCCACACAGAGGCAGTTTAGATTCACTATTTCGATAGTACTTCATGCTTTCGGTGATGTGAAGAAGCTGGAGAACCCAGAGAGAACCGAAGCAGACACAGAACACGTAAGCTCCACACATTAAGGCCCAGGTTCCGATTTGAACCCAGAACCTTGTGGATGACAGCGTTAATGACACTCCACCATGTTGCCTTGACTAAAAAGGAATCCACACCAGGAAAAAAGTGTAAAAAATTAACTTTTTTTTTTTTTACTTTAAATTGAGTGAAATTAACTTGCACATAAATCCAATGGATCCAATGTTTTTCATCAGATTTCAGTGTTGCTAAATATGAATGTTTCTGTATGATTGGCTTGTTAGAGGATATGGCTGCACAGTAAATAATTATTAAATAAAGAAAAAAAATTAAATTGACATTTTTTGCTTTGCTGAACTGGAACAGCTGCGGTGAAATCGTGGTTATTGTCATTTGTTCACCTTTTTTGTGTTGTTAGGTGTTGTGCTGTGTCCTCAATCATTAACGGTAATTTGTTATTATGGCTTGCGTTTTGAGTTATTTTTCTTTATGTCTCTTATCCCTTTCTTGAAGTTTGTGTTGTGAGTCCACCTCTGAAAAATGTTCAAAAGTACATTTTACAATTACATTGAAAATGACAAGTAGTATTTCCTAAAACATCTGGTAAAAATGATCCAGATTAAGACACTTAACTCTTACAGCGGGTGAGAGTCATTTTGTCTTCACCATGACATTCTTCTAGCTGTTGTTGGTCAATAAATATCTGTCTGCTTGGTAAAACCATGTCTTCTATTCCTACATGTTATAGAAAAAAGACACAGGGATGTGACTATCAATTTGTTTCTTTGACAAATCCATGCTAATGAATGTGAAGTGACAAAATGTGATGTAGTCTAGATGCTTAGGGATTAATGAAAGGATTACAATGACTGGTGTGTGATTGATCACTGTTTTCAATCATCGACATCTGGCCTAGCGCCTCAACAGGACAGCGACACTCTTTCAATCAGTCCAGCGCTAATCCTGTGTGGTGTAGAGAGACATGCTTTCTGATGGTCTGTCTGACTGAAAACCACAAGCAGGTCGTCGTAGTGCCAGTCACATGATTATCTGAAGCCTGAAAATACAATTCTGTTCCACTTAATTCACTTACCAGCCTTATAATTAAAGCATCATTGTTGATGGTACTAGTAGTGTTTTTAAAAGTCTATCACTAGTCCTGTTATTGAAAGAAATACAGTTTAACCATGTTTTCCATCCCAATAATTTTCATATAGTTCCCTGAAGTGTTGCAAGTATCTGTAGGAAATAGGGTTTCAGATATCTGATTTGCAGACACAATACATAATAAATATCTATTATGTACAGTAATATATATCAGTTTGTTGGACGAGAGTAGATTAGTGGTGGGAAATGACAAATGTATGTCAACAGTATCCAATGTGGAAATATACTCCCTCTTTTTGAACCATGAAGAGTCAAAATGTTTATGACCCTGGGGTCAAATGAAGATTTAATCACCCGACCATGTCAGTAGGGTTATGGAGACTTTGTTAGAAAAAAAAGATCTGTTATGAAATATGTTTATTCATGATAGACATCACATTCCGAAATTCATCTGCTTCTGCTTGTTTGATTTTTATTTTATTTACTTATTTATTTTTAATGTTTCTCTCTTGAAAGCAGCCCAACCTCACAGAACTACAAAACTGACCAGCCCTATTCTAAGGAAGGAAAAACAGCCTGCAGAGTGTATAATAAGTAAGTAACAAATGAAAAGACTGTGACTGTGGTCACTGTTCATTTCCTGTTCCCTACTGTTCCTACACAAATGCATTTTAATGGTTCGCCACTCTTTACTTCCAGATGTCCGCTGGTTTCTTTTCATTGCTTCTGGTCTTCAAGAGAAACAATCTGACGTACAAATGAACATGGCCTGATTTTAACTCGAAGTTCTGTTGTTTTCTGATCACAACTTGTTGATTGTATGTTTGTAGTACCAAATAATGTACTGTCTTCACTTCAATACCTTTTAGATTATTAAATCACCTCTATTTGTTTTGTTTTTCTCTCACTCTGTCTCAGTAGAAATATGAAAATGTCCTTCAGCTCTTCTGGCCATCCAGAAAATTCAAGTGCTTCTTTGTCACTAGTGAAGCCTGAGTTTAGACTTTAAGGTGTGTTCACACCAACTGTGAAGCAAATTTTTGCTTTCGTTTACTCTGGTGTGAATCTCATCCGGGGACCCTTACATCTTCATGCTTCATGACACAACATCAAATAAATTTTCCACCCAAGTTGGGAAAAGATTTACCCAAACTTCACAACATTGGTTATCAATCATGTCTGTCACATTTGCACTGACTTTGCTGTTAGGTTTAGAATGTGGACAGTCGACTCTAGGTGTGTGTCTGCGACTCTGTATCCCAGTTCTTTCCTCTGTTCCTCTTCCGGTTTCTCTCCGCCATGACCGTTGCTGCTACCACCGTGACCAGGACAGTGACAGTGATTACGAGCACGGTGGCTGTTTCTGCGATGCAGAGCTGACTGTCAACCCAGGCCAGCAAAGCCCCGACCAGCTGCGGAGGGTTGTGGCACGTCACATTGTGGTAGTCTTCGATGTGAAGATGGCGAACATGCAAGATCTTGCTGAAGACTCGGTGCAGCTCGCAATCACAACTCCACGGGTTGCCTGGTGTAACAATAGGACAGGAAACTGGGGATTAGTGTGTGTGTGTGTGTGTGTGTGTGTGTGTGTGTGTGTGTGTGTGTGTGTGTGTGTGTGTGTGTGTACATACAGTAACCTTACATATTGAAACCTTAAACCCAACCAAACACAGGAAATGGAAATATCTTTATTGTATTCATTTGTTCTACTTTTTATTTTTCAGCACATATTTCTTGATTATGGTCACAGAAAATTATTTATTATTTCATTTTATACTACTGTGACCCTTTCAGTAGAAGACAAGAACACCTGACAAAGACTACAGCAAACGAAAATAAGCGACCTGACAACTGGATGTGTGTTGCCATCGTATGAAGGTTGATGAAGGTTTTAAACTTGAGGTGATGCAGGTTGTTTCCCTCCAGAGCAAGGACAGCCAGACTGTAAAGAGGAGCTAGAGCATCAGTGTCTATCTGGGAGATGTTGTTGTTACTCAGTAGAAGCACCTAGACAGGCAGACAGACAGGCAGGTAGGCACAAAGACAGACAGACAAGTCAAAAAATAGGCCTATGTCATTCAGAAATGTCAAGGGGTATTTATATACCTCTAGTGCAGGCAGCATATCCAGGCTGCCCTGCTGCACCACAGTCAGCCTGTTGTTGTGTAGGTAAAGGTGTCTAAGCCTCGAGAGACCCCTGAACACACCAGGTCCAACCGACATCAGCTCATTGTAACTGAGGTCCAGCTTCTCCACGCTGTCCAGATTCTCCAAGCTGAGGGGGAATGGAGGGGGTCCCTTATTTTAGGTCACAAAACACAACCTGGTGGTCCGCAGTTGTCCCCAATGCTTAGATAATAAAAGGATTAGTCTAGATTAACCAAAGTAATGCAACTATACAAACAAACAAAACTGGACCAACCACTAGAATGTTAGGGAATTATGAAATATTCTAAATATAGAGTACTAATGAATTTAAGTGTAGTACTGACTCCTCTAGACTCCATTGTATTATTTGGTTTTTGCTTGGGTACCTACGCTTTTGTTATCATCTTAATTGAAGTCTCAACACTTCTGAGCAGTTCCTAAAAATTGAAATGAAAGTATCGCAAACCACTGATTGGTTCATGATTGAGACATCCGTCACAGCACAAACCCACATCTGTCATTTTTAAGCTCGTAACTACGCGAGCAGCTGTACTTTATTACATCGAGAGGGAGCAAATGTTCCTTTCCTTGATATGAGAGGAGAGAGGTGTGCAACACAGTAAAGTTTACTCCAGCAGTCATGCAAGGCATCACCATGACAACCATCTACCGAATACAGTACACAGACTAGAGATAAGTAGAAAAGTAAACCTCTGCAGCCTTCTTTTGGGTTGAAGGCCGACAGTCCAGATGGGCTTGCGACTTATCATGATGTGTGTTTAATTTTAAATCACATGTGGTGATCCACTTTAGATCGTTACAGTCCACATGAGCGAGGCTCACTTCATGAAGCAATGGTGAGCTTCACCTTCAGGAAAAGGACACCCCAGGTTTAGGAGGTCCACATTTGGTTTGCATTATGATTCTGGCGCTAAACTGGATTATAACAAACGATCATTTATATTGCACCAACAGCAGCTCAAGGAGTCTAAAGACTTCTTTCAGTATCATAAAAAAAACCTCCTGATCCTTAAGATCATCATCCTCCTTTAAGTCAACTTAGTCCCTGTTAAAGGAGGAGTTAAAGGAGGATGAAGGAAACATGCAGTCTATTGATGGAGGGACTGTTGACTTCCACTAGGAGCACCAATAGATAGACAGGTACCTGTTTCCAGATAAATGCAGCAAGGAGTTGTGTTCCAGCCTCAGCTCTCTGAGAGCAAACAGACTGGCCGAGAAGTCGGCAGGGAGAGATCTCAACTGATTCCAGCTCAGGTCCAGCTTCTCCAGGAAGGACAAAGAGAAGAAAGCCTGTGAGGTAGAGGACAGAAGCATCAGTTTAACTGCTGTGTTAGTTTCCTTTGTAATTTTCCCTCACTCTACTGCTCGTAAACATTGAGACCCAGACCGGATCCTTTTTTCCTTTACTGATCTCACCCTCTCGACCCGTTTTATTTAGAAGAGTTTATTATGCCATATCCCTATTCCTACCTGTGGTTGTATTTCTTGTATGTCATTGTTGGTCAGAACCATCACCCGCAGAGACCAAAGTCCAATGAAGGCTCGGGTGCGGATCTGGCTCAGATTGTTCTCTCCCAGCTCCAGCAGCCATGTGCCATGTGGGAGGCCCCTGGGAACATGCTCAAACCCTTGACCATGGCAGTCCACCAGGTCAGCGTGCTCATAACACACACACTGGCGTGGACACAACCGTGAGCCATCAACGGATGAAAAAAACGACTGAGCCGAATAAAAGGCAAGTAGGAAGGAGAGACGAGTGAGGAAAATGAGACACATGTTTTGATGGACGGCAGCAGGAGGAAAGACGATTTTCGGAATGAAGTCTGGAAGTTTTATTCCGCCATTTGTCAAGCCTCACAGTGCAGTGACACCTGGGAGAGAGGAGAACAATCATAGTGTTTAGTTTTACATTGAGATTAAAAAAGTCAAACTCCGGATAACCTAAACTAATGTTCAATGCTGCATTCATTGTCTTTTTGTTTCTTCCCCTTCGTGTGACATTTGGACAAACTAAAGAATAAAAATTGATTAGTTTAGCCAAATCCCACGGGTATATGGGATGCACAGCTCTTTGGCCGAGTGCAAATCTTGAGCATGTTTTCCAGACAGGAGGGGTGGGACAGAACAGAACAAAAAGTTGACTAAATGTTTGTGCAATATTTATCTTATTCAGCATTATCGTACTGCAACTTTTTCCATTCTGTCTTCAACTAGACTGACCAAAGAGGAATCCATGTTTTCTATAATTGATATACCAGCATTAAATGATTATAAAACTTACATTCCTGAATGCAAACTAAGTGTTAAGTTTATTAGTGACACAGGTTTTTGATCCGATTTACCCTGCATCTCCCATCCAAAATATAATTACATAATCACAGCTATTAAGTTCGGGGAAGCACAAAGGATTAGAGTCTGTCTGATATACAAAGAGCAAAACCATCTGACAGCAACATACATATTTATATTTGTTCACCTGGAAACTCTTTGTTGTTTACTTTTAACTAATTCAATATCAGTGCTAATAGCTACCTTTCACAATTCTCTATGTTGTCAAATCACACAGTGAACTTTCTCCCTGCATTCTTCATATGAATAAAATGATCTATGAAAATAGAGAAAAATCATCTGTCAAAAAACATCTTCAAGCTCTGAGTCTTCCTCTTGTCCTCAGCTTACTCACCTACTCCACTGCTGGAGAACCCAAATGATCTTGATTCTGGATCATCAGCTTCTCTCTGTGCTGACTGGATGACCGCTAGATCAGAAGAGATGACCGGGAGATGATGGACGGAGGGAGAAATGTGAGGATGCTGATGGAGACCGTCGGTGCTGTCAGCTGTGCCTAATCCTCTAATCCTCTCCAATCACCAAATGCTTCCCCTCATTCACTGAACGCTCGCAGCTCATCTGATATTTTTATCATGCCTCCGTCTCTGTCCTCCCCCTCTCATCCCTGGTACCACTCAGGAGATTTGGTATCCCTTTATCGCCCCCCCATTCTTTTACTAACTTTAATATTTTTTGAAGACTGTTAACCCCTTGTTCACAAACTGGACAAAGCTAATATGTTTGCAAATTCAGATGAATGCATTAGTGCCACTTTCATACAAGCTGAATTCAGGACGAAAGAAGTTTCTTGCACTGGAGTTTTAGGTGTACAAAGTCCCTGAAAACACTGCTTCAACATTTTAATTCATCTGATTCATTTATAGTATATATCACAACCGCACAGCAAAGGACATGGACACTCCTAAAGAAGGAGACAGTGTGAGAGACAGACTTTTGTGAGTGAAAACATAGTAGTTTGACTTACTACACACAATTGATGCTAAGAAAACAGGACAAAGGGAACAGCTGATGTATAGTTTAATTGTTAAAATGTTGGTGTAAGGAAAGAAAATACCAATGTTGACAATTAAGGTCGCACAGTAACCAACTGAGGAGATTTTAATTTATATTTGCAATATGATGTTCCGAAATAATTTTTCCTGTTGGGGATGGACTTACTTCATGTTGAGATAAATTTAATTTCGAAGGAGGAATTTAAACTTCAACAAAAAAATAAATAAAAGATGTAACAATATGTTTGTGGTTCCTACTAGAGTTTCCGGAGGACACATTTGAGTGTGACACTGCCAGAGACCGATGCAGTAGAGTACATGTGTTGTGAGCTGTTCTGCTGTAATAAATACACTAGTAAGCATGGATATTGCTTTAACCGTCCGTTCAGATAGTTTAGTGTTTAGACAAACAGGACAGAATGAAACATTATTAAAGACTGTATGAATTAAAAGAACAATATTGTATTATACATTCATTGACATTATTAAATGTATCTTTAATTCTAATTATTGATTAATAGAAAACTTTTTGATATTTTTAATGTGTAACGTAAATGTTTAAAAATGTCATTATTATCTGAAAAAGTTATCTCTCCGATAAAAGTTGAAATGACGTCATGACGTAGCAGGACGTTCAAAAATCCACGTGTCAAAACACGGAAGTGAAGTTTTCCCTGGATAAGATTTACGATTCATACGTTCGTGAGGTGGACGACCTATACAACTCCACCCGTGATTGGCTCTGATCGTGGATGACGTCATCACGTAGGGCTGGTTGACAGGACGTTGATTACGGAAGAAACGTCACGTCTTCCTGACAGGAGGATCGCTTTGCATGGACTCTGTTGGTGTTAGCCCTGCCGTTCATGGCGACACGAGGTGTCCGTAAACGCACCAAGAGGTGTCCGTCAACACACGAGGCTGGAGGAGAGGCCGTCCTGCTAACTTAAAGCTAACGGCTAACAGGAAGGTAGGACACGTGATCGAAGTTTAGCCACATGACTACGATTTATTGACAGATATATCATTTAGTAGCTGTTGGTAAGAACATTTCACACAAGAGTTGAAGTTGCAGTTTGGAAATTATCCAATTATCCATTAGTACATGTGAACGTAGCAGGAGATTTCTAACCTTAAATCAAATGGATCATTCTAGAGGCCGTCAGTCACCTGATTGAATCCACAGATCTGAAGATCTGAAGGTGTCTGCAGCAGGTAAACCAGGGACATTCAGGAACTGGAGGTGTTTGTCCATGAGGAATGGGCTGAGATTCCTCAGGAACGCTGCCAGAAGCTGGTGTCTGGATGTGTGTTCTGTTTGTGACTGTGTCAATTTTGTTTCTGTCTTTAGATGTTAGGGGGAAGACTGGGCCTGGCGGTGCTCTTCATGATTCTGAAGGATTCAATTTTCTCAAGCAACCCTGACCTGCAGATTTTTGAAAGTCAGCGATTTCAGTGAAACCAAACCAAAGGTAAACATAGAATACTCAACTTGGACTCCCATCATTCATTTTTGTGACTCCATGACAATTTGAGCTGTCAAGTCAAGTGTCGTCCTTCTGCAGCAGTCATGGCCGAGGCCGGAGCTCATCTGACCTCCACCTCAGTGAATGAGCAGCCGTCCATCTTTGAGGTCCTGGCTAAGGAGTCTCTGATGGAGGCGGTGAGGCCTGCACTGAGACACGCAGTCAAGGTAAGGCTAGCCCTGATTCATTAACAGAGAGAGATACTGTCAAACCTGCCTGTTTTAGTTCCCTGTGGATTCCTTCAGGACACCATTCAACCGACGTCGATCCTTTAAAACCCGACTTCGGACACAAAAAGTGAAGAATGCTACTTCAGTAAAACCGTTCTGATTTCACTTCAGTCCTGCTTTTAGGTTGAGCTCAAGAATAACCAGTGTTACAGGAGCCAAACCAGGACGATCAGCTGTTCACGTTGGTCCGATAGGTTGATGACATCATACAAAGACGACGACACTTGTAGGCTGGACAGCCGTGGACCAATGACAGAGCCGAGTTCTGCCTTTACGGCAACGCTTTTAAAACATCCCATTGGCACAGAGCAGTCAGTCTACTTGTGATTGTTTCAAAAGGGTTTCCTTCTGTCTGCATGAAACAGGTTGAGGAGGGGGTCACTGTGAGGTCAGAGCCGTCCAGCTCACCGTTGGATTTCTCTCAGTAGAGATCACCTCGACATTTAGGTGGTCGGTTGATGTTGCGCCTCTAACTTCAACTCTGATGATCTTCTCAGGTTCTAGCAGAGTCCAACCCGTCGCGTTTTGGCTTCCTGTGGCGACGCTTCGATGAGTTCTACCTGATTCTGGACCTCCTGCTCCAGAACCACTACCTCTCTCACTGCAGCGCCTCCTTCTCTGAGAACTTCTACGGCCTGAAGAGGGTCGCGACAGGACAAGGACTTCCCGTTCGCCTGGGGTTGACCCGGACGGCCCACTGGCGGTCTCTCCTGCTGCTGTGTCTGGCGCCGTACCTCCGGGCCAAGCTGGAGGCGATGATGACGCGGCAGAAGGACGAGGAAGACTTCTCCATCCGACTGGCCCAGACCAGGAGCCAGAAGCTGTACCGGGCGGCCGTGGCGGCGTACCCCTACGTCAGCTCGGCCTGGCAGGCCTGGGCCTTCTGCCAGCTGCTGCTGTTTGTCTTTGGAGCTGCCAGGACGCACAGCCCCCTCCTGTGGCTGGCGAGGGTCCGACTGGAGCGGCTGAACGCTCAAGACATCAGAGACCTGGAGCTGAGGAGCAGCACAACGGGCCCAGCTGACGGGAGGTACATCTTACCATAGTATTATTGAATTATTTACGGTAATTTAAACGTTTGTGAACCCTCCCCATACTGACATTAAACCACCTTCTATCTGTATTACCTTTTCCCACACTCTTATAGACTTGTAACACCCCCGGTGTTTCTTATGGTGGGCATGGATAACACACACTATATTCCTTGAACGGTCTTTATTTGGCGTTCAGCCGTAACAAGGAACAAACAAGAACTGACAACGATCTCCCGCTCGCGCTCTCACACTCACGTCCCATTCTTTGTCTCACAAACACACGCAGAACACACACTTAGGCCAACTCAGGGCAACACACACACACGACAGAACAACACAGGTTATCACATGTGTTTCAAACATCGCTCAGAATCAGATCACAAATAAAATGGGAAATAATGTAAATTCTGTATTTTTGAGCGGTCCGGTACCGATTGACCCACTGACCGTTACCGGTCCACAGCCCGGGGGTTGGGTACCACTGATATAGAGGATGTTATTATACATGTTACCCGAATGTTAAATTCACCACCCACAATGCAATGTCCCTGTGTTTGCAGCCTCATGAAGAGAGCGTGGTGGGTGATGACACAAGCAGCGAGGGGCGTGGCCGTGTCGCTGTCCACATCCCTGTCACTGGGCGTCTTCTTCCTGCAGTTCCTGGAGTGGTGGTACTCCTCAGACAACCAGAGCACCATGAAGTCCCTCACGTCTGTGCCAGCCCCCCCTCCCCCAGTCCACCTACATCAGGAGCCCAGAGGTCAGGAGTCTCCACCCGGCTCTGCCGGTCGTGGTGAGGAGGCCCGGCCCGACTTTGACAGTAGAACCTGCCCGTTGTGCCGGAGGCGACGCACAAACGCCACGGTGCTGTCTACGTCAGGGTTTGTCTTCTGCTACCGTTGTATCTACACCTACGTGAAGGCAAACCGCCGCTGCCCCCTCACCGGCTACCCCACCGAACTACAACACCTCATCAAGATCTACTCGCCGGAGAACTAGAACACGTCAGCGGGCGGAGGCCGGATGTATGGCCGACAAACAGAGGGGCCGTTTCAACAGGAAACGTCTGTTGTGTTGAATTCAGGGACCACATTTTTCACATGGGGGCCAGTTTTTACTCAACTTTTCAGTGTGTTCCCTCATTCAATTGTTTTCTGTGAAGACTCACCTAGATAGAATAAAGCATCCTGCGCCTCGCCCTCCACCACACACACATACTTTGGTGTGTACAGTATGTGTGCACATGCTCAGTGAAAAACCCTTCACTATAACAGAGTAAATACTCCGTGCACACGCTCTAATAATCTAATAATTATATGTAGATGTGGAAGCGTCAGTGCCACCTACTGTAACGGATGTGTAATTACAGGTGACCCTGGGCCCAGTGACCCTACCCCTGGATCGTTCTATGCATTTTTGTTTTCCTTTTGTATAATGATGTATAAAGATTTATTAAACCTTTGATACGGTTTTTGTATAAGCTAATGTCACAATAAAGTTGCAGGTGATAATCATTTAAATAAATATAAACACTTTCAAATGTTGGACTATGTATGTATGGCTAGTTTGAAGCTATAGCTACGTAGCCCATTCAGAAAGATTAGACTAGCAGCCAAGACGTCTGAAGAAGGTTTAGAGCTGCTGGAGGGCTGATTTTTTATTACTCGCTCATATGAGAACTGAAAAGTTCAACAAGCTGTTGGTGAATTGCTTTATTGAGTTTCCAGACAAGTTTAACAACAGGCCCATTTAAAAAACAAACAAACAAAGGAACAGATAATCAGGATCAACGTCACGACATTACAGTGAGTAATAAAAAAAAAGGGCTTCATTAAAATGTCCACAAACCCCTGAAATGACACCGAGTGTGAAGAATCACGAGTCACCTTCTTCCCTTTAAGCTCCTGCAACACGATTCGTCAACGAGAAATCAGGACGAGAAATAAACGGGCGTAAAACTTTGCAAAAGGAACAAGTATCATCATCAATAGTCACAGTAATAGATTGCTCGAATAGCGTGTATTGCACATGTGTACACATATATGCACTTTATATACATGTGAGTCAGCAAAAATTAGACACATTGTATTGTCTCAACAAGAAAGAGTCTGGATTAAAAATGACAGCACAGACAGAGAATAATTAGGAATGTGCTTGTGATAAGTTCCAACGCAACGGTTTATTCCAATTATTCAGTCACGAGCCGGACGACAGAAAGGTAACGGAGAGAACGCCTCCCTCAAAAACACGAGGAGGTAAAAGAGACGCGAGAGTCACACTGATGTTGAACCTCCTCTGTCCCAACAAAAGTCCCGACCCCCCCCCACTAGAAGGACACTACATGTACACCACAGTATCAAACATCAAGAAATATACAGCTTGTACTTGTAGCAAAATAGTTTGTGTGTGAAATTGTGCGTTTCACCTATGTGTGTGTAGGTGGAAAGTTATGTAGCCTCTGGAATGGAGAGGTTTCGTCACTCTGATCAGAGCGTGATCAGCACCGTTAGTTCTGGGTTTGTGGCGCCTCCAAACTCTGAGTACAAACTAATGTATGAGCTGCACTGAATCAGGCTCCTTAAAGCTTTGATCTGTGTGTGTTTATGTGTGTGTGAGACGCCTGGCCGCATGCGAGTCCCGCAACCAACCTGACCTGATTGATGAGTCTTCATTTTATACAGCCCCGATTCTAAAACACAGGTACGATGCTCCATAAAATATTAACCAGAATGTCTCACTTTCCTGATCCTTTTTCAATTCAGCCTCACAATTCAAAGTCACACCTCATTTAATTCATCTTTGTAAATACAGTACATGGATATTCTGAATTTTTTTTTTTTTTTTGGCCAGCAACACGTCTAAAAAAGAAAAGGGTGAACAAATGTTTGGTAAAATTGTTTAATGATCAAAAACACCTGATTGGTTCATCCAAAAGGTCATCAAACGGTTCTTCATCATCAAGAAGATGGAGACAACACAAACGTGTCCATACTTTTTAGATATAGGTTGCTGGTATCAACTTCAGAATGGGTGTACAGTATGTTTACAAAAAACAAAGTTTCTTAGGTTGGGCATTAAACATCTTGTTTTTGGACAGGATCCAATTGAATTCAGATTTAAAAGGATCGTCCAATCACTGCACGCTGTGCAGTTCCAGCATTTTTGGAACTGGGGTCATCGTCTCATTTCTGCCGACTGTGTTCGAATCGGTTAATCATTGAAATCTCAGAACACAGCGACATCGCTAAAACAAAAGTTCAAGTGACGTGCCGTCTGACCGCTACAGCAACACGCGTGGAATCAGCCAAAAAATAGATCACGAGGAAGTCCAACAACCGTCTTCGGGTCATTATTTCTTTGCTCTCTCGCTCTATCATTGCACTGTTGCATTTAGTCTTTTTCGATTCACCAATGTCTCTGACTTTAATCTCTTCTAATCACATTACAAATGTGAGACTTTCTGGAACGAGGCCTGACAACCGAGGATAACGGGGCGTACTCCTTACGTTTCACGCGAACACCTTGCAGGTGTGATTGTCAGTTTCAGAAAATGCAAACAGAAAGCTCTCAGGCCAGTCGCCTACTTCGCCCTGTTGGAAATTTATGCTTGAGAAATTTTAAGATAAAAATGAAAGAAAACTGCGAGAGGCTTAAGGGCTTCTGGTGTGTTCACACCGACCACTACACAATGTTTACATGCAGCACAAAATCCTACAAAAAGTAGACACAGTTTCACAATGACGTGACAAAAACTGATGAGAAGATGCTAAATTTACATTTTCATCAGCTAGGATGAAAAAAATTTGTGTGATGCTGTGAAAGCGAGCAAACGTCAGTCAGACACTCACAACCTTTGGTCAGCGACTCCTAATAATGCTGTGAATGACGGCTTTTGGTTTGTCGACTTCCACAACAAATATAAGGCAACGAATGGAGGTCATGGACTCAGGTTGTGACGGATCGTGGAAAGAAAAGGCAAAAGAGAAACACTGTCGTTAGCTTCTTCTTTTTCTTTGGCTTGTTGCTATTTTCCAGAATAGAGTGGCTAATATTCACGTTACTGATGTGACTCCAGTCTGATGATCGTATGGACACATTTGCACGAGTAAAACGAGGTGAAAACCTGCTTTGCGTCGGTGTGAACACAACAGTAGGTGGACTTGTTGCTGCTTGGTGCCGTTCTAGATCAGGCTGCAACAGGAACGATGGACAACCGCTAACCTTCATCTGTTTTGGAGCTCTCAGTCCAACCACTTCACCCCCCCCCCCCCCAACAAGAGACACGTCACTGCTGACCCCTGGTAAAATGAACATAATGGCTTAGAATGTTGTAAATATGAACTCACTGGACAGAACCTTTGGTTGGTTATTTGACTTATAACGGAGTCTCAGCAGCCGTTTGTACATCAGACTAAAAATTGAAATAATCTGATCAGTATTTAGATGCTTTCATTGTTAAGTGTTTATGGAAAGTTCTGCTGCAATTTAAAACAAAATGGGATTATTGAAAAATTAAAGACCCTTAAGTATGAGTTCAGGTTTTCCATTTTATATGAACTGATTTATTTAATTAGAGTCGTTTCAGGTTGAGTCTCTCCTGAATTGTAAACTAGGGAACGAGAGAAGAACTGCTTTCAGTCAAATGGGATTCAATTTCCAGACATAAAGGACTTTGCTGTTTGGTGAGTAACATTTTTTTTTAAACGCAATTTCTCGTAGAAACATTAGAAAAAAAAATTATAGCATTTAATTAACCTAATTTTAATTCATCCACAAATTGGCGATGGTGACACCCTGGAGCTTTTGGTTGGTACGGGGTCGACAGAACCTCAATAAGTATGTAAGAATGTACATTCAGCTGAAAACATGTCCAGGTTTTTATAACCACAGAACTAAATAACTACCTGCTGTTTTTGCAAGGCTAATCCGTGCTAATATATTCTGTGATCGACTCTTCTCAGTACTGGTTCAGGTTTGGCTACAAAGGTGACTGAACTTCTGAACTGGTCACACAGGACACATCTTTTTCTGCTATAACAGACGTCTGGGGCAGGTCGGTGACTGAAATGTCCACGTTGGGGGGGGGGTAGGGGCTATCTGGGATATGTAGTATGGCAGTCCCAAAAACACAAACCGTGACGCGGGTAGCTAAACCCTGTTGGACTACAAACCGAGTTAAGGACCATCGACCTGGACATGGCTATCTATGTCTGGTCCAGCCAGAGGAAATGCTGCTCACCTCCAACTACTACTGACAAGAATCTCCAGCCGCCCTAAACATCTGTAAACAAACAAATAAACAAACCAACAAACAGGTGGTTGTCTGATGACATCAGACCATGTGCTTTCTTCTCGTTGGACAGCCGAACCTCAAAATTCATCAAATATCAAAGAGAATATAATCATAAATCCAATCTGATTGGATAAAACACTGTTTACATATACATATGTATACATATATACATATATGTGTATGTTTATATATAAACACACATATATGTATACATATATTTATTTCTATTTAGATAGAATATTTTTTCTTTTATATAAAAAAGAGAAAGTTTTTGTGTTTTTATACATACGTATGTACAGATATAGAAAAATGACCACAATGAGTCTTCTGTGACGTAACTGGGCAACAGAACAACACACATTATTTACACCAAACAGGAAATATTAGAATTAAAAAAAAAATACAAGAGATTTGATGGTCATTCTAGTGTTTTAAAACGAGTCACAATCCCATAAGGAAGTGATCATAACCCGTGATTCATGAGTGACAGAGTGGGTTGTGGTGATCTTAAGTGATGCTGATTCATTAACATGAATAATCCTAAAACAGGCCAGATCCTGAGACACTCAACCAAATCCCAGAAAGGTTGGATTGAATATTGCTATTTTAATATGCAAAGAACATTTTTTTTCCTTCCTGGATAAGTCTAGTGTGGAACGATGGCTTTTAGTCAGTCGGGAATATCTGGTTTGACTACTGCAGGACTAAAGAGAAAATCCGGAGATGCAGTTTTAAAACCGTTGTTGAAAGTATTTTTAAATCAAGTCTGGTGATTCTCTCTTACTGCATGTCTTCAAGATGTAAGTAAGATGGGAAATAATTAAGGCATCCAGATGAAGAAAAAAATCACTTACTGAAACAACAGCTGTGTGTGTCTATGTGTGTGTATGTGTGTGTGTTTCATCAGTCCCAGTCGGCTGGTTGCTTTGCTGAGGTGCTGCGGCGGTGGTGTTTTGCGGTTTCTGATGGGTAGTCTTTAAGAAAAGGCACCTAGTTCCTCCTCCTCAGCTTCTTTTAAAAGCGATGATTCCTCCTCCATCGGCCAATCCCACGTTAATCAGCCCGTCTCTGACAGACAAACAGACAAGACGTCTGCTTCCTGTCTGGCATTTCGACAGGATTTAAAGTCAGGTTTGCGTTAGAAAGACGCGAGGCTGATTGGGTGGTGGACGGGAAAAACTTCAGAGGTGCAGTGTACAGGTGTAAAGTGTACAGGACGTGTCTCCTCACTCATGATCTCCTCTTCGGGTTTCCATGGAGATGCTAACAAGTCGTCTGCTTCTCCTTAGGCAGGTAAAACGTCAGAAAAGCACGATGTGTCCACGTCTTTCGTGATCCCTGCTGTCTCCTGCTACCACATCATTCTCCTCAGCCAATTCGAGTACTCCAATTCCCACTCTGTGTGTGTGAGTGTGTGCGTGTGTGTGTCCAGGTACCTACACACACTCCACGGAGAAAATGGTACGGGAAGATAAAGAGGAGGTGCCAGAAGGAGGTGAAGGTGGAGTCTTTGTGTGGCTATTGTCTGAGCTCCTCCTACAACACTGGCTCTTCTTCCATTGGCTCCTCAGTGGACCTGGAGGCGGGTCAAAGTCAAATGAAACTGGAGTAAGAGCACTTTTTTTACATTTTTGAAAATAACAAAAACCTCTCAAATTTAGTATTGCACCTCCTCACATGGTTACAATTAGCTAGAACTGAAGATGTGTAGCTCAGAGCATGCAATGTTATGCATGGTTATCAGAGGGTGGTGACTCTACCCGCACTGACACAGGAAGTAATATCCAAAATATGAGAAAACATGAGAAAACATGACAAAATCTGACAAAACATGACAAAAGATTTTTTTAAAAACTTGAAAAAAGGAGACAAAACATTTCAAAACACGACAAAATGTGACAAAACGTGTCAAAACATTTCAAAACATGGTAAAGCGTTACAAAACATGACAAAATGTGACAAAACGTGACAAAACGTGACAAAACGTGACACTCTCTCCCTGTAAATAAAAACTCACATTCTTTATATTCCTCAATCACAACCAAAATCAATCCTAAACAATCACAGCAGAACTGAAACACTTCAACACAACATCAGTATCTTCAAATAATCCTATATAAAACATTTCACAAAACATAACCAATCAATAATAAAACATGTCACTTGCATGGATCCCATCTAACTAGTCCTTGTTGGTGTTGTGTGTACTCTTTGCTGGTACCAGTGCATGGCAGGACTGCTGGGTATGAGGTGCATGTGTGTGTACTTTTATACTTTTGTATGTATCAAACTGAGCTCTGGTCAGAAAATGTATGTCGCTGCTTGTTCACCTGGATAAAGCTCAGGTAAAAACTGAGCAGGAACCTGTCTGAGTAACAAAACCTCCCGGTGGGTCACTGTAGGTCCATCAGACAGCAGCTTTAACATCAGTGATGCGGTTGGCAGAATGTGGGCACCTTGGATGCTGACAGTGGGCTAACCGACACTAACCTGCTGGTTTCTGTGTCGGTCAGAGCAGAGGCCTGCTGCTCTGCATCAACAGTAAGGGACGCCATGGCGCTGACTGTTTCGGCCTCATCCTCCGACTGGCCCTGAGCCCCTTTTAGGGGGCCGTCTGACACCGAGTACCCACTCGTCTGAGACAAACTCTGGAGACAAGGCCAGTGTTTACCTTCAAGGACGGACAGAAACACAAAGTTAAAGACAGTTTGTGGATCAACAGGGGACACATATATTCATCTGTGTGTGCTTCTCACTCTGGATTTCTATGACTCTCTCTAGAGAGGCCCAGGCTTTGGGACATGGCTGCTCCTGAGGCCACTGGAACACAGAGTCACACTGAAAAAGACAGCATGAAATCATGATTATAAAAGTATAAAAACATTTTAAAAAAGATATTTTATACGACAGTGTTCAGATACATCCAGAAAAGACACGATACGAATACGATAATAAAATAAAAGCCGCCTGTGACTGACTCCAGGTGTCTCGCCTGATACTGATGAACATTTCAGGAACGTCATTCAAACGTTTGCGGGTTTGATATCTGATGCTTGTGATCAGCTTCATTTCCCCATATTTCTCACACATTCTTTTCCACCCAACCGGTCAAGGCGGATGACCGTCCTCCAGAGTCTGGGTCCTGCCCGGAGTTTCTTCCTCAATGAGGGAGTTTTTCCCCGCCACTGTCGCTTATACTTGCTCTGGAGGGTTCTGTTGGGTTTCTCTGTCTGTTAAAGCGCTGTGATTAATTACTATATAAATTAAGGTTTATTTATTGATTGATTGATTGATTGATTCTTCAACAGTGAGTTTTCTCAGATTACCAAGGAGCCACAAGGGCCTAAAAACGGAAACATCCTGACTTTCTCTCTCACCGGATCTCCCAGAAGTGCAGACACACACGCCTCCGACGCGTCACAGATGGCGGTCAAGTCATGGCCGCCCTCCAGCGCCATGACAACGCGCCCGCCCGCCAAACCCATCAGCAGCTGTGTCAGCTGACCGAAACCTGCCGAAACACACAGTCATTCAACACAAATCCAAACTCTTCGGGCCTGGTAGTCAAGGTAACCAGTATTGTACTCACACTTGGCGGAGACGTTGTATCCTCCCAGAGGAGACTGATGACCCTCCACAGCGTCGAAGCCTGCAGACACCAGGACCACGTCCGGACTGAACTGCTGGGCGATGGGCATCACCACACTCCTACACACAAACACACACTCGTGTCTTTCCTACCAACTCGTTCATGTCACCTTTAAAAAAGCCCTCCAAAAATTTCGGTGGACAACAACCGCTCATTACCCAACCAGGGTTTTATTGTGAAACATCTGGAGGTCAAAATTAAAGAATTAAAAGGAAAATTAACGTACTTGTGAGTATCTGATTTTATATAATTTAGTTTAAAGACTGATGTCCAGTAATAGTATTCTTTACCTAAAGGCAGTGAGGTACTCCACATCACCCATAGGGGGCTCCACTCCCCCGGTCCACGCTATGTTTACGTTGAATCCAACGCCTGCTCCTGTTCCCACCTGCACACAGACGTGCATTAATTTTCTTTAACTTTGGTGTGTGTGTGTGTGTGTGTGTGTGTGTGTGTGTGTGTGTGTGTGTGTGTGTGTGTGTGTGTGTGTGTGTGTGTGTGTACCTCTTCAGGCGCTCCACTGCCAGGAAAGAAGTTTCCATCGTCATAGCGATGGAGGGAGATATAGAGGACACTGGGATCACTGTAGAATGCCTGCTGGGTGCCGTTGCCATGGTGAATGTCCTGCAATCCCAACAGCACCAGAGACAAAGCCGATGAGACTCAAGAGAGCAACATGTGATGAATTTTACAATGTTAAATCAACTTAAAGTGGTCATTAAAGCCAACTAGGTGTTAACAAGTTCGATTAAAGTCAGATCCGACCTCTAGCGTCCCGCCGCCGCGTCAGAGAGATCGCTCTCCCAGCGCTGAGTCACACCAACTCGGATATTAAGCTGGGCCAAACGGGCCAACGAGCCAACTGGGTGTATTTTCACAGCAGTATTAGCAGAAAGCATGAGGGGGGCGGAATGAATCAGATGGCCTGTGAATTACACTCAGTGCTCACAAACTCATTTTCTAAATCGGTTAGCTTTAAAATACGAACTGGGTGCTCAGTCAGGGGAGGACTTGTTCTCCGCGTTAAGAGTCACGAGAACAGAGCTGAGAAAACATCACTTCCATTTTGAGGACGTGGAACTTTCGTTTTTCTTGACAGAGAAATGTGTGAAAACAGTCACCTGGTCTCTGGTCAGACGGATCACTGTTAGTTCGTTAGTTGTGTAACTGATTGGGAGACTCTACCGGGAATTTAACACATCTAAGGTTTATTTGATAGAACTGAGTTAATGTTCAGTCTGTTAATAGAACGTATTACCACTGTTTAATGTGTGTGTGTGTGTGTGTGTGTGTGTGTGTGTGTGTGTGTGTGCGTGCGTGTGCGTGCGTGTGCGTGCATGTGTGTGTATCTCACCCAGTCCACAATGAGGATCTTGCCCACTCCCAGCTTCTGTTGTAGCAACTTTGCAGTGATGGCCACCGAATTAAAGAAGCAAAACCCCCTGTCCTCACACACACACACATACACACACACACACACACACACACACACACACACACACACACACACACACACACACACACAGACACACACACACACACACACAAAGTGGTTAGTTATCACAGCGTTACAACACTGTGGCGTAAAAATCATAATAACAGCCTGGTGAGTGGACTGACATGGCAGTGGACTCCTCTGCATGGTGACCCGGGGGACGCACAACTGCAAAGCCGTTCTGTCACAAAGAGACACACACACACACACACACACACACACACACACACACACACACACACACACACACACACACACACACACACACACACACACACACACACACACACACACACACACACACACACACACACACAGAGTGAACGACAGTTCTGATGTGATAATTCAGACCGATTTAAATCACTGGTGAGCTTCGCTACCTTCAGTTCTCCCGCTGCGACCCTGAAGGCGAGCTCGATGACCGAGCCGACCGCCATGCGGACCGCCGCAGACGAGTGCATCTCGTTCCACACCGTGTCGCTGTCCACCTGCAGGGGGCAGCAAACAGCATTAACGCCGACATGGGGACAAACGGACAGACGGGTGAGCAAAGCGAGACTTACCCCGATTCCCCCACAGGGAAGAACAGCGTACATCTTCTGACTGATTGGACCTGAAACAGCCAATCAGAGAAGAGGTTACAGGTCTGGGAGTGTCAAAGTGTTTTCCTTTTTTTAGCTCAGTAAATATTGATCCTAATGTGAGCAGATCTGAGCAGATTCATCTGGAGGCACCCATTGTGTGTGTAAAGCTGCATTTACACAACACAACATTTTGTTTCCCACTGAGAAAAAAAGTCATTCTTGACTGATTACATGCTGATTCTGCTGTACTAAAATATTTATTATTATATATTTGTTAAAACGCATGATGACTGAAATAAATTTGTGGGAGATGGTGGATAAGAAGCATCACAAGGCGTACTCATCTGTGCAGAGGATCTGTGGCTAACAAGGAGTGCTATTCTTATCAGAATAGAAGTGACACAATGTTTTTTACAAGAAGGACGAAATCATTTCATGTGTTACGATTTAGAAGAGGGAACAAAAACAGTCTGTCAAAGACATCTAATAAGACTCCCATGACCCACAGACTGGAGCGAAATGTTTTCCAAGGGAGTCTGGCTTCACCTCAAATTACTCACGTGCAGGTTTTACGCAGGAACACAAACATCCCATCTCAAAGAGGCTGATAAGAATTTGCTATTTCTTTTGAAAGCTTGACTGGATTAACTTAGTTTAATTCATATAAATCAGTTCGAAGCAGCCCAGCTTGTGCCGTAAAACGCTGACTTATCAAAGCATCAGTAACAACTTTTATGACGTACCAGCTGATACTTAAAGTACATTGTAGTTATAATTCTGTCACTTATGGGATTAAAAAAAAATTCATGTGATACAAAGTGTTTTTAAGGAGTCTACCGCTGATAATGAAAGAGAACTTTCAGCCACCTTGTTTTTAACTTTTGAATCAGAGTGTCATCACTGCGTCTTGTTTCCACATCTGAACATACCGGTCAGCTCAGTTTGACACAGAGTGTTTCTTTAACACACAGACTTACACAAAAAAAAAGATCTGACAGACTGCTGCCAGCAGTGGAGGGGAGACAGGACACCAGAGACAGACACACACACACACACAGACAGGCAGAAAAGACACACAGACGGACAGACAGAAAGCACAGATAGATAGGCAGGTACCCAGCAGCTTCTTGTGGTCCAGCTTGTGTCGATTAAGTGGACTGGTTCCATACAGCAGCGTGTGAAACTCTGAATGGACAGACTGGATCTCATCCAAAGACGCTTTACGCCCACGAATCCTCTATACACACACACACACACACACACACACACACACACACACACACACACACACACACACACACACACACACACACACACACACACAGATGAAGGGGGGGGGCGGTCAATGAGGAGTGTGAATATATGAAACATCACAGAATATATATATATAAGAATTTTATATCTGTCAAAGCTTTCAGAGATCAGAAGTGAGTCTAGTGGAAGGACACGATGCAGTAAATGAAGACAAAACAAATTCAACTTCCTGACAAGATTGTCAGCAGTGACCTGCAGTGCATTCTGGGATAGACTGCAGATTAAACAACATTGTGGGTGTTGCTCCCTTGTGAGTATAAAGGTCCTATTTGCAAAGCCTGTGCTTGTGTGTGTATGTGTGTGCTTGTATGCGTGTGCGCGCGTGCATGTGCATGTGCACATGATTGTGTACCTCACAGCGGCTCAGCAGGCCTGTCTCCTGCAGCCTGGACCAGATGCTCTGCACTCTCCCAGCATGCTCTGGGTGGATGTGAGCGTTGCCACACACACACTGATGCTTCAACATTAGACTGTCATATACGAGCCCTGGAGAGAGAGGGATAGAGCGGAACAGAGAAATCAATAATAAAATCGTTTTGTAGTAACACAACACGACCACTAGATGTCAGTACTCAGTGTAAGGACGCTGTGACATCAGGCTGATCACTGAGTCCCTTAAAGCTACAAGAAAAGAAGAGTTTATAGAGGTTCTATCGATTCTTTGATATTTTCCACATTTAGCGTTAAAGGAACAGCAGACATGTAACGACATGCAGTCAGAAAAAATACCTTTAGTCTTTGGATGTTTTGTGAACAGTGACCTACTTTTATTCCACAGTGCTGACCCACTGTGCTTCGTGGTATTTCATTCTACCAGGGCTTTGAAACGATTTATGGAATGAAAACCAAAACCAGAAACTTTTAGTATTTTGCCAGGACCAAAAATGAAACTGAAAACTTTATATTTTTTAGGAGCAGAAAATAATTGTAAACCGGTTAATACTGGGTTTTTTTTTTTGGGGGGGGGGGGTTTCGTTCTTGAAAATATATAACCTCATGTTACCTTCCTGTCATTCACTGAATGCGTGATGAGAGCGGAGAGAAGTTGAGTCAAGTCAAGAAAAAGGCAGTTTCCCTGCCTTGATTATATACATAACAAGTAAACACTGCAGTCTGTCAATCTTTAAAAAATCTTTGATTTAGATATTAAGTCATTGGCTGCCAGTCATTTTCAGTGCAGTGTGTCCCCGGACTGCCAGCACTTTGTAGCATTTAATGTCCTCCGGTGGACTTCCTCCAATGCTCCAGACATTTATTGGCGTTTTTTTTTTCCCGTTCTTGTCTGATCACAAGATGCTTCGCTCAGAGCTTCATGTGTTCGCTCCCCGGTGAGATCTGACACACGCAAACTTTGTTGCATCATAACCTGTCGCAACTACCTACTTACTACTTGTTTACAAGGAACGTTATTAACCGGTTGGGGAACGATTTTTTTTTTCTTTCAGGAACGTCAGTTCATGGGTGGAACGTAAAACCGGAAACGTTATAAATCCGTTTCTGTTCAGAATGAACCGTTTAGCAAAAAAAAATTCTGGGTCAATGCCCTGCATTCTACATCAATCTACTCTCATTCTGTCTTTTCCTTTCTCTGACGCAGTTATTAAATGCCCCAAAAATGCATCACGAATACAGCAGAGAGGCATGAAATCCTCGGGATCCACGGGGGCATTTCATCGAAACAGTTCCCGATGAGTCAGGAACCCTGCAGCCACTGGGCAGCACCGGCTCCACTCGTCTTCTTTGGTTCTCCATCAAGCAAAAAGATACTGGTACTACTTTTCTCCTCTTGCAGTTCCGTGCAAACCAAGCAGGTACTACAAAGGTCATGTTAAACATTATAGACCAGTGATTGGTTGACGCTGGGTATGCACATAATATCCATGTGCAGAATCTGTAACCCGAGATTTACAGACAGACGGATGGACCATGATGCATCACGCTCAAATTGGTGCATGAAAAAAACCATGAAATAGTCTCTCCAGAACTAAGACCTGAGGGACAGACAGAAACTCTGTTGACGGTAGAGGATAATTACTGGATTGAAACCGAGGGAAACAGCAGATTTCACGCTGGATCTATGTCCTCATTAAACAGGAAATTAGAACGACCACAGACAAAACAACAGAGAAGAATTTAAGGTTTTTAAGGTTTTTTTTTTTTTCTGAATGGTCAGCCAACAGAGTCATCTCCTTGTTGCTAGGCAACAGACGGTGGCTTACAGTGGGCGGACCAATCCTGCTGATTTCAGATGCTAATCCAGTCACAGAAGTGCACAAAAAAACCAAAAAGAAAACGGCGTAAAAACTGACCGGTGGTGAAGAGATGTTTGATGGGATTGACGGTGGCGGCGGGGGAGGACTGTGCTCTTCCCAGGGGTCTGTGGGCCAACGAGGACTGGAACACACCCAGCTGCTGCAGGGTCTGATGGGAAGGAGGTGAGAGAAGGAGGTTGAGATCCCAAACAGGAGCATGAGTCATGGATCAATCACTGTGTGACGGTCGGTGTCCGACTGACGGATCCAATCAGAACCGACGCACCTCATTCATTGGAGACGAGCCGACTGAACAACACGCCGCTTCTGAACGCCAAGAACTGCTGCTACTACAACAACTGTTACACGCGTGTTAAGTTTTCACGTCACTTTGACTCAGTAACCTCACACCTGTGAGTGTGTGTGACTCTTGCGCCGCACACACACACACACACACACACACACACACACACACACACACACACACACACTATTGGTAGTGTCTATATATAGGGGTGTTGCTGTGCTCCCTGCTGTGATCAGGATGACTCACCATGTGTGGGTGGACACTAAAATGCACAAACTTGAAGATACACAGACACACAGCATCACAGAGCGATGACTCCAGTGGTTGAGTCACCGGCTGGTGATGTCACAAGTGTGTGTGTGTGTGTTAGTGTGTGTGTGTGAGGAAGTGTCTTCTCCAGCTTTTCTGGACAGGTGGAAGAAACACTTTCAGAGAGTTTGTCTTTGGTCAGTGAAGTTTCTTTCCGCTGACATCGAACTTCTCCTCATTCACATGAAACCACCTCAAGTCGCAGCCATCAGTGATCAACAGCTGTCACACACACACACGCACACACACACGCACACACACACACACACACACACACACACACACACACACACACACACAGCCATCGTGTCTGGCGATGCGTTGCTTTCGACTGGACAGCCCTCAGGCGTCCCTGAGCTTCAGAAACACTGGAGACACGTCGCTGGCGTGGGCGCTGCCACGCTACCGTCATTAACATCATCTGATTCAGAAACACTGATGCTGCGACCACGCAATGGGGAAAACTAAGGACTTATTACAATCAAAGCTTTTGTGTTTCTGCAGCATTTCAGACCTTTTCTGCTGGTGACTCACACTCTACTTGTGCTTCTAAGAGCATAAATTAATAATTATCACACGTGGAATTGATCCATTAAATCCTGTCTGTCGATGCAAGCTGCCTCCACCTCAGGTAAAACACGAACCAAAAATACCTTCCTCTTCATTATATATTCTTCGTTCTGACTGCTGCCGTTAAATTTTCTTTAAGCTAAGACCTCCTCTCAGATTGAAAACCCCCCTCCCTGTCACAAACTTTTTTTTTTCACAGCAGTAACTCGTTTCTTCGTCTTCAACATCATTTATACAGTTTTAAATATAATCATATCCCAAAAGTTGTAATGTTAGTTTGTTAGTGTGTTCCCTAAAATCTCTGTCCACCTCTACATCTTCTACCATTATTTGTATTTGTTTGTATTTTGCTTAAATTCAAAAATATGTTGTCAAACCACAGTTTTAATTTGCTCATTTCTGTTGATTTAGTGTTTGGCTGCTGAAGATTCTCACCAGTGCTGACAGTATTTGTGTCTTCTGCAAAAACAACTCATTTTAACTGTGTTTTAATGTAAGATCAGTATTATTGGTTTGAGCACCGACGCCTGGGGGTGGGGGGTGGGTCAAAAGATTCATGACGGGAATATTCAATTAACTATTGCACTAATAATCATTTAACTACTTCCCTGTGACGTGGGGCTTGAAACGCTTCCAGATGTGAGTGGAAACAACTTGCTGGTAATGAGTTTGTGAACCGGAGCAGGAGAGCAGAACTCAGAACCACTCAGCTGAGAGACGCTTAAACGTTTAAGCGCTGCAGGAGCAACGGTGTTAAAAGCGATTCCCGTTTTGTCACGACAAACAAGTCGTCTGTACTTTGTATCGAACGAACATCCACGTACAAAGTTTGTCTCTGCTGGATGTGTGTACTACTCTGCTTTGAAAATGATCTTAAAAACAAATAGATTCATTAATGTTGTGTGTTTTTAGGTTCATCTGTGAATTAAGGAGTTGTTGGAACAACCAATCAAATCTTTTCATTTTAAACCATATTCAGATTTGATCACATGATCACTACATGCACACGACCAGCCAGTCTAATAGGGCAGTAAGCAGGTAATTAATCCAGGAGTTCATCCAAAAGTAATCCCTGATGTGTTTTCATGAGCTTAACTTGATATTATAGCATGAGTTACTGCAAAGGTGCAAACGCCATTAAGAATACTGAGTAGTGCAGCAGGAACACACCACAGCTCAGGAGTGCTACGTGTGAAAACAACAGTGTGAGGGTGAAAACGACCGGAGACGTTTCAGGCTTGAACTGCAGTAACAGGCCGAGGGTTAGCTGCGATGATTCAGACACACACATCTGCAGCAGAGCAGAAAACAGCAGGAGCAGCTGATGATGCGTTCTAGTGATTCACCCTTCTGTGGGATGAAAATGCAGCACCAAAATGTCCTGAATTTAGGGCTAACTTCCAGCAACGTCTCCGCGTCACTTTCTTCTCCTCGGTTTAATCATCACGGTCTTCCAAAGGGACTTAGGTAACACTAAAAAAACAGGTGCAGCTTTTTCCCAGTTTGTCGTGTTTCAGTAGCTTTTGTTTGCAGGTTTTATGATTTCAATGTAAAAGAAAACATTTATATTTTACTTTTGAATTCAACTGTTCATTAAATGAATGTGTAATTTCAGGGGATTCAGGAGCAAGTGTCAACATTATATTAATATGATAAATATCTTATTCACAATTAATGCTTTAATTACACACCTGAAAATAAGAACCTTTGTCTTTTAGTGACGTTAGAATGAGCTTCAGGGGGTTTTACAAAAAGGAACTTACGAGATCCCACATAATCAAGTTTCTAAAGATGTGTTCATCGTTTGAACTGACTTTTCATCTAAATTTTAAACTCCTCTAAGATGCCTGTTTCAAGGTTATATGCACAACTTTCAACCCTGTATGTCATATATATGATATTTCAATAATTTAACCATTTCTTTACCTTCTTTAACAGTTATCAATGTCTAATTTAACATGTATCGCTCCTTATAAGTGTTAAAAATATGAAATTTTGCTAACCTTTTCTATGCTAACCTGTTAGCTGCCCTGCCCTTGCTGGCGATGCATGACTTCAATAATTGACAGGCTTTGGATAGGGAGGAATCAATGGTGTAGCTGAAAACGTATCAGACATTGTGATGGTAGATTCACTTAGATTAGCATCGCACAAATCTGTGATTCTACCCAGATGCCTGTCAGATTATTACTCTGAACTACTGTGTGCGGAAAAGGCAGAAACATAACTGATTATAAAGTACAACTTTCTAATAAGTGCACACGTTAAGGGACGCTTTAACTGTCTTAATCGTGCCAGATTCAGCTGGTGAGAATGTTCAATACATTTGTCTTTCATAAGTTTGTTTGTTTGTTTGTTTGTTTGTTCTGCAGACAAAAGCACTGCATTCTGACAAACACCTGTGTGTAGCCTCCCCGATCCTCTTCATCGCCCTCCCTTGCCTGGATGACATCTTCTTCTTCTTCCTCTTCTTCATCCAGCTCACTCTCAGTGCTCTCACCCTTCACATGTATACTCCCGTGCTCCTCCTCTCCCTTCATGTGCACACCCAGCAGCTCGGAGGACGGGGTGCTGTCATCTGACCCCTCCTTCTGAAGCCTGATTGGTCAGAATAACAAAGCAGACTTAAAAAATAAGTTTTTTAAGTTGTACTACATAAGAAATATGGATAAAAACGTGAATTACTCATTCATTCATCCATACTGTACATACCTGTGAAAGCTTGACCCTCCATCGTCCTCCTGCATGTCAGTGGTCTCTGTTAACTCTTCCTCGATCTCCTCTGGGTGGGTGGGCGGCGGCCGGGGAAGGTCAGCTCCTTTTGATAGAATCTAAAAAACACAAAGTAACGTTAGCGTGTCAACGCGTGCATTGGTGTGTGAGTGTGTGTGCATGTGAGCCGGGACCTTGTAGTGTTTTTCCAGGAAGTGTTGGTGCTGCTGTTGGACCACCAGCTGCTGCAGGGCTTGAGGCGACTGTGGTAAAGGAGCGCTCTGGGTCCGAGCTAATGGCCGATGGCGAGGCAGCTTGTTGACCGTCCGTATGCTGCTGGACACGCCTCTCTCTGCCGTAACCAGCGGTGACTGGCTGTACATGGGGACTGACAGGGTGAAGGGTCACAAGAAGACAATCAGTCATGTAGTAAGGTGGATGCTAGCATAGATTTAATTGTACTGTTGTGTGTGTGTGTGTGTGTGTGTGTGTGTGTGTGTGTGTGTGTGTGATAGATAGATAGATAGATAGATACTTTATTAATCCCGGAGGAAATTGCATGTGTGTGTGTGTGTGTGTGTGTGTGTGTGTGTGTGTGTGTGTGTGTGTGTGTGTACCAGCTAGCATAGCTGTCTGCTGTCTGGCCTGCTCCAGCAACAGGACATGTTGCAATAAAGAGGAATGGGCAGAATGAGAACTGGGGGGCGGAGTCTCCACATCATGTCCCGCCCCTGCAAAGAAATATTATAGGGAAAACAATCCGGTTCACGTTAAAACTAACTAAATGCTTTCCTCGTGTAAAGATGACATCATCACAGCATAATTTATACATAAACATTTTGTAAGTAAACAACACAACATTTATGATTCATTGCAAGGCTAACCTGCAGGTAGAGAAGATGTGGAGAGAAACTTTCCCGTTAATGCTCCACCCCCTCGCAGGGATTGGATGGCTTGACGTTCAGCCTCTTGCTGAGGGGTCAGCTTCTGGGGGGGCTACAGAAATTATTACCATGGTTAAAACACAGATATGTTTGGCAAAGGAAGATACAGTCAGCAGAGGGGACGTCTTAAATTGGTCATGTGACATCAGAAACTGATGTATGTACGTGTGTGTGTGTGTGTGTGTGTGTGTGTGTGTGTGTGTGTGTGTGTGTGTGTGTGTGTGTGTGTGTGTGCATGTACTGAGGTGACCTACCGTGATGTGTGTGTTGGCAGGGAGGCCCAAGGAAATATTTGGCAAGGAGGGTGAGGTGTAGAGATTCAGAGGACTCAATGTCCCATCAGCCCCCAGGGTCTGATGGAGAGATCTCAGCTGCAGACAGACATGCAGGTAGAACGTAGATGTTAGGAATCTTAATCAATAGTTTGTTCACTTTTACAATAAGTATCTACAGCATTTTCAACCAATCAAGCAAGTTTCTGAAGCTTCTCTCTAGAGCCCCAGCAGCACCTCAAGATGTGAGTTTTCTGAGATAGGACCTGTTGCTCGGTCCATACTTTTGTTTGAGCAAAATCCGAGAAAGAAACCCTAGTTCTGGACACCACCACTAGTAGGTGGATGGATACAACATCAGCTTAGACCAGATCTCGTTGTTTCCCACGTGTTTCCCAGGCACTAAAGACGTGCAGTGGATATAAAAAGTCTACACACCCCTGTTCAAAAGCCAGGTTTTTGTGATGTGACAAATAATTCCACTTTTTTTTTTCACCTTAAATGTGACCTACAACCTGTACAATGCAATTGAAAAATAAACTGAAACATTTAAAATGTAAAACAAAAACTTACAATAACCGGGTTGCAAAAATATGTACATCCTTTTATAACTGCGGATTTGCCTATGTTCAGGTTTACACAGTTTCAGTTTGTTTTTCAATTGCACCGTACAGGTCATAGGTCACACTACAGGTGGAAAAAGTTGTGGAATTATTTGTCTCGCTGTCACAAAAACCTGGCATTTGAACAGGGCTGTGTAGACTTTTTATTTTCCCTGCAGCTCGTGTGTTCTTGTGACTTTTGCCTTTCTTTTTATACTTGCATATAATTAATTATACACAGGTAAACAATGCATGTCTATTGGTTCGTAACAGACATTTAGTTATTTTAAATGGGGAAAATTTGCTTGACATATGAGTTTAGTCACAAAACAACTTAAACTCGTGTTTCTAGGCACTGCTGCATTTCCAAGCACTTCTACGCCTTACTGCTCCTGTTTTATTACGCTGCCTCCCAGAAGTAACGTGACAACTACAATAAATAAAACAATTTGCCAACTTCAACAGAGTTGTTAGATAACTGGCTCATTGGATAGAATCCCTCATAACTCTTTTCGTGAAGTATTTGATAATCCTTTTCTGTTCCTGCTGCTTGTGATGTACAACTGAATTTCATTTTAAAGTCCATTTGTACGATGTACGCTTCAACCGGGATCAGTTTTTAGATCACAACACTGATGACATGCAGCCATGTTTCCCTTTTGAACCAAACAAAAGATGACATTCAGTCGATGTTGATTTGATGACGTTAAACGCTGGATTCTTAAGCTGAATGAACACTTTAAGAAAACTAGAAGGGAACTCAATCAAGTTCCTTCTTTTATAAAAGCTCAACAATGTATTTTAATCAAATAAAACCCCACTTAAAATTTCAACAAGATTTGTGCGTAATCAGAATGATTTGCCTCTAGGGAAACACATCTTTATCAGAATCCACTCCTTTTGATGGTTTCTTGGTACACGTCTTGCCATTGCACCCAGTTTCACAGCAATCTGTGAAGCACTTTGTGACCAACTGATGGAACAACTCGATTTTCCAGCATTTAAAAAGATTGATCATTTCCCTGAATCCACCGCTTTTTATCCAGTTATTCCAGAAATTGATCTCTTATTTCCAGGAAGTTTCATAGAAGTCCACCGAGCTGTTTTTGTGTCATTCTGCTAACAGAGTAAACAGACGAGAGCGCTGCTAAAAACATGAGCGGAGGTAAAACATCCTTCCATCTCTTAATACTTCGGCTTTGAATCTGATATCTAAAGGTTTTTTTGATTTTTTTTCCTGATCGATGTCTTTTCACTTCCAAGTCAAGACTCGTCTTGTAAATGCTCAAATAACCTGGCTTTACTTTTCTTGAACCACAGTGAACTGCAGTAGGAAAGTTCACGCAGTGTTTTCCAGAATAAATAACGGTGAAAATGAAACCAACACATGTGCAGGAAGGATCTGTGAGTAGTACTGTAAATCTTAAAGCGTCGGTGCGTACCTCCGTCTGTATGTTGGGGACAGATCCCGTGTTGCCGTTGGCGATGGCTGAATTGGAACTGTTGGGACTGCTGGGACCTGAACCTGGGGCGCTATTACAGAGAGAGGAGACTGGTCGAGAGACACACACATAGAGATAGAGAGAGAGAAGTAGGGAGAGGGAGACAATTTTTAAGTTCATTCATGATTTGTAAGAACTGATTAACATTATCTATTTGGAAAACACGCTGTAAGTACCGTTATCTGTCCAGCTAGCATTTCTTGTCAGAAATATCATCAGTTGTTTTTTTGTCACACATGAGCGAACTGTCAGACCGGTTATTATGACAGCAGTGTTCCTAAAAATGTTTTTTTTTTCCATTTATGTTTTAAAAAACTTGTGTTCATATGACACCATGATCCTCATACATGTGGATGTTAAAAAAAAAAACAACGATATAGTGAACTGAACCTCCTGGAGTGCATCTATGTATGAACTAGACACGTTTTCCAGACCTGACTACTGCCATCATTCCCTTCTGCTTTGCAGGTGAAACACAGACGAAAAAATGTCTTCATTGTCAATAACCACAAAAGAATGTCTGTGTGTGAGTTCACCTGAAATCTCTATGGCTCTCTTCTTAAAGGTGCTGATAACCGTTCCGTCCTTCCGGCGTAAGAGTGGAGAGCTCCGCCTCTCTGCCACTTTCTGTTTCAATCTCGAACGCACCTTGAGGTTCGGCTCGGAGACTGGACGAGCGACCCAGACACACGGGGAGAGAGAGAGTTATAAAGTTATACAGTCTATGTATTTAGTATTTCAGCGTCTCTTCCTTGGTTTCCTGTGGAGTGTGTCACGGGTGTATTCTGAGGTGGCTGATTAGCTAACAGGAGGCCTACAGGACACACAGGAGTGCAGGCGGTCTGATAATCCTACGCTACATGTTGGCACACTGGTGAGTTTGTTGGATGAGCAGCTAAGGCAGCAGCTTTGGTCTAAAAGTCAAGGTTGAGGGCCAGCGCCAGGAAGAGGAAATGACATCCAGGTTTAATTGGTTTAAGCTGCCTGCAAAAGTTTTTGGTTAAATCTATAATCTTCTTAGGGCGGCACGGTGGCGCAGTGGTTAGCGCTGCTGCCTCACAACACGGCGGACCTGGGTTCGAGTCCCGCTCTGTGCGGAGTTTGCATGCTCTCCCCGTGTCTGCGTGGGTTCTCTCCAGGTTCTCCGGCTTCCTCCCACCTCCAAAAGCATGCGCTTCAGGTTGATTGGCCGGTCCCACATTGACCATAGGAGTGAGTGTGTGAGTGGTTGTTTGTTTCTATGTGGCTCGGCGGTACGCTGGCGTCGTGCCCGGAGTGTCCCCCGCCTCACGCCCTGAGACTGCCAGGATAGGCACTGGCTACCCCGCGACCTGCGTTAGCGGATTAAGCGGGTTGGAAGATGTATGTATGTATGTATAATCTTCTTTGACAATAATCTCATTTCTCTGATACTTGTAAACACCAACACCAAAATGTGTATCTCAGGATGTCCCCGCTACTGGAAAAAGTGACTTTGTGCTGCTGTGAAGAGACCAGAACATTAATCAACAGATGATGTTCATAAATGTAAAAATAAGCAAACTACAGAAACTATTGAGATGCAACGCTTTTTAAGGACATGGGGGGCTGCTGTCTGAGCTGCTGACCTCTACACCACTGATCGGTCCCCGGCCCTTTCAGTCGGTTCTATGGATCAAAGTTGAGCACAATCGTGACTCATCACGAAATAAAATGCCTCCAGCTTTGAGAAAATATTGAGAATAATTGTATGTTGTTAATTCTTCCAATGTAGTAGTTGTTATTTTGGATATTGAGTTGTTTTAGCGTTAGAGCGTTTAATTCTCCGTGGACAGATGGGATTGCTTTAAATGCTGTCTCACCTGTGTGGTTGACATGTGGTGAGAAACTGGCAAACAACTAAAAAAAAAAAAAATCAAATGTTGCAAGACATTGAGAATAAACACACAGCCTTTGATGAAAAATACCCAGTTGATAAAAAAAACGAAAAAGAGCAGTTACACAACTGCTGTTGAAAGCTGATGAGAGCAGAAAATGTTTTGAAGTGCATGAAAAGTACAAATTGAAGATCTGCTTGTTTTGATCCAGTGAATAGCCAGTCACGGGGAAAAAAATTTCAGCTGATACCATTTAAAAGCCAAACACAGAGAGAGGACATCCGAGATTGGACAGTAGGTTATCCAAACACATATTTATATTGTATTTACATTCAATTGTAGTTTTAGTTTTGCACACGACTGAGGAAATATTCATAGATGATGGGACACTGTTTATTTTGTGGTGCTTTAAATATAAGTGAATATTTCTATACACAAACAAGTGAAGGATGTGTTTTTTGTATTTTCTTGAGCGTAAAGTTGAATGCACCAGTATTCTTTGTTAGAGTTCAAAATAATTTATTTGTTAAGTCACTAAAAAAAACAGTCTTTCTCAAATCTATAATAATACATGAGTAAAGCTTCCATTCAGCATCATATGTTTCTGGTATTAATGTGAAGGAGGTTTCCTCATCCGACCACACCGGACTGATGATCCTCAGTCGCTCACACTTCACCAGGTTTTTACCAGAACACAAAACTGCTTCTTCTCATCCAAGAATTTTAAAAGTTTTCTAACTTTCACTCATCTTAATGTGCACATAAAAAAACAAAGATTTCAAATGTGGATGTTTTATCCTAAGGTTTTTTCCCTGATGTGTCACACGTACAGTTATGTTCATAATAATATCAGTGTGTCTAAAAATGTGAGTAAACCTGAAAATTCTTCAAGTAATTTTTATTTGAATGCACATTGGGGACACTTCACATTCTATTTCAAGGCAGGAAAAGTGGAAAAAGTCATTGAATATAATAATATGTTAGAGAAAGTCAACAAAACATAATGTTAAAAAAATAGTAGTTTTGGCATCTTTCTTTAATACTCACAAATGCTCTGCATAAAACTAAGAGAGGCTTGAAAGTTCAACTTTCCTAAGAATCTTAAACTAATGTTTAGTTGCATAATCACAGTTCCTGATAACTGCTCCACATCTGTGGTGCATGTTTTTAGACACACTGCTTTTATTATGAACATAACTGTACATGAAGTACAGAAACATTTCACACACCACCTCCATGTCTTTTGTCAAACTACTCTCAACTGGCAAATCACACACAAACACACTCTTTAACTCCCACTCAGGCTCCCCTCTGTCACTCCTACCTGTCTTGCGGAGCGGGAAGTCATCCTTTCCCTCATAACTGCCCAGCAGTGAAGGCAGTTTGTAGGAGGGAGGAGTTCCTGGGGTGTTAGTCTGGGGAGGAGAGCTCTGCTCCAGGGAAGTGTGCTGGTGGATTCCCCTGAACACACACACACACACACACACACACACACACACACACACACACACACACACACACACACACACACACACACACAGACACACACACACACACACACACACACACACACACACACACACACACACACAGAGGATTATTCATGCTATTAAATCACAGCCGTACTCTTTTATATATCTATCTAAAATGGAGGGGAGGGTGACGGTAGAGTGGCGGCAGCTCCTTCGTGAAGCGCTCCTAATGAACAACTTGTTTGGGGACAGTGCCTTGTTCAATGGCACCTCAGCAATGCTCAGCAGGTGAACTAGCACCTCTCCATTACCAGTTCACACTCTAAAATGTTTGGTCCACGGGTCTTGAACCTGTAGCCCTCCGGTCCCCGGGCCAACAGCTGGTGGACTGAGCTACTGCTGCCCCAATAACAAAGCACTTCAATGCAAAATCTATCAACCAGGACTTAACATTTGTCTTATTTCAAATCTAGCAGCAGAAAGTCGTAACGTGACGTGTTTGAGAAATGACATGACATGACATGATGCATCCCTGTGGCAGCGCTGACAGTGTGCGGTCTTTATATACACAGTATCATGCTCCACATTGGTAGGGGCTCCATCCTCACCAGCACTTTGGGGAGAAGGAATGGTTCAGTCCGCCAATACCGGGCTCTTTCTTACTCAGGAGGAACTCCTGCAGCTTCAGCTTCACCTCTGTACTGGCAATGGCACCTTGTGAAAGACACGGAGACAGGACAGCGATCAGGACCCCTCCCTGCCTTCATACAGGCGGTCTGTAGACACGGGCTGAACACACAGGCAGCTGGGTGACCCACTCTCTTTGCCTTTCTCTTTGTTCCTCAGCAGCAGCAGTTGTTGCTCCAGCCGATGTTTCTCCTGCTCCTCGTGTCTTTGTTGCTCCAGTTTCCTCTTTTGCTCCAACTCCTGCTGCCGCTTCGCTGCCAGCAGCTCCTGTTGTTGCTGTCACACACACACACACACACACACACATTAATAAGGGACACAGGGACGACATAGGGACCTGGGCCAATAGGACAAAGGTGAGCTTCATAATGCAGAACACCTTAAGACTTTCGATGTTGAATTTAAAGTAATACTTATAAATTCCATATCTGAAAAACCCAGATCCTCAAAATTTGAAAAAACATAATAGATAACATGTTTAAGATACCCCAAAACTAAATACTCGCCCCTAAAGTACATGGGAGAAGATTTTATAAAAACATAGCAAACAGTTGCGACCACAAAACCTCATCAGAGACAAATCCCATTCAACTACTTGAACCAATGTCATCTTACAGCCATGAACCATGTGGTTAAAGAAACACTTAGAAAACAAACATAAATAAAGAGTGTTCCAAAGTAACCAAAGGCAACACTTCAGTGCTGTGAGCACAAAGTTATGCTGAAAAAACACTACATAGTATTGAGTGCTGCTCTGCAAATGGAACCAACTCCAAGAAAAAGCTAAAGTTCAACACATAAAGAAAAAATAATCAACAAATAGTAAAAGGCAACACTGACGTGTGGGCGAAGTTTTGTGAAAGAATCTTACATAGTTTTGAAGTTATGTCCCACAAACTGTTTTACAAGCCCTCTCCCCGCATCCTGTGAGGCAGGCTCACACACTCCCTACCTTCAGGTGCTCCTGCAGCTGGACCTCATGCTGTCTTGTGAGAACTTCGTGTTTCTTCTGGAATTCTGCAAACAGCAGTTGTTTCTGAAGCTCCTGCTGCTGTTTGAGGAGCACCAGTTCCTGCTGGAGCTGCTGCTCTCTGAGGGAGGTGTCCACCGCCCCCGCGCTGCCAGAGAGAGACCCCACCCTGCTCTCCGTCCTGAGGTCCACTGGGCCTCCTCCTCCCCCTCCTGGTCCATCTCCTGGACCCCCACCTGGATAACAGCAACGGACAAGGATTCCTCATCATGATCCTGGTTCACGTGTCCTCCGGTTGTCACAGCAGGCCACCCTCTGACTTCAGTTCTCATTCATTATCATCTTCACCTTCTCCTCTTTCATGGTTTCTTTCCTTTATAACTGTCTTCTTTATCTATTTAGTGAGAGCTTGATCTTTAATCTTTAATTTCCTTCATTGCTTGAATTTTGCTGAGAGGCTTCTAGACATCCTCAGACTGTGCTGGCCGAATCGTCTGAATTCGAGTACATACACTGTTTGATCCAACAAAAATGGGCTGCCTGAATAGAAGCCCCTTGGACCCACCCCCGAGACCCAAAAATCCTTTACATTAAAGTAACAGTTACCTTCTGATACAGGAGCCCTGCAGGACTTATTGTTCTGGCTTTAAATGACAAACAAACAAAAAAAGACATCTTCTCGTTCTTGGTAACATACACCTGACATTGGTTTCTGTGACAATGAATGAACATAAGTAGAGCTGAGACAGCAGTCTGTTTAGTAGTGAGATGAGGAAGGAAGGAAGACATCTCCAGCAACTCCAGAAACTCTCACCCAATAAATCCATGTGCTCCCAAAAAAATGGAGCACACAGAAATGGTGATTTATTTTTAGTCTTTTTTGTTTGTTTGTTTGTTTGGTTTTTAAATCAGAAAATTATTACTATTTACTTAAATATCACATGTATGCAGAAAAAAAAACCACATTAAAAAAAAAACAATATCCAGTACAGTTCTTAGAAGTCAGCAAAGTGCATGAACTCTTAAGGGCTTTGACTGAGATCTCAGCAGTCACAAATAATTCAATGTTTGTTTGCTGTGAGTAAGTTTGCACAGAAACTAGTCAACACCCAATTTACAAGGAAAAGGAAGATCGATTTGACCGGAAAGTAGATATCTGCAGATTCACAAACAGAATGCATGGATCTTACTATAATGTGAGGACTTCTTGTCTCTATGGAATCCTTTGTGAGAATTGTCCGTCTGAATTATTTCAAATTTGGCACGAGTTTTCCTTAGCTCTAAATTTCGACAGGTTTGCTCATGTTCAGCAATTTTAACAGACATCCGCTCTATATTTACTGCCTGCTCCTGTTAGAATAAAATGTGTGTAAGTTTTAACGCTTACGTAGAAATACAACAGACAGAGTTTGTGGCTTCCTCTCCTTGGTCTGCGACCGCCCTCCCCTTGATGGGGATCACTGACGTCAGGTCAGCGCTGCCACTGGATGATCAATATAATGGTGTTGAGGCATGTTTAGAAAAGGTACTGCACTGTTTACCAGTCTGAGGTCTTGAAGAATTCAAGCTGAGGTAGTGGAATTAGAGTTGTTCTTATTTGAACTCTTCTTCCCAGTCAAATGCACATCACGACTCGCATCTACCCTCAAGCAGAGTCGAGCAGCAAACTGAAGAGTCCAGCTGATTCTTTCCAACTCCATACCCTTTTTTTCTTTTTTTTTAAATCCTTGAAATAGCTTTTGTCGCAAATGCTTTGGTCATCTTGACATGGATGTCTAAAATCAATCGGCCTTAAAGTAACCCTTCAATCCACCAAACCCAAAGAAATCTCTCTGCCGGTCCACTTGGAGGCAGCCATCGTCCTGATAAATGAAAGTCCTTCCTGAGACCCCTGAAGGACTCTTGGAGGACTCCATACTCACCCCCCTCTCCTCCTCCTCCTCCTCTCTGCTCGCTGGCTGCTCCTATTGGACTCTGCATACCAGACTGGAGGCTGCTCTTCACCTCCACTACTGCAGGACAGAGAGAAGAGAGAAAACAAGCCATCGGTTAGTCTGCGGGATGTCATCATTCACTACACAGACACACACAGGGGTAAAGAAAGGACACTGCAGGATACAGTACGTTAGCATGTACTGTACGTACTCAAAGAGACGAATGATCAGAGAAACCTGCTGTTATTCATAGCAGCATGACAAATATGAGAAAAATGCAAATGGATGGAGCGGCCTGTACCTGAAAAGAAAATAGAATTACAGGAGGCATTAAACCGTAAACGTGTCCATCGCCTCAATCAGTGACAAATTACAACGTCTGGCACTGATCTGGATTTGCAGCCTCGACTTGTGTTAATCACTATGAAGGATTGATATTGATTTCCTGCTGCAGGCACCTCAGTGGCATTAGCTGAACCAGTGTGAAGTGAAAGGTGTGGAAATAGCTGCTGCAACGATTCGGCGAGGTTCAGCCGCTACGTGTGGTAAAGGAGTGACGTTTGGTTTGTAGCTCTGCAAACAGTGTTTGTTTTGAACCTACTGGTGCACAATAAATGAAGTTATTTTACTCATATTCATTCATGGATAGCACACATTCTCTACATCCATGCCACCGTCTAAATGAGGTGCATATAAAAGAAATTATCAGGAAAACTGCAAAACACAATGACACTTAATTCCAGTTACCACTACTATGACGCAGGCATTTGGAAGGAACCAGATATGTGAAGTTACTCTCATGTGGAGAGAGTTTGCTGTCTCCTTGTTTAACGCATTAATAAGAGGAGTTGTATGTCTTGTGATTTATGCATCAAGAGTGTTTCTTGTATTTTCACTCATAGGAACTGAAAAGTGGATGAAGACACTTTCTATTTGGGGATATTTTGGTTTCTGACAGTATTCACGTAGTTAGTTACTATGTTAAGACTCGGCAGCACTCAGAAGGCAAGATCCCATCAGCTTAACTGCTCCAATCAGCTTATTCTGGTCTGCGTGTGTGTATGTGTGTGTGTGTCTATGTGTGTGTGTGTGTTTGTGTGTGTGTGCCTGCAAGAGAGAGACAGAGAGAGTTCACGTAAATTTATATCCTGGCTCCTGACAGGAGAGCGAGGGTTACCGGCGTGTCATCGCCGACGTGCCCTTGAGCCTGACGGTGACATTAATCTGCCACAGGGCCACGGTGACGACATCCTGCTGGCCTCAGCTGACCCCTGCTATTGGATCAGGATAATTCCTGAAAGATAGCCCGCACTGCATCACGCTGGGCTGTCAGGATTTGAGCTGCCTCCTCGCCGAGGAAGACTTGTCAGCACCGACTTACCTACTGCCGGCTCTGACCTCGTCTTTCTATAGCCTCTCATGCAAAAGTGCTTTGATTGGCTTCCTTACACTGTTTGGCACACCAGCTCTGTTAGTGCGTCATATGGGTTTCTAAGCTAATCAAACACCCATGTCCACAATAGGACCGAGCCTATTAGCCATAGCCCTGTCCTGAAGGATTGTGGCTTATTAGAGGAGGAAGGATTTATTTCATTCATTCCATCAATTCAACTTTTCACCTGACATCTGAACAGCCAACAGAAACATGTTGAGGACTTAATAACAAGATGGCGTTAATCACTCAGATCCGCTGCTGCAGTTCGCTGCACCTAAGATTATAACTCTTACTAAATCTGGTGGAGTAAAAATAATATTTTTTCCTCAGTCACGTGAAGGAACCATCCAGTTTCAGGTCTGCTGGTCTGGGAGCTTCTGGTGAGTTCAGTCACTGAGGGTGTTTTAAGAAAAAGTTGGTAAAAAGCCCAAAAACTGAAAGCTGGGTATAAAAAAGGCTGTGTGTGTGTGTGTGTGTGTGTGTGTGTGTGTGTGTGTGTGTGTGTGTGTGTGTGTGTGTGTGTGTGTGTGTGTGTGTGTGTGTGTGTGTGTGTGTGTGTGTGTGTGTGTGTGTGTGTGTGTGTGTGTGTGTGTGTGTGTGCGTATGCAGCCACTCAAATCAAAATTACCTAAACAAATATTCTGCCGTGTCTCTATGACGCACGTGTCCCCCCTTCCACTACAACACACACACTGCCCCTGTATGTGTGTGTGTGTGTGTGTGTGTGTGTGTGTGTGTTCGTGTATGTGTGTGTGTGTGTGTGTGTGTGTGTGTGTGTGTGTGTGTGTGTGTGTGTGTGTGTGTGTGTGTGTGTACGTTAGAGACTGGTCTCTCATTGTGTGTGCAACCGTCCGTTTGGCAAGAGAACAGCATTCCACAGCAGTCGGCGTCTGACGTCAAACTGAAGACATTTATAGTCTGGTAAACACACTCACACTCGCTCACACACTCACACTCGCTCACACACTCACACTCGCTCACACTAAACGGTCAGTGTGACAAAGAGGCAGCGTTTCAGCCGTTCGTTCGCTCTCGGCCCCCGGGACAGATGCAGCGAGGACACCGTAAGACCGACTGTCCATCCAGGCAGCACAGACTGCTGATTGTACCCGGTACAGACATCATGCTAACGCAACACACACGACCTGAACGCCCCAACAGCAGCTCGTGTTCCAGTTCACGTACAGTCAGTAGTGGTGTGTGTGTCCTACTCGTGGTACAAACTTTAGTCTCTTTCATAGTATGCGAAGGGATTTCCCAGATTTAGTCTGGTGTAGGTGGAGAGCGTTAGCATGCAGCTAGTTAGCAGGAGGTCTGGGATTTGGCTCAGCACCACATGGTGGGATTTCTTTTAAAGTAGTAGAGCATCAACCACCAGTTTACGTGATGCGAAGGCCTCAGTGTGAAGCAACAGCATTCAGTGTGAACACAATGATGGTGGGATATGGGGGGGGGGGGCAGCACCAGCTTAATCATACAGCTATAAATGTGAGTCAGGAAGTGACATTAGCGTACAGCTGATGGCAGTTAGCATAACAGATGCGTGTTTCTGCCATGTTATTTACTTGTTTACAAATCACTGTTGGATGCACATGTAAAAGGTGGTGTTTGTTCTACCACATGTCAGCATTCTATTTAAAATCATATGTCAGCTTGTTGCTGATTTGTTCGGTCTAACCCACCAAAGCAGTCATGGACAGACGTCTTTCTAGCAGTGCTCTTCTATAACCTTTGTTGCTCCGTGTCCCCAAAAAACAGTCGAGTCTGTTAACAGATTCCCTCTACCATCAGAAAAGACAACGGGAGGCAGCGACCCTACCCAACCAAAAAACAGGAACAGGGAAATAGTGATGATTCAACAGCCGTGGTAGCAGCAGAATCGTGCTTTGAGGTAGAAGCACTAAGTGGTTTTATTTCCCCCAACCAACACATTGGAATGATCAGTTTGGGCTGCTGCAGTCACATAAAACATATTAATCAAAGAGCTGATCATTTATGCTCCAAATATTAATGTTTTTTTTTATAAATGTGACTCATCTTGCAGCTCCAGTAGAGAAGAACACACTCTTCCACTGGTGAGGTGAGGACTGCTAGCACAAGGCCATCCAACAACTACGAGTTTACTTCCCCTACCTTCCACAGGAGTGCGCCTGCTTCGGAGCGACTGCGCTTAAGCTTGTATGCAGATAATAAAAGCTGTTTCTTGTTGTACACCCTCGCTGTGTCTTTCCTGCTACACAGGAAGCATTTTATGCATCCAGCTAGTTTGGAACAAACACAAGAAGCAGCAAACAGCTAGTATGAACTGACAAAGGCAAACAACTTAAACTTGACAAATGAAAGATGGAAGACGAAGGGCAAAACTGGACGAACACCTGAAAGATGGAGCTTTCACAAAAAGCAAACACTGGTGGTCTCACAGCAGATCATTATTTACCGTACTTTAACAGTCCTCTGTTCTGTTTCCTTGGGTGACATTTGTCACCTATAGCCATTACCAGACACCGTCTGCTAATGCTGAGAGAAAGATGCTACCGTATGTTCTGTTCAATACGATTCATGGCTAATAATGAACAAAACGACAAAAAACAAGATAGATGGGGGTCCTGCTTCACCTCGCTGCTGCTGCTGCTGCTGCTGCTGGGAGGTATTTCTGGAAAACAGGACTCTTCTGCTGCCTCTCTGCATCTATCCCTGTCTTGTTCATTCTGCATTGCTAAAAGAAAATAGGCGCTATGACATCAGCCCTGCAAAACACTAAAAAAAGCCAGGAGAGAGAGAGCGTGAGAGAGCGAGAGAGGAGAAAGAATAGACAGAGCAACAGAGAGAGAGAGTGATGTAAAAATAGTATAATGGCCGTGTGTACTTTAGACAAATTAGAAGCTAAGAGAGACAGAGGAGTCACATGTGTAAAATGGCTATAGACTGAGGGTGGGTCAGAAGTATTATGGGCTGGCTGACTGTAGGTCATCCACAGCGGCTTGTTGTGTTGAGCGTCATGTCATCTGGTGCATCATTTACACAGAAAGTATGCAGCGATTTACAGTCACACCAGCCAATAGTTCTGAATCGACTGTTCTCCATGTGAAAGGATGAACCTTCAATCAGCTGTGCTGCCATTTCCCCCCAGCTCTGCAGAGCATTTTAGCATCTTTTGGCTAATTGTTTGGTTTAAAGGTGGTGGAGACCAAAACTGAGCTAAAACATACATCCAGAAATTACTGGTTAGCATTTATATACTGTATTATCTAAATTATTTTGCGTCATTTACAGGCTGACAGTAAATCTTCTGGCCATTTTTCTTTAATAATAAGCCATACGTTAATACCACCAGTACGTAAAAAATGAAAACCAGTTTCAAAAAATAAATGTAGTCAATATCTGTAAGGAACCAATGCAACGTCTCCGGAGCACACCCCAACAGCACCGGTATCCAATGTCTGTAGGTCTATTCAAACCTTCGCTGACCTGAGATCAGATGTGAACCAACATCCAAACAGAAGATTACAGTCAAAGTGTGTCAGGTTTCTACCAATTAACAACCTGCTGGCATGAAGAGGTGGCATCCAGCCACACTCAAAGCCCGTCTCACCTCACGCTGGCAGCCACACCGCTCTGCAGGCTGAACAAACACGACGCAGGTTGAAGCCGTAACAGACGCTACAGCTGTTTTAATGGCCCCATCCATCAGGCTCTGGGTTTCTGCTTCATATTAACCTCTAAAAGTAGGAAGTGTTCCAGCTCAAAGTATAAAGTTCTATTTCTAACTCATCACCACACCTTATTGACAATAGTGGTAAACATGATAAAGGCACTATTGAAAGGTTTGGTGTTACTTTTGAATGATGGGGACGGGTCCGCTAAGCTCTTGAACTGAATCTATAATTTTAGATTTGGGGGATATAAACAGGAAGTGCATCATGAGTAAATCAGCTCAAGTCTTGTTTGTTTTTGCCTATATTTGTTTACATCTAAGTAAACAAGTATGCTGCTTAATATTAGCATTTCCTGTTTGCAATGCAGCCATGGAAGAACAGAAAGGAAACACCAGAACGATTCATACATTAAAAACAATAAACACAGCAAGTCTCATGCAGGTTCTGTCCTTCTAGTCATCTGTGTCGTGATTTCTGAGCAGATTTATGGACGCTTAGATGCAAAGGCAACTGGAGATACTGAGATACATTACAGGATTATATTTGTGATCATATTTCAGAGAATTTGGACGCAGATTTGTGCAGAATGAAGCAGTTTGAGGGTTTTAATTGCCTTGTTGAGCTGCGAGTCTCAGTCTCTGATGCCCTGCCTGCAGGCTGTGTTAAATCGGTCAACTATAGTCACTAACTTCCTGTTGTTTACAGAACAACAGCACCTGTCCCCCTCCCCACATCTTCTGTTCCTCACCAATTATAACGTAAAAATCTGGACCCAAACCTTTAATCTGATCCACATCAATCCATGGGCAAACTTCAACCCCCACGCCCCACCTCTCTCCTCCCAGACATGACTCACCGGCGGTGGGCATGGCAGCGCTGGAGCCCCTGCTGCCACCCAGGAGCTCCAGAGGCTGGTGGCTGTTTGTGCTGGCTGAAGAAAAGCAGGACTCAGTCTCATAGATGGTCTGCAACATGGCGCACAATCCTGACACCGTAGGATGCAACAGCATGCCAAGACAAGAGGCAGTGCTCTATTTAGTCACAAAAACTCCCGTCAGTTCCTTTACCAAGATATCAGAGCTTAATTTAGGACTTCAGACGCCAGGAGTCGAGGGGAAAATGTCAAAAAAAAAAATTTTTTTAAAAGTGAATCATGGATTACTCATTAATTCATATTGAAATAAAACACAAAACTTCCAAATGTTCTCTTGCCAAAGAACTTAGAAATTGACTTCTACCCTCACTAGCAAGAATTCCATAATAAATTCCAGAGAGAACTGGAGAACTCCTCTGTGTTGTAATCCAGCAAAGGTATCCTGAGGCTGCTGACTCTGTTTGATTTTTCTGTTTTCTTGGCTCTTCCTCCGTCTCGTGCCTCTTCTCTGTTGCTGCAGCCTCAGCTGCCGGTTTCACAAACGCTCTCCTCGCTTCGCTCAAGATCAGAAAACCAACCTGATCAAGAGTCACATTTAGGGCTTCAAATGTGGTTCTCTGGTCAGTCCGGTCTACATCACCTCCAATCCTGATCCATGCAGAATGCAACTGAAACAGTGAAAGTGGCTGGCATGGAAGGAGAAAAGTTTGTTTCCTCTGGTAAGCCTCAGTCTTCACTGAACAAATTAAACAAAACAAGCAACACAAAGACCAGGGAGGAAACGATGAAATCTTGTTGATGTGTACTTCCTCTGCACACAAGCTGAGAGGCGATGGAAGGGTTCGTTGGCAGCCGTCTCGCGGCTTCCAGCAGCCGCCAACACAACAGAAACACGGGGATAAGGAGAAGCCAAATTGCCCTGTTCGCGTGCATCAAAGGATTCTCATGCTGCTCTCCTCCCGGACGACGAGAGAGAGAGAGGAGAGGAGGAGGCGGAGGAGGAGGTGTGGAGGCAGAGGAGGAGGAAGAGGAGGAGAGGACGTAAATAGCTGAGGGAGAGCGCTCCCCGAGGTTCCATGCTTCCAAAATTAGAACGAAGCGCTGAGAGAATGACAGAGAGAGGGAAATGGAAGAAAAGGGGGGAGAGGGAAAGAGCAGTATGATATAAAAAAGAGGAAATGTGAGAAAAGGAAAGGCTGGGCTGAAGGAGACCGAGCAACCAGTTAAAATCTTTTTAAAAAATCAATAGCCAGCGATCACAGGGCGTCCTCTGATCCCCGGTTCAAAAACAAAACAAAAAAAAAAGAGGAAGGCTGATGCACAGCGACCAGAAACAGCTGCTGGTCAGACAGAGAACATTCTCTGTCTGAGAGTCAGGAGTGTGTGTGTGTGTGTGTATGTGTGTGTGTGTGTCACGTTGTTTGAGCTCCTGAATGAACGTTTTAAGTGGGAGCGAGGAGACAGGGAGGAGGGCGGGCCAAAAGAGGCTGAAAGTAGATCACTGGGTGGAAAGGAAGTCGGGTGGATGAAAGCAGGAAAGGAACGTCAACAAGAGTTTATTTCATTTCAAAGTTGGGTAGGAACATTTCAAAGAAAGGGAAAGAAAAGGTAATCCCTCCCCGTCCGGCCCTTCATTAGCTCCTGTTCCTGCTGCACGTTTGTGGAGTTGGAATTGGATTATTTTAAAGATTAAAGAAGAGGGAGGAGAGAAGACAAGCATTTACGAACACAGTGGATGGGGGTGATGTAGGGACTATAGCTGAAAATAGCATTCCAGGGAGGAGGAGGAGTTGGAGATAAAAATAGACGGAGAGAAAGAGCAGTAAGCTTAAAGCTGTGTTGTGGGGTGGTGGAGGTTGTGGGGGAGGTGTTCAGCCCCGTCATATTTCTGAACGGCGCTATCCACCGATCACCTGCCAATCAAACAGCGTGGGCAGAGCTGTGAACGCGTCCATCTCTGGGTTTTGGGTTGCTGTGGTTGCGTCTTCGTAGGTGGAGAAGGTCCGTTTTTTCTGTTTTTGTCAACAGTGTCTGCTGCGTTGTGGCCCCTACCTTTTTCACGCCATTCTTACCCTTCTTCACAACGCCAGCCTCGTGAACGCAGAGATGGAAACGCCATCGATCAGGTTGATACCGAAAGGTTTTGAGGTTTAATACCCAGTCCAATACAATAATGTAATCCAAGAATAATTGATTTTCAATTATTCTGAGATCCTTTGCTTTTCTTCCACCACAGTGAGACCAAATCCAGACCAGACCTTACATGTAGGCTTCCTCAAAACAATCTTCTGAATAAATATATCGAAATACTGTCAAATGATATCTTATTTAAAAAACAAATTACTGCATTTAAATTTAAAATCAGGAGAAATCTACCAACAAAGGGTGAAAATTGTCTGCATTGGCATCTTTTTTTTTAACCTACGCTCTCATCAGATTTTGGAAACCTTAAATGCAGATTTAGCTGATTTAAACAGTCATCTGCTGCACAAAACAGAGGAAAACCAAAGGCTGTCCAATGCAAAAGAAGAACCTATGTTTTTCTGCTGTCACAAAGCTGACAAAGACGGTTCTGGAAGCATGACTGAAGAATCAAGGGGGAAAGAATACAAGGAGAACTGATTAACTCTGCCCTGAAGTAGCCACAAAATGCTCTATTTTCACCTCAGGTTTTCTAAGGCCCTGTACTTTGCCCTACGTAGGCCTCACATAACAAAAAAAAACCCCAGTCTTCAGAAAGAGTGTGAACAATATCTACAGCTGAACATAAGCATAAGAAATTATTCCATCCTGCAACACCAACATGTGAGCTTAAAACTGTTTTTTGCAGCTACTGTGTCTGAGATGGACTCAGAAGTTCAGTAAATACATGTGAGAGTGAAATGATGCTTATGCATCAGTTTCATCTTGTGGGAAGCTGAAGCCATGTAAAGTCAATGTTTCTATATTTACTAGTAATAAATAAAACTGACCCAAAGCAGCTGGGATCTCACCCTTTGGCCGTGTCTTTGGGAACCTCGGTGCAGGATGAGGGCTGATTTGATGTAAACATCTTAAATCATTTTAATATTTGTCAAATACTGGACTGGACCCTCACACAAGACTCATATAATGCGTCATTGTCTGTTTTCAGTCGCCGTGGGTGTTTGTCTTAATGTCTCAGCCAAATTCTATTTTGTAGTAATGAACAAGTGCCATAAAATTGCAGTAGCTGCAAGTTAATGAGTTTTCCATAACATGTTCCTACAAATTCATCACAGTGAAAGCTTTGTTTGGAAATTAATGGTCTGTCTGCTGACATGCTAACACATACAAGAGGAGCTCACCTGTACATCAGTGGACCTGTAGCATCTATAGTAGCTAAAGGCGTAACTTTAACGGGATCAAAACGGGGGCTTTGTGCTAAACATCTACATGCGACACAACATTTCCCATCATGCATACTACTGCACTGAGCAATTTGTAAAACTGGCTGTGTGTCGTTTTTATAAGTGCTTGTAATGTGTATTCATAGAACCTGGTAGTTTGGTTCCTTTTTGTTTCCCTGCTGTTGGGTTCACCATTGGTGAGGTTACGGTCACAGTTCCTTTAAAAAGATTGTATTTTTGTCCTGTGTGATTGTGACAATTGTAGATGTTGCCTCGCCTCTCTTTTTTATAAAAGATGTTCATCGTTTTACATGGTCGCTGAAGCATTTTGCATCAAATCTAACCGGCAAAGATAGAAAACATTTGTAAATATGAAACCATCCAGATAACATACGGTACGTCTCGGCCAGCAGCATGGTGAAACGGCTTTCCTGATTCTGTGTCAGGGTTGAAAAAATAATCAGCTAAACTTTGATGCCCATTAACAATCCTGACATGTCTTCCATATAATCTTACAAATCTATAAGAAGAAACATGCTCAAGACGTATTCCAAAACGATATATATGCAGTACTTTCCGCACTTTAAGGCGCACTGGACCACAAAGCACACGTTCAATGAACGGCCTATCATAAAACGTTTTTTTTTCTTTTCATATTAGGTGCACTGGATTATAAGGCGCACCGTCGTTTTTTGAGAAAATTTGAAGGCCTTTAGGTGCGCCTCATGGCGCGGAAAATACTGCATATCTTCAAATGACAATGTGTGGTTTTAACACTTCTAGAGATTGTTGAACACTTGGAACAGCAGCTTGCTACTCGTGCGATGCAGCAGGTAAATTAAATATCACACCCTAACTAGGAGCTGCCCCATTCACGTTCCTCATTTTGCTTTCAGTGTGGATATTATTAATTGAAACTTCCGACCGCTATTTATAGATGTTGTTTGTTCCATTCAGCAGCTCAGTCCCGTGTGAGGACGAGCTTTAGCACAGAGGGTCCACTGTTTTAAATGAGTGCAATAAGATGCTACTGACTGCTGTGGTGAATAGATTAAATCACCAAACAACAGGAATGAATTCTAATATTAGCCACCAATAATCAGTCATGGAGCAGGTTTTGTGTGATGGATGATTCCATGTCATCGACTCATTCAAGCCTGGGCTGATGTGACGACAGTTTCCTTTACAGGAATGATAATATTTCAGTGAATCATTTAATCGTCATCGCCATCCCATCTCCACCCCCCTAACGTCACCCTCATCATCATCTTCCTCACCTCCTGTGTTTGTCCTTAAGCAGATTTTAAGATGCATCAGAATGAATCACAAGCAGAGAAACCAAACACACAGAAGAGTGTAAATACTGGAAAGTAATTTGAAATCTTCGGTATTATTGACACTGACTTGAGCTTTTTACATTGTGTGGTTTTCTGTTCATTTATTTATTGACGACGTGTTCCGATCTCAAACACCTTCATTCTACATGACCTGGTGCAGAGAGAGACAGAGCTGCACCTGATCAGGAAACATGTCTGATATCTTAATGGTCTCACATACAAAACATGGTGTGTGTGTGTGTGTGTGTGTGTGTGTGTGTGTGTGTGTGTGTGTGTGTGTGTGTGTGTGTGTGTGTGTGTGTGTGTGTGTGTGTGTGTGTGTGTGTGTGTGTGTGTGTGTGTGTGTGTGTGTGCTTCTACTGCAGTAACTCAGCGGATGACTCATCTCTGCATTTCTATTTGAGGCACATCAACCCCTGGAGTCACACTGCTGTCTGTGTGTCTGTGCGCTTGTGTGTGTGCGTTATGTACTATATCTGTATCCATGACAACCAGATTAGAGTCCGTCAGTCAAGCAATCATTCACTCCGAGAAGAAGATGTCCAAAAATCCCCTGGGAGTGGTTACAGGTGTCGGGACTGTGTTCTATTCAATTAATCGCATTAGTCTTTCCGTTGATCGTCAACACAAACACGTAAACAAGAATGAATATTAACTTGTATTACAAAGCAGTTTTTACACGCAATAGCAGAAGCATCTGCAGCATCAGTAAAATGAATCTAAACTAGTGTTGCACGCCATCATGCCTTTGGACTCTTTAAATGACGTTTTGCTTTGAGCCAGATGGTAAATTATGAATTGACTTTGTGAGGACGCACCTCCCTCGTGAGTATGAAGCAGACTGACCCAAGTGTGGAAGGAAAACAAGACAAAAATATGTTTAAAAGACACTGCACGTGTTGGCATGTAGGTACTGTCACAAATGGTAGATCCATCCAAGTTAATATCTATGAGGCGAGTCTTGTTATGAACCCAAACAAGCTTTTTTTTTTTTGTTCTGTACTAACTTTTTACTCTTCTTCAACCTCCTTGACCGATTAGAGGGTCCCCAGAGGATGAACCCCTCCATCTATGAAGGTGTGTGACATTTCCCGTGGTGTCATCAAGAGGTGTCTTTGAGGATAACATCAGTTTTTTGTAGGGTGCCCTCATAAAACTTTATGATCCTGACTGTTCAGAGTCAGCATCAGGTCAAACTTTTAGTATGCTTTCAAATAAACCCAACACCCCCTCTGTGTTTGGTGCCATTTGTGTCAACTCCCAGGGATTTCCCTGCAGTCTGGGAGATTTTCTGCATCTCCAAATCGCTCCAGTAATTAATCACGTTTCACAGATAAAGTACAGTTACTGTCCATGTTGTGAAAATAAGGAAGAGCCTTATTTGAGTCATGTGACTCACAGACTAGTCTTGTGGTTTAAGAGGTCAACTTCCATGCAGATGATCTGCTTCACATCCCTTCAGGGTTCATTCAATTTTATTATTTTCTTTGTTTTTTCTCATGGATTTAGGGAAAGTCAAGAGTGACGAAAGACCAGAAAATTGAGAATTCAATTCCAGGAAAAAAACAAAATAAAACAACACGATATCAATATAATAAATTAACTCCCAGCGATGCCAGTAAAATTAAAACTAAAAAAAATTCTGCATGATCTCATGTCAGTCTACTCACATTAAATAATGACACTCCCTCGTTTCTCCTGGCTTATGACAAATAGCTCCTCATCTGTTTGTGGGAATGACCCGGAGCTTCTCTGTGTGGAGGAGTTTGTGTGTTCTCCCCGTGTCTTCGTGGGTTCTCGCCGGGAACTCCGGCTTCCTCCCACCACTAAAAGCATGCAGCTTAGGTGAACTAATCACTATACATTACCTGTAGGTACGACTCTGAACGTAAATGAGTGTTGGTCTTTCTATGTGGCCTTGCGATGAACTGGCGACTTCTCCAGGGTGTACCCCACCTCTCAGCTAGCTAGCATATGCTCCAGCGTAACCCGTGATCCAGATTTAGATAAAGTGAAATCTTACTGATTGTCTCTTCTTCAAAAAGATGAATAAATGAATTGTGTGTGTGTGTGTGTGTGTGTGTGTGTGTGTGTTCAGTTCTCTGCTGTCCTCTGCAGGGGCGGCGTAGCAGCAAAACCCACATGTCACACAAATCAACTCATTAGGATGCCGTCTGCAGACAGTCTCTCGGCTAAAATTACAAACTGCTCTTATGACAGCTCAGAAAATCAAACCAGCGATAGTCCGTCACAAGCCAGTCCTGAACGGTCGAACGAGCAGCGGCAGCACAACGTCGACAGCAGCCAACCAGGTACTGGTTTCATTTGTCCGACCAGTTAAAACGGCCGGAGCAATTGACCGCCCCTGTTCCCTCCGCATGAATCACAGCAGCTTTTACAAAGAGAAAGACACTCACCTGAAGTGTGCGAGGAATTCATGAAGGTTGAATCTGGACCTTGTCCAGTCCTCCTCCTGTGCGTGTGTGCCTGTGTGTGTGTCAGTGTGTATATGTGCTAAAGTGGATCCTCGATTTCAGCCATTTGTCGGAGGACAGTCAGAGGACAATGTTTGCTTCCCTGCAAGAGAAAAAAAAAAAGATGTTCTAGTGATATTCATCTGGTGTTTCCACGTTTCTTTCTACTACATGTTTCTCCAGTCACTAAATTCCTCCAAGATAAATCAATTTTCTTTGCATGCTAAACTCAGGAATCACCATGATTCACTGCAGACAAAAAGTTGTATTTTGCTAATTGAGCTTGTAACCATGGGAACAAAAACACAAACCATCAAAACTTCTAAATAGCGAAAAGCACCACTTCAGTATTTCTAGAAAGTTCAGAGACGAACGACTCAACACTCTTAGAAATGTCTGGATGGAAGCCATTAATGTCCCTCCTGGGGGAGGGTAACCTTAGAGCTTCATGTACTTTTCTGACTGCAATATCAAAGAAGTGATGGCTGGTATATGAAGGCATGGAGGAAGGTGTCATTGTACTTTGTATAAAAAATCCAGTGACTTCTTGTGTAGCAGCAGTGTGTGTAGAAACGGTGTTAAAAAACAGCAAAAAAACACTCAACATGTATTCGCTGTGTTATTCCTCATTTGCTTTATCTGTATCTCAACAAAAACTATCAACATACGGATCTCAATTTCATTTCACGACAACATTGGCTTGTTTAGAATTCTTCCAAAAAAATCTACAGATAGCATTTTAACTGGAAACAATGCTAGCTCATCTAGCAACCATAACTCTGGTCGGGCAGCCGTCATTCAACCAGCAGCAGATAGAAACCAGACAGTGGGTGAACCACCAGCACCTTCACAACTACAAGTCTTCTCCGTACAACAGGGAAAAGCTTTACGAAGCTATTGTGAACACTGCTGGTGAGCTGCAATGTGTTTCCACTGAAATGTGTTTCCTGGTGGCTTCTGCTCGGTGTATTGTTGTTTTGCCATTGTACAAGGAAACGCTCAAGGAAGAAATGTGCTTAATGAGTGACCGCCATTGTGTTGTGAAGTCTGATAACTTCCTGCAGTCAGTGACGGCCTTTGGCCTCAGATGGCATCCGATCCAAGAGTTCTCTACAGTGTTCACTCCGTCCTGTCAGCCTTATATGTTGCTTTTCTAACCAATAAACCCTGCAAACATGAAATGTGTTGTGAAAATTGTTATAAAAGAGCTTCAAAATCACTGCACCATGAATATTTTTTTGTTCCCGGACATTCTGTCACAGTTAAAAGCACAGATGGACTGGTCACAATAATGCGGACTCCTTCTCAGCCACTACAGCAACAGCAGCTGCTGTTATTAGTTACACATGTCTGACCAGTTCAAACGCCTGATGCTAGAAACACCGATCCAGCTTCACTTTGATTCACAATCATTCAAACTGTACAGTGTCCGGTTAGGCAGGTCTCTCCTGACTTGAGGTTCAAGTCCTTCATAATGTGACTGAAAAACATTTTTTAAAGCAGATATATTAATTTCCCTAAAACACCACATGGTGTGTGCAAACTTGTTTCTGCCCCACACTCGGTCCACACGCCAGAGATCAGCACATTCTGGACGTCTGTTTGTTCAACTGGACTTTTTTTAAAATTCCTTTTCACATAAATATTTGCACAGTTCACTTAAATGCACAAGATCCCCAAGTTGTTTCTTCTACTAATGGGATTGGAAATGTTTTTGGCGTACATATTTAATGCTACACTCAAGTGGAACAATTTACAGGAACATATGAGGTTTGACAAGCTGGTCCCTGTTGCTCAGTTTGAGGCCCTCTTGGTTGTGGCTGCCATGAAAAACAACCTGTGAGCCGCTCCTATTGGGCCACCCTGTAGAGCTAAATAAAAGGTAAAAATAGTTTGAGCTATGAGAGTATGGATGGCTTTTCAATGCCCATTTTTATTTGTGTTTTTCATCTCAACATACATTTCCTCTACGATCTGTGTTTGGGTTTGGGTTTAATTTCCTCTCTCAACCTGTTTCTCGCTGCATTTCTGAATGACTCCTCCGTGTCTCCTGGTCTGAATCTACATTGTGTTTGAACAGGAATTACATCACATCAGGGGAAACAAGCTGCACCCTGTCCCTCTCTGTAGCTCGTTGCCCTTTGGCGCCACCTATTGGTCATATCCAACGCTGAGTGACGGAGACAAATAAAGAGTGACGACGTCTTGAATGAACACCAGGAAAGGAACACGTTTGGCTCTGATTCCCCTCAACCCACACTGTGTTTCTCCTTTGTTTGTTCTTCACACTCCGACACACACACACACACGCACACACGCACACACACACGCACACACACACACACACACACACACACACACACACACACACACACACACCACTCTGTCTGATATCAGCTCACTCTGAGCCCAAACAGACATCAGTCATTTACCGAGGGAACATTTCACCCTGACCGCATTCTACATCTACTTCTTCATCATCATCATCACCACCATCATCATCATCATCATCCTGGCACAACCCACTAATTACTGCTTTTTATTCTGTAGATGAGCTGCTGTAACCTGACCCACCTGCACAGGTTCAACATAAAGCTGATGGTACACTAAACTGGTTATGGGTACAGTACACAGGTGTTATGTATGTGTGCTTGGGTATTCGCAGGTGTGTTGTCTTAGGAGTACACGCACTCAGGCACTCAGGCACTCAGGCACACACACACACACACACACACACACACACACACACACACTAAAGTACTGCACATGTGTAAGTGGAGAGACTGGAGCGATGAACTAATGGACAGCCACATGGTAGCACCCTGGTTCTGAGTTTGTTTCTCCTTCAACAGCAGTAGACCAATCTGGCCTCTCTTCCATTTACTTTTCAACATGTGACTAATCTGGTAAGCCAGGACATCCCATCATCAGAGCACACCTAAGAAACACATGGAAAGGAAAGATGGAGGCCTTACCACAAACTGCAACTAACCTCTTCTTCTCCTTTCGGCTTTTCGCTTCAGGGGTCGCCACAGCAAATCAATTGCCTCCATCTAGCCCTGTCTTCTGCATCCTCTTCTCTCACACCAACTACCTTCATGTCCTCTTTCACTACATCCATAAACCTCCTCTTTGGTCTTCCTCTAAGCCTCCCGCCTGGCAGTTCAAAACTCAGAATCCTTCTACCAATATATTCACTATCTCTCCTCTGGACATGTCCAAACCATCTCAGTCTGGCCTCTCTGACTTTATCTCCAAAACCTCTAACATGTGCTGCCCCTCTGATGTACTCATTCCGGATCCTGTCAATCCTGGTCACTCCAAAGGTCACTCCTGTCTTTTCCTAAGTGACACAGTCTCTAGACCAAACGACATCTAAACAATCTGTTCAAATGTGAGGAGGAAATGCAAAAAAATACAAAATAAAATGTAGACATTTACCGGTAACCATCCCTACCCGGTTGGATGGTTGGATCAGAGGCTTCCTGAGTCTGGATGCTAAAATCAAGTAACCCCAACCGATCAGATCAGTTATATTCATGACAGGTGATTTTTTAAAGTCAATTGTTATGGTTGGCCTGATGGACCATTTGTCCCGGCAAAGTTTACTACGTGTGAATCCAAAGATATGACTGGTTCTCACACAAACACTGGAAAGTACAATTCTAAGGTGGCGACACTTGGGACAGCCTTTAAAAAAACCCACAAAAACATCAAGGAAAAAAAACAGATCTTCACACTGTGGTGTAATTGATACCACAATGAGCTCATACTACAAGAAAGACGCATTTACTTGAAACGGCTTCTTTTTGACAGCTGAAGTCTGACATCTAGTTTCAGCCGCTTTAACTTAAAACTGATTTTGCCTGACAGGAAGTTCGAACCAAACACTATCCACACATCTCAAATGTCAAGGTAACAAAACTCAGCCCTTCTTTAGTCTTGTTCAGACTTGAGGAAAGGTTCACATAATTTTCACAGACAGGAATGCATTTCCTTTTTTTTTTTTAACACCACATCTGTGCTCTATAAACTGAAGACTTATGAGACGGCGATCCAAATGCCATTTAATAGTTACAGCTATTAGAATGTGCTGTACTCCTGCTCTTCTGTGTTTTCCATCACGTCAAACTGGGCTTATAGATTTTGAAATCAAGCTAATTGATAAAATGTGAGAACAATCAACAGAGCCATCAATACAGGCACGATCAATCAATACTGTCAGCCCTAATCCGTTCATTCATTCATTCATTCATTGTCATATGACCACCGCTATATCCGCTGCAGCGGGTCACGGGGAGCTGGAGCCTATCCCAGTGGCATAGGGCGTGAGGCAGGGGACACTCCGGGCACGACGCCAGTGCACCGCGGAGCCACACACAAAGACATACAACCACTCACACACACACTCACTCCTACGGGCAATTTGGGACCAGCCAATCAACCTGAAGCGCATGCTTTTGGAGGTGGGAGGAAGCCGGAGAACCCGGAGAGAACCCACGCAGACAGGGGGAGAGCATGCGAACTCCGCACAGAGCGGGACTCGAACCCGGGTCCGCCGTGTTGTGAGGCGGCAGTGCTACCCACTGCGCCACCGTGCCGCCCTAATCCGTTCAGAACATGTTAATTTAACATCACATACAGTTAAAACTAACAAATGCAGAGTAAATGGAAAGAATCAGAGCCATCACTAAGCCAAGGTCTGACCTCGCTATTCTTTGTCCAAGGCTGCCTTCACACCAAGTGGCTCACCTCCAAATTCACCAACTCTAGAAGACGTCACAGGAAGTTAATGTCACAGCAGCAACACTGTCAGGCCCCAGATAATGAGATAAAAAGCTTCCATGGACGCCTGTGTGCGTGCACGCGTTATAGAGCTAACTAGCTGTGACAGACTAACCTGCTGGCCAACTGCTCCGTTAGCACAACGACATGCACACAACACAGACAGACCGACACAGAAGGGAAGAGGAAGCTGGTTTGAAAATGATACACTGCTGGTTAGCACGTACAGAAACATTATCTTTTCTCTACCTCTCTCTGACACCTCCTCCTCCTCCTTTTTGCACCATAATTTCCTAAAATACCTGGCCCCTCCCAACCTGGAAAGGAGCAGGAAGTGCTGCTTGGTAACCAGGGAGCTGGCTGCCGTGGTAACAGCTCACCTGAGTGCCTCTTCCCTAAACAAACATCAAGTGTGCGGGAGTGTGAAAACAGCATGCGGAGTCTGAGTGGTGGTCTGTCTGTAGTGCTGTTGAAGGACAGATCCTTGTTCCTCACGACACACACACACACACACAGACACACACACACACAAACACACACAAAAGCTCTTCTAGCAGGAACACACAGTTACTGTCCTACAAGTCACATCAAGACTCCAGATATTGAAGATTAGCACTAACCCTAACCATAAAGACGACCCTCCCCTCCCCCCCTCCACTCCTATTGTCAGTCAAGAGCAAAGCACATTGTTTCAGATATATTCCACGGAGAAGATGATCAACATTCAGACTAACAGTAAAAAAATCATATATAAATAAAATTTGCCCAAATGTGTTAAGGTGTGTGTTTGGTGAAGCTAGCGCTGATCCTCTGGTTGTTTCATCCTCAGGGTTCATGATCAACAGAACAATCAACTATCCTGTTTATAAGGTTATTGCCGTTGTATCTCTGATGAACCTCTATGATAACCCTCTGGTGTGGCCGCCTCCATAAACTATGTTCATATTTATTGCCCAAGTTTTAATGACGGCAACCCTGACAGATCACAACATTTGTACAGGCTTCAAACTAGGAATAAACTGCAGCAGTGTCTGTGGCGATAAAATCTGACCAATCTTAAATTAAATGACGTTATTCCTGAGAAACAGCATGACTGAATGCAGTCCATATTGAATAACTATCAAACCAAGGATGAGACCAGAGTGATTCCAAATTAAAGCAGTAGATTTTCACATTTCCAGGGTCAGACTGTCGTCCAGTGACATAATGGAGAAACTGAACTTCGTTGAAGTTTGTACTCTGAGTGTCTCTACTTAGCGACTGGAATCACTACCGTTGCCCATTCTTGGTATGACGTGATCCCTTCAAATGGGCACAGGTCGGAAAAATACAGAGTAAATCCATAACCCCCCCCCCCCGTTGGGCTGTACCAACGCATGCAGGTTCACGTTCACCCTACATCTGGTAGAACCGAATTAAGTCCAACAGAGCTGAAGGCTGGTATGAGTTCGTAAGTTGAAGTCAGTGGCCCTTTAAGCTCTTATGTAACTAATGGTATGGCCCTTGACCTCTAATGTATGACCTGTGACCCCGGCTTGATGGAGCTGTAAATCCTTCCCAGCGGACTCCCACCAGCTGGAGTGGCGTGGGGTCTCAGGCCTGTCAGGCACAACAGATGTGGATCCAGTTTCCCAAGGCAGCACTGTTTCTCTTTAAAGTTTCCTCGTCAAACTCTGGATACGCTTTAAAATTTAATCGCCTGTTGTCCTGCCCAGCAATCAGCTTTTCGCAATATTCCAGTGAAAACTGTTCTCTTGCTTACAGACACACTGACAAACACACACAAAGAAACTGAAAACGAAAAGCTTTGATCACAAAACTTCCTTCCACACTCATTGATGGAGATGATTAAATCTCCAGGTCTCCATCTGGACCTAAACACTGAGGAGCTGACTGATGAAGGGAAGACATGTGAAGGACTAAGTTGTCAAAGCTTCAGCAAGTCAGTGCTGTGTGTGTGTGTGTGTGTGTGTGTGTGTGTGTGTGTGTGTGTGTGTGTGTGTGTGTGTGTGTGTGTGTGTGTGTGTGTGTGTGTGTGTGTGTGTGTGTGTGTGTGTGTGTGTGTGTGTGTGTGTGTGTGTGTGTGTGTGTGTGTGTGTGTGTGTGTGTGTGTGTGTGTGTGTATTGCCCTGGGTGGGTAACTGGGTATGTTGCTTTTCAGAGCAACACATTTCCATATGATGCTGTAAAAGAGTTCCTGTGTCAGGATCAGTGTGGAAATCTTCATCATGTTGTCATCTATTGACTAAAAATGATATACTGTACCGTATATGATCTTTTGCATTAATAATAAGAATTATTATTCCACAGGTTCACTGCAGACCACAGACACAGGCAGTCACTGAGAGGTGATGCTGACTTTAGAAAAGCATTCAAACTCATTGAGTTGCACAATTGAATATCATAGAAGACTAGCAGGAGAACTGATCATTTTTAATACATATTGCAGAAGAACCTTTGTTAGGTCAAAAAATAATCAAATCTTAGTCGTGTCAAGGAAAAAAAGAGACAAGGATGACCTGAGAGTTGTAACTTCGTTTCAAAGCACACTCTCAAAAATTGCTGATTAAGCCTTATATGCCATACATTAACTTAATACAAAACAAAAACATACAGTCTTTTTCCATTTATATATTCACTGTAAAAATTGTGCCAGTAAATAAACATCTACTCATTAAAAAAATGCATGATTACTCCCAAAATATAGAACACTGGTATATAGACCGTTCAGTCTGAGTTCAGGTAGGTCAGACATCCTGTTGTTGTTCCGCAGTGACATATTTTTTACTTCTATTACGTTTTTTTGAGATATTATTAAGCTTATATGTAAGACCCACTGATTTAGAAGGAGATTCTTGTGTTCACAAAGCAGAAGAAAGAGGACTGTTATGAGAAGAAAAAGAATGAAATATTCTGCTGTCACAAAGCTGATCCGGGTGGACCTGAAGATCTCCAAAGGATCAACAAAGCAATCAACAATAGTTCACCACCTAAGGTAGCCTCCATTTTCAATTCGATTTTTCAAACCTGCTGCATGGTGCCCTCCTGGTGCACAAATACGTCAGACATAAAAACAGAGAACAGATCCTGGGTCGTCCCCTTTAAACAGATCTCCACATCAACTCTTAGCTATCCTGCTGAGCTTTAGAGCAGCCATCAGGTAGTTTCTGTGTGATCCTGCTGACAGAACAAACTAACACTGCAGGAAACATGACAGCACGTCCTGGACACAGGTGGTGACGTCGTAAAGTAGAAGTCTGCCACACAGCGATCATTAAACCACAGGATGAAGTTGTTGTCCTGTGTGACAACACAACTGAACAACTACCAGCCGGCTTCAACAGCAGCGTGTGGGAACGACACGGATCCGTCTGGTTCTGGTGAGGCCCTCATTCATAGATGATAGAACATCAGCAGTCTGCACTGGGAAAACCCACTGGCTAGTGGTTATACCCACTGACTAGAGGTTAAACCCACTGGCTAGTGGTTATACCCACTGACTAGAGGTTAAACCCACTGACTAGTGTTTATACCCACTGACTAGTGGTTAAATCCTCTGACTACTGGTTAAACCCACTGACTAGTGTTTATATCCAGTGACTAGTGGTTAAACCCATTAACTAGTGTTTATACCCACTGACTAGTGTTTACACCTAGTGACTACTGGTTAAACCCAGTGACTAGTGTTTATATCCAGTGACTAGTGGTTAAACCCACTGACTAGTGTTTATATCCACTGACTAGTGTTTACACCTAGTGACTACTGTTTATACCCAGTGACTAGTGGTTAAACCCACTGACTAGTGTTTATACCCACTGACTAGTGTTTATACCCACTGACTAGTGGTTAAATCCACTGACTACTGGTTAAACCCAGTGACTAGTGTTTATATCCAGTGACTACTGTTTATATCCAGTGACTAGTGTTTATACCCAGTGACTAGTGGTTAAACCCATTAACTAGTGTTTATACCCACTGACTAGTGTTTACACCTGGTGACTACTGGTTAAACCCAGTGACTACTGGTTAAACCCACTGACTAGTGTTTATAGCCACTGACTAGTGGTTAAACCCACTGACTAGTGTTTATACCCAGTGACTAGTTGTTAAACCCACTGACTAGTGTTTATATCCACTGACTAGTGTTTACACCTAGTGACTACTGGTTAAACCCAGTGACTACTGGTTAAACCCATTAACTAGTGTTTATACCCACTGACTACTGGTTAAACCTAGTGACTACTGGTTAAACCCAGTGACTACTGGTTAAACCCAGTGACTACTGGTTAAACCCACTGACTAGTGGTGCAAACTGGGAATAGTGCTGCCTGCTGGTCAGATGTTCATCTGTTAGCTGCTGTTAGCTTCAGACCTGAGCTGCTTGACGGGTGGTCACCAGTCGCTCCTCCTCAGCTTCCAGCAGCTAATGACTAGTTAACCTCTGGTGACTAGTAGCTGACAGACAGGTGCTAACAGCAGCTACTAGCTGTGACCTCGCCTGCCTCCCTGCCCTCTAGCTAGCTGCACTAGTCCGGTAAAGTTAGCAGCGACAGCCAGCAGCCAGCCACAAAATGTCAGCCCGCAGTTTGCACCGCTCTGCCGGACACCTCCAGCTGGATGTCGGCGGGTCTGTGCTCACCGTGCAGTCACGCACACTCACGCAAACACGCACTCACGCAAACACACACTCACGCATACACACGCACATTACAGCCCTCCGTACCGTGGATGTTCGGCGGCTCCTCTTGGAAACGTGTACGGGCGCAGAGGTCGCTTCCTCGCGGCTTGTCTTCCTGTCTTGTCCCGCCGTTCAGTTTCTCCGCGTTTGTTTGTTTGTTTGTTTGTTTGTTGTTTTCTTACTTCACATGTAAACGTGCGCGTGAACAGGCAGGACGCGTCTCGCCTCCTATCGCTTCACGTCCTCCATATTTACAGTCCCTCTCTCTCTCCCACCGACAACAACATTATTGACGTCCTCCTCCTGCCACGTGACCAGTCTGCTGCGGCTAAAAATAGACTCACTGGAACCAATGGAGGCAGACAGACAGACAGGCAGGCAGACAGACAGGCAGGCAGACAGGCAGGCAGACAGGCAGATGCAGTTCAGTTTGCGTTGCGTGCTGGCGTCGCCTCATTTCCCCATGTTTCTGTCCATATGGTGCGTCAGTGGAGTTCATGTAGCGGTAGGCGGCTTATGCAGGAACCTCCATGCAACACAGTTACCAGGCTGAAGACACTCCTTATGCAGGGTGTGTGTGTGTGTGTGTGTGTGTGTGTGTGTGTGTGTGTGTGTGTGTGTGTGTGTGTGTGTGTGTGTGTGTGTGTGTGTGTGTGTGTGTGTGTGTGTGTGTGTGTGTGTGTGTGTTTGAGGCTACGTTCACACTATAAATGCATGAACCAGATTTACTTTCTGACTGTTCACATTGCTTTTAAACTTGGAGGATAGGCCGCAACTTTTTAGTGACTCCTAAATTTGCAGCATTTGGATGATTGTCAATAGACGAGGATATCAGAGTGGCATGAATTCAGATCTGAAGGTTCGAACCGAGGTCGAGTTGTACAAAAATCTGACTTGAGTCCAATTCAGAATCACAAATGGAAGCAGTCCAAATGAAAATATTAAGTGTAGGTGTGTGGTGATGTTAGGTTGGTTGTTTTTTTTCTATTGTTGGATGTGGTGATCGTCCCGTCCCTCAACTTTTTGAGGGTAATAAAGTAAAAACCAGATCTGGTTGAAACATTGTCTTCCTGATCCTCCACTGCTGACGAAACACCGATATCACATCACGGTCACTGAGAGAAAAGGATCAAGAGTACCAATGCGACTGTTTACACTGCTGCAGAAATCAGATGCACATCTGATATGGGACCACATTCGAGACGCGATGCTCACTATAGCAGAGTCATCAGGTTTCTGAGCTGGTGCTGAGTTCCATTATCAGGTTGAAGTCTAACGTGATGGATCAACCTAACTATGACCCACTGTGTCACGCTGTTCTCTGTGTTTGATGGCCATTAACAAAACAGTTATATGCTAACATGCTTGGCTATGATGATTCGCACAATCACCTCATTAGCATTCTATCAAACTGACTTTAGCATCAGACATTACAAATAAAGCCTTAGAGCTGAAAGCAGACTCTTGGTTGTGTTCTGCTCTGTACAATTACAGCATTTCAAACAGTCAGATGGGCGAGAACCATAACCTGCTGTATCATCATGACCTAATGTGTTGACACTAACTCACTGACGGCTAAATTGAGCAACACTCAGGCTATGAAAGAAAAATTTGCTGCAAAACTTCAATGTGTAACAGAATTCTTGCAGGTTTTTTTGGTGTCATTTGGAAATAAGCCTGCAAGTTTTTAAAAACAGATTCGAGAATAACATTAAATATGTTGTATACATGTAATAATAACTGTCAGAATTAACATTCAGAATTAACATTCAATGTTCTTCACAATATGCGGCAAGGACTTGAAGAAAAGAGAGGAGAGGAGCAATCATACTTGAAGCTATAAATATATCCACTCTTAGCACAATGTGACTAAAACAGAGAGATGGGGCGGAGGAAAAGGGAGCAGGATGAACAAGACTGGCAGAAATGAGGGAGGAAAGAAAGTCGGGCGAATGAGATAAAAGAAGGTAAAAAAGAAGGGAAGAGGAAATGAAGTAATGAAGAAACGAAGGAATGAAGGATGGAAGGAAGCAAGGAAGCAAGGAAGGAAGGAAGTAGGAAGGAAGGAAGGAAGTAGGAAGGAAGGAAGGACGTGGTAGCATTGAAAGGATAAGCAACATGAAATAAGAAAGATAAAGGAGGATTAAAAAAAAAGGAGAGGCAAGGAGAAATATTCTGCATGAACAGAACCAACGGAAACAGAAAGAGATCGGGGGGGTGGGGGATGGAGTGAAAGGACAGAGATGAGAGACAGAAATAGTGAGAAAGAGAGAAAGAAAGAGCTATTCTGGTAATGATGTTGTTGCCATGGAGATACTGTCGGACCACTCCACAGGTGCCTTATGGGTATTTTTAAAACACTTCAGCATTTGATGGTGAGCTTTAAAAGAGGACTGTTGATTGGTTGACATTGGTGAAGGTCAAAGGTCATTTTAATGTATTCCATTCCCCTCCCCAAGAACATCTATTTTTCTTTTTCTTTGAAACGATGATCAGAAATTTCTGACAATTTTTTTCTATCTGATCATATAGTTTCAAAAATGATGTTGTACATCCTGTCTTCTATGGTCACTGGGATACAATGAAATAAATTGGACACAGAACAGGTTGGGTTCAAAGGTGTTCTAGGCCCCTTACAACTGACCGACCACCCCAAGTCAGTACATTTCGTGATGGTGTTAACCAGTGTATTACATCACCACATCTTCTAACAAGTAGATTGGTGTTCCACTTTTGCTTGCTGTTGAATTTAATAGTCCTCCACACATTTCCACTGCAGACAGGACTGGGTGCAAAACAGACCTGTCCAGGACCAGGGCTTTTGACCTTTGACTCTGCAGCTGTTATAAGACAGCAGAATGAGGCCCATGTCTCCTAGAACAAGAAGAGATGTCATCTGGATGTCAGCAGATGTTGTTCTAAACCTGAATGCATCAACAGAGTCTTCTCAGGTGTGACGGTTACACATGTCAGGGGCAACAACCACCCCTCCATTGGAGCTCCATTGTGTTTTTGTAGATCTGGAGAAAGCTTATGACAGGGTGCCCAGAGAGGAACTGTGGTATTGTATGAGGAAGTCTGGAGTGGCAGAGAAGTTTGTTAGAGCGGTGGAGGACATGTATGAGGACTGTAAGACAGTGGTGAGGTGTGCTGTAGGTGTGACAGAGGAGTTCAAGGTGGAGGTGGGACTGCATCAGGGATCAGCTCTGAGCCCCTTCTTGTTGCTATGGTGATGGACAGGCTGACAGATGAGGTTAGACAGGAATCTCCATGGACTATGATGTTTGCAGATGACATTGTGATCTGCAGTGAGAGCAGGGAACAGGTGGAGGAGAAGTTAGAGAGGTGGAGGTTTGTCCTGGAAAGGAGAGGAATGAAGGTTAGCCGCAGTAAGACAGATTACATGTGTGTGAATGAGAGGGACCCAAGTGGAAGAGTGAGGTTACAGGGAGAAGAGATCAAGAAGGTGGAGGATTTTAAGTATTTAGGGTCAACAGTCCAGAGCAATGGAGAGTGTGGAAAAGAGGTGAAGAAGCGTGTACAGGCAGGATGGAACGGGTGGAGGAAAGTGTCAGGTGTGATGTGTGATAGAAGAGTTTCAGCTAAAATGAAAGGAAAGGTGTACAAAACTGTGGTGAGACCAGCAATGTTGTTTGGTCTAGAGACAGTGTCACTGAGGAAAAGACAGGAGGCAGAGCTGGAGGTAGCAGAGATGAAGATGCTGAGGTTCTCTCTGGGAGTGACCAGGAAGGATAGGATCAGGAATGAGTACATCAGAGGGACAGCACATGTTAGAGGTTTTGGAGATAAGGTCAGAGAGGCCAGACTGAGATGGTTTGGACATGTCCAGAGGAGAGATAGTGAATATATTGGTAGAAGGATGCTGAGTTTTGAACCGCCAGGCAGGAGGCCTAGAGGAAGACCAAAGAGGAGGTTTATGGATGTAGTGAAAGAGGACATGAAGGTAGTTGGTGTGAGAGAAGAGGATGCAGAAGACAGGGTTAGATGGAGGCAATTGATTCGCTGTGGTGACCCTGAAGGGAAAAGCCGAAAGGAAAAGACGAAGCTGTTAATCTGGCTGCTTCTTTTCCTCTTTAGCCCAGAGGATACACTGTCTATGGTTCATAAAAACTTTTTACATGTGGACTCGTCAGAGGACCAGATGACGCTCTAACATTTACATCGGTCCATCTCTGTGACATCCACAGAAGTCAGAGACGTGTTGCTTGTTACCTAACTCCCGAGTCTTAACCTGCATTTTAGAGATGTGGTGACAAACTGTGTTTACTGACAACGGTTTTCTAAATTGTTCCTGAGCTCATGTAATAATATGTTTAACCGGGTCATTGGAGGATGCTCTTGTCATGCTCTGTCATGACGCTGTGATAGCTTACCAGCGAGCCTCTTTTTACTGTGGAACAACTGGACCAGGTGTTTTTTGACCATCCCACATCTTTCCCAGTTCCAAGTCCAGTGTCTGTCCAAACCCTAAGATAACCCTAACCCCCAACATTAACCCTGAACCTCACTGCCTAACCCTAACCCTGAACCTAACTACCTAACCCTAATCTTAAATCTAATCCTAACCTTGTTGTACTGCTGTGTGGCGCTTACTGGATAAACAAGAATGGGAAGTCTTCGTTTAATAGTTTTATCCGACTACCATGTGGCCTTTTTTCCATCTCTATCAGGTGGTATTCTGTTCAGCATCAGTGCAGATTATTTATACTACTGTGATAAGACATGTCAAGTTTGCAGAGTTTTCAGAAAGCCACATCATTTGGTCTCCGTGTAAAATACTCCCACGACTTATGCGATAGAGGGCGAGGATATTTATCTGCCGCTCCTTCTCTGGAGGAATTATGCTTTAAACCTGAATAGGTGGTTGTAGTCATCTTGATGATGTGCCAATGATGTAATTGATTACATCACTTATTTCAATGTGTCCATGTTCCTGTTATTCACAGAAGCGTTCACCTGCTCTACCATTTTTGATAACAAGTATGACACGCACACAAACTGTACAATAATCAGGCCCTAGAAAGTAATCGGTATTTGAGGGAGGCAAAATGTACAGACAGACAGACAGACGTGAACAAACATGAACAAAAAGTTGATAAGTTATAGGCATTAATATGTTGGCTTTGTACGCCTACTAACTGAAATAAGTTTTAAAGAATTAGGAAACGCTAAGATTTTGTTGAATTAATGTTTCACAGAAAATCACATTGGTTAGGATTCAAGTTGGGAGAATGTAAACGTAAGAATCCGTCAGGGTCTGTAATGTTGGCAGCTAGAGTAATTCAGATACTGTATGCTGATGACACACCCCTGAGCAGAGAACACTGCTGTAAACAGGTGTTAAGACTCCACAACTTGCTGCTGGCTTGTGTGGATTAGTGAAGTTTGGAGGTGTTGGACAACATTCTTGTCAGCTTTAACCAGTATCAGGCTAGCTGCCCCTCCTTTCTACAGTCTCTCTGCTAAACTAAGCTAAGATTATTCACCAGATACAGTGCGTGTTTTTTCTGTGCAAGAAAGTGAGCTTGTGTATTTGAAAAACATTGTCATACAAGAACAGTTTGGGTTAAGTTTGTTGAGGAAAACAGCAGATTATGTTTACAGGTGACTTCCTTTCTAATGACGAAGACGGGATGAGGTCAATGTCTCTAACCACCAACTAGGATTAAATCAACATGCGATGCTACAAGTAAAAGACTTGCTCAAATACATAAAGTACACTCGATTATAAAGCAGACTGGATTATAGTTGCGCACTGGATTATAAAACACATCTTTGAACTCATCTTGAATGAATGGTCTATTTTAAAACTTTTTTCATGTTGGATTATAAGAAATTGAGAAAATTAAAAGCTTTTTGGTGCGCCTTATAGTGCGGAAAATACTGTATTCTTTAAATTGATATCTTTACATTGGACGCTCTGAAAAGATTACTAACCCTTCACATAATGATGGGATAAAAGTAAATAGTACAATAAGAATAAAATAAACATATATTGGTTTTAGCACAACTTTATTGACTAAAATGATAACAATTATGTGATGTCTGATGGGGAATTTGAATGTTTACAGACTAAAGGCAGATTAAAACATTGAAATAAGTTTAGTTGTTTTGTAAACTGAAGCTTGACTGAAATAAAACAGGATAATGTGGTTAAATATTAGTAAGGGCATTTTACACCAGACTGGGACTGCGTTAAAAATAGCTGTCAAAATAAGCACGGCTAGAGGTAATAATGAGTTGTTCAGCACTACATTTTGTTCTTCTGAGGGGAACAAACTTTAATGACACACTCACACCCGTTACACACTAACACACACCTGCTGAGCTTGGTCCTCTGGTTTAGGTGATCATTACAGGCTTACTGGTTCAAAATGATGAGATGGAAAAAATAGATCTCATAAAATCCCATAACATTTCTGGTCCATCATGCAATCATTGTTTCTTTAATTGTGAACTTATGCTGCACCAGTGGGTGGATAAAAAAAATTAAAAAAAAATCTCAACAGAAGCCTCACAGGTTCAAACCCACACAGAGAGAAATGTGTCCACTGACGCTGACAGACGGCCAAAGACTTCATTATCATACTGGAAAGGGGGAGGGAAAACTGGGCCCACTGGTGTCCTTAAAAGTTATAAGGAAATATAAAAGGAGAGAGTGATGAGAAAAGATGAACGAACAACATGTGAATACAGAGAGCACAAACACACCGAAGGAGCAGCGGTGAGTCAGACTCCTCTGAGTCACAGCACAGAAATTAGAAATGTCAAACTGATCTCTCTCTCTTTCACGCACGCACACGCACACGCACACGCACACACACACACACACACACACACACACACACACACACACACACACACACTCACACACACACACACACACACACACACACACAGAGAGAAAGAGAGACCTTCTCTATGCCTGCAATGATTCAGAGTTTGTTTCCTGTTTTATTGTGAAAGGTTTTTTTGCTCTTATTTTACAAACCCTGTTGTTTCTTTTCTTCTGGTCTGTTTTTGCTCGTGTTTGACTGGAGTTCTCACCCAGATTCTCACCGTTTCCTGTGTCTGTGGATTTCCCGCTTCACGTTCCTGATCTTTGTGTTGTTGGCCTTTCATTGTATTTTAATCTATTGATTACACATTGAAGTTTTGATAGCATACAGTATTATTTTGTGTACTTCCTCCTTCCCTCTTCACACCTATTTGTTAGTAACAGAATCACACGTTCAGTGTTCCTGATATTTAGTAAGCCTCCCTAGTTTAAGATTTGTTTCCTGGACTTTGTCTTGTGTCTGTTCTTGCCTCAGATTGGTCCCTTTAGATTTCCTTTGTTCTGCCTGCATGTTTCACTCACCCAAAGTGAACAGCGTTCTCTCCTTTTGGCCGGCTTTGCTTTCGACCCCTGCTTCCTTTCCCAATTTAAATCCCAGAATTGTACATCTAGCGTCTGTGTGTGGAGTCTGCCGCTGATACACCTAATGTGATCACACCAGCTTCGTCTATTTACACTTAACGCCATTCCGGCGTGATTCTAGATATCATTCACGCAGTGCACAAACAAAAGAGGTGTGATTTAGTAATGTCAACATATTGTATAATATTTTACACATGCAGCCCTTTGTAAAAAATGAAGATTCAATGCAAATGTTGTATTCGTCCTTGTTGCACCTGCAGTGAATTTCATCTGCTATTGGAGGACAAGTTGGGGGGTGGGGTGGGAGGGGGAGCGGCCAAGAACATTGTGGCTCCTTTGATAAGTGATTCATCTGGTGATCAGGTCCTCCATAAACAATGTTCGAGGAGGTTTAATGTTCAAGCAGACTACAGTTTACCAGGGGCAGGGGTCGCTGGGGTTGTCAGTGTTAGTCAGTGTTCTGGTGGTTGATAATGTCAAGTTCATGAGTGTAAAGGGGGGGGGGGCATTCAGGAGAAGTGGTGGTGGTGGGGGCTCTGGAGAGAGAGAGAGAGAGAGAGAGAGAGAGAGAGAGAGAGAGAGAGAGAGAGAGAGCCTATAGGGCAGCGGTACATCATCCATCATCCAGCGGTACATCATCCATCATCAAATAAAACACAATGGTTGTTTCTACAGGCTGCAGACAGACATGTGATGGTGAACTGGAGCTCCTTCTTAATGCTCCGTCATGCGTGACCCTCTGGTTAAACTTAACTAAATCTACAGACCACAGGACCAAGAAACCTGCTCAGTAAACAAATACCGAATTATCCACGTCTGCAGCGCCCTCCAGAGGACAGGAAGGGACAATACACCCACTGCCATCGCAGTACTAGATAGATAGATAGATAGATAGATAGATAGATAGATAGATAGATAGATAGATAGATAGATAGATAGATAGATAGATAGATAGATAGATAGATAGATAGATAGATAGATAGATAGATAGATAGATAGATAGATAGATAGATAGATAGATAGATAGATAGATAGATAGATAGATAGATAGATAGATAGATAGATAGATAGATAGATAGATAGATAGATAGTTAGATAGATAGATTTTTTTGTAAGCCAACATGATCAATAGATATATAAATGGATTAAAAAACAGTCCACCTGATGCCAGCAGGCCATGTGGAGGTCTTCAGGGCGGGTCCACAATACGAAGAATGACTATAGGAATATAAAGAGATGATAAATAACAACTTCCTGTCTCATACACTGCATCTACTATATTTTCTTCATGAGACTCTTCTCTAACAGCTTGGCGTTAATGTGGCTAACTCACCAGAACCAGTTCACCAGGTTCTAATGACTTGAAATGGGGAAAAAATCCAATATTTAATTTCAATTTTAATTTAAAATGCATGTTCTTTTCTTTTCTTTTTTTCAGGTCTTTTTTTTTTGTTCAGTTTATTGCCTCTCATCAAGCTGGGGGCTCATCTCCTCATTTACATGCTGATTTGGTTTTAAAGTTTCAGGGAGGCACTGTTGAGCCACATCTGATCCCAAGTTCCATCAAATTTAAATAAATAAAATAATAAACTGGTGACAAGTGTAACATCAAAGATATCGCTGCAGGTAAAGTAAAAACTAGGAAATTAATTATGGAGGGGCAATTCTGAACTTTATCAAATATCCCAAAGTGTCTTTAGAGGGCATATAATTTACAACTTGTTATTCTAGCACATGATGTTACATCAGTGTGTACATGGTACACATAAAGTCATTTTAGCTGAATAAAACCCCGTCTAACAACTTGGCCTTTTCACGTTTGTCTGTTACGAAACGATGAATTAATTTTCTCTTCAAATACCCATCGATCCATTTTCATTTTAAACTTGACCTAAAATTGACTCTTTTTTTTCTGAACAAAGTAAATCACACGGGAATGCAATGCGTTGACATCATGACACTATGTTACAACATTCTAATCTACACCCTCCTAATTGACTACTTTCATCCTTTCTAATCATACATCTGATGTTTATCCTGCTTTAGTTTTAGTTCAATGCAGTTTCTTTTCATTGTTTTGTGGTTTTTTTTGCTGACAAAGCTGACTCTGATTTCTGCAGGTTTGGCCTGAAGCACATCCTTTTCATTCATTTATCTCCTACCTCTTCATTCGCTGTAAACGCACTAGTACTACCAGCCTTTTCTGAAATTTCTCAAACTGCTAGCCAAAGGTACCTGGTAGGCTACAATTGATTTGCAAATGTGGTTGACACCTGAAACAGCAGGTAACTGTGGGAGCTGCTGCTCATGAATTGAATGTTCATTTCTCTACCAAAACTCGTCCCCAAAGTTGCTTCAGAGAATTTTGGCAGTACATCCAATCAGCCTCACAACCACAGACCACGTGTAACCACACCAGCCCAGGACCTCACAACCAGCAAGTTCACCTCCAAGGTCGTCTGAGACCAGCCGATCAGAACATTCAATTTCGGACGGCTGCTGAAATGATCGGTTTGCAAAACCAAAGAGTTTCTGCACAAACTGTCAGAAACAGGGAAGTTCATCTGCATGCTTGTTTGTCTCTTTCTTTCTTTTCCTCTCTGTAACCGACAGACAACTAACCCCCAAGGACGAGGCTTAGCATAACAATAATGATCCGTTCACAGGTGATCAAAGGTGTTAAATAAAACCTTTCTGGTCATTAGACCAAGCTGTAGGAGCGGTGAAGCTTCCTGTCATATTATAGTTGTGGGCCAAAGAGTGTTAGGCAAATTTAGCATTTGTCATTACTCCTCTTCCAACATTTTTCACTATTTTTTAACTGGACCTGCAGCATTTAAAAAAAATAAAATAAATACAAAATCACCCTACCAGACAAATCTGAGTTTCTATGGAGCACATTAATCTTTACCTTCTCCAAAAATAACCAACAAATAAAAAAATTAATTAACAAACACCAGTGACAACATGAGGTCATTAAATACATTATGTATTAAATGTAGTCATGAAATACATTAATACATTATAACTTTAGTCGTCGTCTCTTATTTGGATAACTTATTTGGAGTGGAAATTGGGGGATATAATCTGGTTTCAAGTGTGGGCCTTCTTTTGGATGCACATCTGGGCTCTGCTGCTCTAAAAAAAGTATTATAATTACTACAATTATTATTAGAAGAAGTAGTTACGGCGTCATCTAAATGACTGTAATAACTTCAGGTGACTTTTGTGAGCACAGTCTCTTCAGCAGCAGTTTGTAGCGGTGCTTCCTGTGATGGAGAATGACTGCTGATCTCAAATCAGCTTTAGCTGAGCAGCGTCAGAGTGGAGCAGGTGGATGTACGGTTGCCATAGCAGCAGCAGCAGCAGTGGCTATAAGGTGTTGTGTGAGAAGATGTAGCTCACAACAATTAAGTAGAGGATTGGTCTAAATTACCTCCTCTAATGAGCAGCTATGAGTCACCGACGGTGCTCTTTCCTCCTCCTCTTCCTCCATTCTCATCTCATCCACACCCCCCATTCCAGTGTTGTCAAGGCAACGCAGGTTTTCACCGGAGCTGTTAGTCATCAATCCAACAGTCGACCCCCCAATCCGTGGTGACGTCACCGTCCCACCCAGTGTACCTAAACTCATTTATCGCGAGTTTAGTTTAACTAAAATATAATAATAATAATAATAATAATAATAATAATAATAATAATAATAATATTTTTATTTTAATAATAATAATTATTATTATTATTATATTAATATTATTAATATATATACATATTTTGTGGTTCTTCAGAGTTTCGCTTGAGGACGTCCGAAACGCACACGCACACGCACACACGGACGCGCCCAGGCGCGTGTCGCGCGCACTGAGGGGGAGGAGGAAGGCGGATGTGCGCGGAGACGCCTGGACTTCCTCGGCAGAGAGGAGCGGAGCCGACCGCGGTAAGTACGTCTCACCAGCGCGCCGTTTTTGTCATCCTGTGGGACTTGTTTATTTATTTATTAGTTTATTTATTCAGGTGTTTGCAGTTTAGAGTCGGAGTCGCGTCGTGGAGCGTCAGAACGGAACAGACCGGTCAGGTAACAGGTGACGGCTGGCTGCTCCATTATTACCCCCTATAATAAGAGAGCGCGCCTGGGCGGCGGCAGCGACCCACCGCGTTACCTGAGGACACCCGTGACGTGTCAGGCTGAGCTGCGGTCTGCTTTCTATTTGTTTGATTTATACTCATGTGTTAGAAAACTCCTTACCTCACTTCCTATGGAGAACCTGAACGTCACGTCAGGATGTTTCTCTCCTGGAAATGATCCGGAACGACGCGCACCGCAGGAGCGCCTTGTCCCGTTTCCAAACTTCTGCAGCGTCGCCGCGTCGCGTCTTTCTCATTTTAATATCAGTTGTTCTTGTCACGTCTAATAATTTTTGCTGCTGGATGATCCCATTAGAATGAAGCTATTGTCTCCTCAAATTCAAAGCGTTTCTTTGTTGCGTTCACACTGTATTTATTCTGGGATAAAGAGCCAGCAAATGCTTTATGAAAATATTTGTTCAGGTTAAATAACCTGATACCCGAATAACCTGAAATTTATTCAATTTCATGAATATATTTATATTTTTTTTAACGTGGACACCTTAAAAAAATAACTTTTTTACTTTTGAGGCTTTTTTTTTTTTGGTAGGCTTTTGTACAAAATATTAATTACAAGTATTTGGATTTTGGGCTGGTGGGTCGTTAACAGGTCGTCAAAATACAAAAAAGAAGAAATAAGAGCAAAGGGGGGGGGGGAAGTGTGTCCACTATAAAATGCATTTAAACGTACTTTTATACTGTACGTTTAATAGCAGAAACGTTTCAGACCAGAGACTTAAAAATCTAAACTCTTTGCAAATATTTGGGTATCAGGCTTTCAGGCTGTCATGACCCCCTGATGGCAAAGGCACATCGAACAGTGGGGAAAATCCTGACTGAGGCCTTTTTTTTTTGTGACACTTTTAATTCTGCTTTTTGAGCTAACTTTTGATCAGTTTCAGATTTTGGTCAGTCATGTCTAATCCTTAAATAGCGGTGGACCGAGATTTCCTGGGCCACAGGGGTGAAGAACTCAAAAAGGGAACCAGAGGCACTGAGAGGGGCTCAAGCGCCCATAGATGTGTGACACATTTCTTGATCAAGAGTTACAAAACCTGGTTAATCCAGTGTTTACAGCAATGCTCCACTCATTTCCCTCACTGTACTACACCATGCAGATTTCATCATGGAATCATTTGACTTTGATTCACGTCAAGATGACGTCAGGTCTGCTCACATCAACTGGCAGCTTTCTGGTTACTATGAATGTTCAGCTAATTTTTATAACTAATAACTTAATCATATAACCTCGTTCATTAACTTCCAACCGCGTTGTCTTCGAAGGGCTTTGGTATTCATTAGATTCAGTGTTACTTTTAAACATTTGATGTGTCAATAACTGAACAATACAGCTATAGTTAGCTCCACTCACATGCTGCATCATTAAACGCGATCCATGTAATTCATTCTGTGTGTAAAATTGATGAATCGATGTGACTTTTCATTGGACTTCTAATATGTGCTAATAATACAGTTTTTAATCAAGTTTTGGTTTGCTTATAATGAATGTGTTACCCTGTATTTCTGTTACTACATGGGAATCTTGTAATGTAAGACATGAGACACAATCGTCTTCAACTAATAATCTTTTATCAGAGCGAGAATCTGCTGCAGTCTGTCCCAGCTGGTTACAGTCAAGAAATGTGATACACCCCATGTAATTATTTTTTGGCATCATAATACTTGAACTTGTAAGAAGATATCAACATTACTGTGTGGCCTCTTCACAATAAAACAAAAACTGAGCATTAAATTAAAAGAAAGAACATCTTTTGTGATGAGTTTCCCTTTTTGAGACTGATTTTCTGTTTTGTCACAGATCTAGATAAAGAATCCCCAGACTTCCTTCTCACTCAGATCATGGAGGAATCTGCTCCCCGCTCCAGGCGCATCACGTTCGGTTGCCTGGTGGGGGCGTCCCAGGTGGTGGGTCTGGCGTCGGTGGTGCTGACCGCCGTGTGGATGGGTCACTACCACGGGGGCTTTGCCTGGGACGGCACAGCCAAGGAGTTCAACGTGCACCCCCTGTGCATGGTGCTGGGTTTGATCTTCCTGCAAGGCGATGGTGAGTTTTGGTCCGTCCCCACGGCGGATGTCACTGTAAGCTCAGCTGACCTGAGTATGTCGTCATGGTTACGCTAATTCTTTTCTAGATAACATCCTGAAAATTGAATGACACTGGAAATAGAGGTCTCCAGGACGTTGATACTTAGTCATCCTTTGGTTGTGTGTCTATGCTCGTGTGTGTGTGTGTGTGTGTGTGTGTGTGTGTGTGTGTGTGTGTGTGTGTGTGTGTGTGTGTCAGCCTGGAGCGTTGTGCTGCTGATCTGTTTTATAATGCTGACATTACCCAGACACCCATCAATCCCAAGCCCTTCCCATCAGCTCCGATTTATACCGAGGGAAGACGAAGCATTGAAATAACTGAACTTGCCGTATTTTTTTGGTCTTCTTGAATACACACAGTGTTCAGTGTTGACAGTGGTTGAAAAGGAAACACATCCAATGACCAACATCCTCTTCTCATCTCATGAGCTAAAGGGTTTGGTTGGTTGGAACTGGTTAAACTGATGCTTAACCAAAGAAACCACACTGTGTTTGTCCGTGTTGACAGTGCTGTTTGTACTGAATGAGGTTCTTAATTCAAGATGTTAACCACGTGCTCCTCTATAGATCGGCAAATGTATTTCATTGGTCAGGGTAGTTAAAACACACATTAATAGATTAAATTTTAAAATTTTAACTTTAAATTACAAAGCGATTTTGTCCCACACTTTTTGTCGCACCAGTACTTTTCTTTTTTTCTTTTTTCATTTCCTATTAATCAAAGTTTCTAACATTTTCTTTCCACTAAGCTCACCCTGATATGTTTGTTACACAGACAAGTCGGATAAAACAATGTTTCAGGGAATTCTACTCAATTAGAAATCAAACGCTAAATCTGAGCAATAAAATAGCATAACATCAAATATTTTTTTCCGCTGTTGTCTTAATAATAAGAATAATAGCCACCCAGTTTATAATCATTTGAGGAGCATGTGAGTTCACCATTATCACCACCGCTGATCTGTCACTGATGCTTCCATTGTGTGTTTTTATTATGGTGCCAGTGGTGTCTGAAAAAACAAACAAACAAACAAACAAACAAACAAAAAAAACGGCAAAATGATAAGTTTGTTTTTCCTCGCCTCTGTTTCACGCCTGCAGCCCTGTGTTCTTCTGCTAATGATGATAAACATATTAGTCCAACTGCTTCACAGAGCAGGATTACATTACCATATCACCAGGGAAGGTCATCTGGACATTAGACTGGCCTGACAAGCCAGTTAGAGAGAGGCAAAAAGCACCCCTGGGGTTGAAACACCTCGCAGCTGATTGGCTCCGGTGGAGCCTGCAAAGCTCTCCTTCTATTTGTATTCACACATCAGTCTGAATTCACACCGCCTTTAACATGACTTGTTTTGATAGATTTTTTTTTGGTTCTTTTTTTTTGTTTGTTCATGAACTATTTATTATCCCAAGTGTGTTATGTTTCGGCTTCTCTCTTGCTGTCTGCAGCCATCCTGGTCTACAGAGTGTTTCAGAATGAGCCCAAGAAGGTGGTGAAGGTGCTTCATGGCATCATTCACCTCCTCGCCCTCATCATCAGCATCGTAGGTGAGAGAGAGAGAGAGAGATCAGAGAGGAGGATAGTGTGAGAGGGGTGAAAGGAAGTCATAGCTAACGTCTTTTTCTCACTATGAGTGTGTGTGTATGTGTGTGTGTGTGTGTGTTTGTAGGTATGGTAGCTGTGTTTGATTTCCATAGAACGTACGGCATTCCAGACATGTACTCTCTACACAGCTGGTGTGGGATGGTGACACTAGTGATATTCTGCCTACAGGTGTGTGCGCGCGCACACACACACACACACACACACACACGCACACACGCACACACGCACACACACACAAACACAGCTCATTGTAATGTGAATTAAGTTGCTGACACTATTTCTCCTCCCTCTTCCCTCCTAGTGGGTGCTGGGTTTGCTGTTCTTCCTGTTTCCTGTTGTGTCGTCACAGTTGCGAGCCCTGTACCTCCCCATCCACGTGTTCAGTGGTCTGGTTCTCCTCGTCTTGGCCATAGGCAGCAGTTTGCTGGGCATTGTGGAGAAACTCCTCTTCTCCATCATGTAAGCCTGCCTGTCTGTGTCTGTCTGTTGTACCTGATGACTGTTTTCTCTGAGAATTGTACTACCACCCCGATACAGTAGAGGGAACCATCTGGAATAAGACCCACATTCAATGCAGTGAATCATGCAGTGGTTTGCTGATGAATTGTACATAAAACTGCTATTAAATATTGAGGATTACACCTTGACTGTAATAATAACATCTTTAAAAATTTCACTATTCAATAAATAATTGAAACATTAAAGATGATGGATGCCCAGCGCTCTATGGAAAGTTACTGACATCAAAGTGTTAACGTCTACAAATCTCTCTGTTTGTTCCACTTTCGACTCATTAATCTCATTAATGCTTCACGTATTTGTATTTGCTCACGTCGGATCTTGAACTCTCCCAGGTCAACCTACTCGAAGCGTGTCCCAGAGGGCATCCTGGCCAACGTCCTGGGGATCCTGCTGGTGTGTTTTGGGGTGCTGATGTGCTACTTGATCTCCAAGGAGGAGTACAAACGACCACCAAACCCAGAGGAAGAGTCTTTGTCCATCCACTTCAAGTCTTTAACTGAGGGGTCACCCACCTCGCCTTGACCTCAGTTCATTGTGCCCTACACCCAATTTAACTTGCGTGTACAGTTGTATCTTTTAATGATGACATCTGGATAAACTGCATATAACGTACAATTCTATCAATATTATAAGATTGAATGAAAACGAAGTCAAAACTCTTGTATGTTGTAGTCATTAGATCACAAGGCATTGAGTATATCATATTGTTGGAAATGCCTTACTTGTGTCTTGAAGCAGTGCCACCAAACTAAGACAGATTCTGTCGCAACTCTAACTTGTAACACTATATTTGTTGTCCACCTCGGTCTTCTTTTGTAACAGTGCATGTGAACGTTTGGACTTATTTAGCTCTTTTTACGCAAGTCATTCTGATTTGAATTTTGGTGCCAATAAATCCATTTTAAAAGTGAATTATAGTTTCTTCAGAATCACAAGTCTTCTCCAGTTAACACTTTGTTTCTCAGCTGATTGATCACATCAGGGGGATCTTCAGTATTTGGATCAAAAAGCTGGTCATATGTAACAGTTCAAATGTATTCTCTGTCATGTCATTGTACCGTATAGGTGTCTGCGTGTTGATGTTCTGCTGCTGTGGTTTTTGTTCGTATGTTTTATTACATGTGTCTTTCACAGAATTATTTTGCAGTTGCTTGAATAAAGATACTTGCATATTGAGCTGTGTTATTCTAGAAAATCTGATTAGACAGATTAGATTTTCAGGCTACGAAAAAAAAAACTGTTTTGTCTTCATGACTCACCAAAATTCTGAACGATGATGATTATTCTCACAGGTGACCATCTCCTTGGCCTCATAGCCAAGGGGATGGATAGTAGATCACAACTCTGTTGCTTGTTTTCTAATGTATGTCCTACAGTTTCTATACTTGTCAGTTTTTTTCCACAAAATATAAAAAATAAAATTTACATTTATTGTCTGTACTTAAATCAGGTATATTGAAAGAATGACTGTGCAGTATTTGTGTAATTCTAGCTTTAAAATACATGTTATGACAACAGGTTGAAATAAGAGTGAATGGCACAACCTGCAGGCAAAATGAAACTTACTAGAGAGCTAACCACACCATGTAAATATAATGTGGATCAACTGGATTTTGCTAAATACATGCTAGTCATAAATAGAAACTGAAGAATATTAACAGTTTGACACTTCCGATTCATTACTAATTACAAATAATTACTAAAAAAACTAATTACATTCATTACAAATCTTGAATTTGAATTCTCTTTTATGAGACAATCCTGGATAAGAAAGGGCAGCAACACAACTAAACAGGGTTATGAGATATATATATATATATATATATATATATATATATATATATATATATATATATATATAAACAGGGTTATGAGATATATATATATATATATATATATATATATATATATATATATATATATATATATATATATATATATATATATATATATATATATATATATATATATATATCTCATAACCCTGTTTAGTTGTGTTGCTGCCCTTTCTTATCCAGGATTGTCTCATAAAAGAGAATTCAAATTCAAGATTTGTGCACAGTGGGTAGCGCTGTCGCCTCACACCAAGAGGGTTCCAGGTTCTCTCTCCAGGTTCTCCGGATTGTTCCAAATTGCTTGCGAGTGTCAGTGTGTGCGTGAGTGGTTGTTTGTCTTCCATGTGGATCTGCGATGCACCGGCATCGTGCTCAAGAGTGTCCCCTGCATCTCGTCCGCAAGCAGGGGGACGAGATGCAGGGGATAGGCTCCAGCAACCCCTGTGACCCCATGACGTGTACCCAAAGCAGTAGAGTTCCTCTTACCTTTGGGTACACGTTCCAAATGCACAGCGAGTTCTTTTATGTGTGATACTATTTACTGTAAACACTTGTATTCTTGAAGGCATGACTTCAACGTGATATTTGAACAGTACAGTTGAAGTGGTGTGAAAAAGTGTTGGTTTTTTTTATCACATGTACATGTTTCACATCATCAGATTTAAATATTAATGGTTTACTGGAGTCCCAAAGCTCGTACAACATTTGTGAGACTGATAGATCACAACTACTTTCTTTTTCAACTGTTCCTGAATTATTTTGGATCTCACCAGGACATCTATCTTTTTATAATCTTTTTGTCTACTTCATTTTGTCAGGCGGGTCCTAATCCGGGCCGGGTGTGGTGAGAGAAATAGAGCTCTGGTGTTATTTTTAACAAGAGGGACACTTTTTCCACAAAGGGTGGGTTTGGATATTTTGTCCCCTTAATAATAAAAACGTACATTTAAAAACGATATATTTTTTGTGTGTTTTGTTGTGTTATCTTTGTTTTATAATAAAATTAGTTTGAAGATCTACTACTGTACTAAGGTACTACTGTATTTATGTAGCGATATATTACCGATTTGTGTGCGACCACAAACTGCTGGTATAAAATACCAACATTGACAATAAGTTCCTCGAAATAGAATTATATGTCCGTTCTTTAACTTTAATACTTTAGAAAGCACTTAGTAATGATCGGACACATTCATGTTGTGTATTTTCAATAATTCTGGATTTTCATGATGTACCTAAGTTACACTCCCTGACAAAGCTCAGGAAATCCACTAACAAGGAACACACTCATTTGTTCCAATGGGTTGGGAATAGTGCATCGTTTACTGTAGTGTTTCAAACTCAGCGTATTGGACATGGTGTTGGTCGGAATTCATATCCTGCATGAAAAACAACAAATTGCTTCACTCACATAAAACACATCTGACATCTGGCTCCTCAAAGACTCAAATCAGATGATGCCCTGTGACAAACTGTTTCCACACTTTGATATCATTGAACATTTAATCAGTTTGCAAAAAAAAATGTGCTTTATCATTGTAACAGATCAGAGTTACACTCAGTGTTAGCATGAGAACAACTTGTGGTTAAGATTCAGCACATTTTCTCACAGATGGGAGCTCCTGAGCAGGAAGAGGAGGGCAGTGGTCACAGAGACTGTTAAGATTCCACAAGCAGGGGCAACTTTGAAACCAAGCTACCAATTCATTAGAAATAATGAAGTGCAAAAAAAAAAAAAACCCCTACAAAACCCTATGATATCCATAGTATGTAAAAAAAACATACATACAAAAACAAAAAGAAAACAACAGAAAAGAAAAGTAAAACAAAACTTTATTCCACTTTAACCCTGTCCGTTTTGACTGGTCCTCTGCACATCAAACAGGCTAACAGCAGTATTTTTTAAACTTAATTTTACAACAAGGGGTTTCAAATAACTTCACGCATCAGCTGTTACTTTGCTGTTTGAAACTTAGGCTGACATGATATCGTAGGAATTTAAACAAGAGCATCTGACTTTTTAAAGTTTGAAAAGGTTTAACAGAATCTTGAAAAAAGGAATATTTAAATATGCACTTGATGTGTACATAATACCGTAGATGGTATTACGCTGTAGAAGTTCTTAACACAACATTTGTCTTATATTGCGTTCCAGATAGTTATTCCTAGAAGATTTACCACGATAATTGCCTAGATCAAGGTAATAAAACTCAGATTCGTCTGCAGGCATTGAGCTAGTTGGACTAAGATATTAAGGGACAATTCATCTTAAGCTGAATCATTACCAGTTCACCCTTAAGTCAAAGAGAAGTTGCTCAATCTACGACAAATTTATGGAACTTCGTATCAACCCTCACAAAATTCTCCTATACACCTGAAAAGGATGATTACGATTTGTTTATCTGGCTCTGACATGGTGCCTACTATCAATTTTAGCGGTGATGCTGTAATGTAGCATTCTGCTAACAAAAATCAATAAATAAAAGTAAATGTTGGTTATGGAAAGGCTAAGAAAAAGCAAACCCAACTTCAAAAAAAATCATGACATGTAATGGCTGATGGTAAATGTATTGGGATACTGTACTTGTAGTTTGGATAAATCTTTTTGTATCACATTAAACAAAGTGTCATCAGATAGGATAAGAGCCTCACCAAGAAAAATGTGTCTACTACGCATAACTTTAACTCATTCTTCTGTTTAGTCTTTTCAAAAAGACATTTTATCCATGTACGTTCTTGTAAAGGAAAAATTACAACAAGGCAAAAAAATAGAAATTCAAAAACAACGTTAGGTTTTAAGAAAAACATAATACTAATATAACTTAAAAAAAAGATAAATATCACCTTTTTTTTTTTTTTTATAAACAGGAAGTCAGTACTTAATCAATGACAGCTTTTACAAACTATGGCTTGGGACTAGGTCACCGACAGCATCTGACTACATCCGGGTTTCCAGTCATGGCGTTATATATACGAAAGTCTTCATTAAAGGTGTGAGCAGCAGACCATGTAGTGCTGTTGTGTCTCGTCTGACTGATGACACCGTCTAGTCACAGAAAAACTCTTAAAGCAGTTCTAATATTTATTCTAACAATGCCAGAAATGAAAAGCGAAGGACTGTTTTTAGTGCTCGCGGGTATCTTTCTTGTGTTTGCCTCTGATTTACAGCCAATCCTCCTCATTGTGCTTTGACATGCTGTGACTCGTCTGATGGAGGACTCTCCTTCACTCATCCTTACATTGTTGCTTCTTCTCTTGGTCTCTGACAAATGAATTGACAGTCTTGACCTTTAACAAAACAATATTTACCACAACTGCAAATAGTAAGTAACATTCTGCTTTATCATATCTCTTCTTGACAAAAGAGGCATTAGCATGCCTCACATGTAAGCATCCCCACTTCATGCGGCTATTAGAAAGATACACGTAAGGGAAAATGTGGCTGGACTTCTACATTTTCTTGCCGTTTTTTTATTTATGCACCATAAATAACATTTCAACGGGAGACAAAAAGTGTGTGCTGTGGTCCCCATTTGAACAATTATTGCGTCTTGCCCTCGTGAAAGTTGCTTGAAATACACATCTAGTTTGTTCGAAGCAAAGCTAGTCCATTATTTCATCGCCCCGGTAAAAACTGGACTATAATGCATTCGTTTCTTCTTAACCGCTCATCATTAACCTGTTTCTCTCATCTCTGATGGAACATTTCTGCTTATTTTTCTATACATTGGACTCTACAAAGGGTCTTTTTGGTTTAACAGGAGAGGCAGGGACTTTATGTCTGTCAGTCTGTCTGTCTGAGCAACTCTGAACAACCGGCATGGTCCGAGCCAGCTTCACATCCCGGTAAGAAGGATTCTGACCAGCAACCTGCACTGAGACGTCACTCCACGGACCGCTTCCTGGCATCGCTTCGTAGTGGTCCAGCTGGTTATCGTTTAACATCTGGCCGTTGTGAGCATTGTTGTTGCTGCGATTGTGGTAGGCGATGGAGGATGGATGGCATTGACTTTGAATGTTGGGTGTTTTGGTGGGTGAGGTGATGAATGTGTCTACAGAGGACACAGCCCAGGGACGGGACGGGCTCAAACACGACGCAGAGCTGGATGGGGCTTGTTGTTGATACTGCTGGTGCGCCCTCCCTGTCCTGTCAGCAAAACCCATAAAAGTCGTATTCTTCGATGAACGGCCTGCCTCTCCAGGATACGTGCCACCGCCTACCATGGATACTTCTGACTGGGGAGAGGAGATCAGAAAAAGATCGTCATGGTAACCTGTAACCTCCTCCGCAGAGGCCAGATCTGATGGTGAATCCATCTGCTGGACAGAGGCAGACGTCCTGAAGCCGTAACCATGACCAACAGGTTGCCCACCGGAGAGGCTGCCGGCACTGCTGGAGAAACTAACGCTGACACTCTGGGAATGGTTAAGAGGCCTGAGAGGAGAGGCTGAGGAGGAAGGGGATGCGTAAAGTGGGTTTCTTAATCCCCCCTGATGATGGTGATGATACTGGTGTAAAGATGGAAGGTTATCCGAAGGCCCAAATGTCGTCTCAGTAACCTCCAAGGGGTAATGGGCTGCTTTGGATTGGTTGCGGGCAAACTGACGGGCTTGACTAAATCGATTGATCCCCACCCTCTCCCCTCCGTCTTCTCTGCCGTATGGAGGTGGAGGTCTTGTCTGACAAACAAAGTCAACATCCACGTCTTTTGTTGGGTACGAAGCTCCAGAGTTGGCAGCAGCCTGGACCTGCAGACCCGGTCTCGTCTCTACAGGGCTCAAGCTAATCCCTTCTGCCAGCTCAGCCAGTTCTTGGGGCAGTTGGCCAAACTGGGAGTAAGCTGAGCTTCCCAAAATCATGCTGGGCTGACTGGTTCTGACAACCTGAACTTTGGCTGGTTGGAGCCACTGGCCTTGAACAGGGTTGTGCTTCTGAATGGATCTCTGATTGGGCAGATGGTGCTGCTGCACCCCCTGGTTCTGTTCTGAGATGGAAATGGGTCGGTGACCATTTCCCGACATACTTTCCGACACTGGGCTCGATCGCTGCTGATGTTGCGCGGAAGAGGAAGGAGAGCTGGGATGTTGATGGGAGGGGGACGGAGGAGGATGGACAGAGTGACTGGGACCAGAAGAAGGGATGATGCTGTGGAAGTGATGTCCTGTGAGGTACTGGTGAGAAGGGGAAAGGGAAGAGGGTGATGGAACCCCAGGGTGGCAGTGGGTGTCGTGACTTTGAACTGCTGGTGGAAGGTGGAAGGAAGAGGAGTGTTGAACATCGTGACCTTTCCTGTAACCCTCCATCTTCTCTTCTTCGTCTTCTTCTTCAAGTCCTTTCCTATCAAGAACCTGCAGACAGTCTGAGTCTTTGTACTCGGCCTCCTTGATGGAAATGGCTGCGTTGCATTGATAAACATGACGTGACGAGGGAAGGGGAGAGTCTTGTTGTTGTGTAGCCTGCCGACACTCTTCCTGGACTCGGGACAACAGACGCTGGATCTCCCTGTTGGATGGGCACAGGCGGCGGGCTTCAATCAGGTCCTCTAGGGCTGCATGGAACTGTCTAAATGGCGAGCAAGAACAAAACAAACACAGAAATAACATGATATAGAGGTGTATGTCCCAAATACATAACTCCCCAGCACCACAGAGTGTAAGCAAATATAAGAACATATGGAGAATTCTCAAATTAAATCCTGAAACATTAGAGATCATCAGTGGTATTAACACTTCCACCCAGAAATCACTTAAAACAGACTTGCTTATTGGATTAATTTATAACATTTAGTGATCTGGTAGGGCTACCACATTCATTTGTAGGCGTTGTTACCTTTGGCTGCGTTTGGCACGAGCTCTGGCATAAAAGGCTTCATAAGACTTAGCTTTCAGCTGCAGCACCTTGGTAGCAAACTCCTCTGCTACGTCAAAGTCCTGAGACAGAAAAATGATTATGAGACAATTGGAAATTGGATCACAATTTTATTTTGTTAAGATCAAACTCTATATATATATATATATATATATATATATATATATATATATATATATATATATATAATGTTGCGGTGAACACGTGTGACCCTAAGGAGGGGACTCACGTTCATCTTTCGGTGGCAGCGCGACAGATTGAGCAGCACGCAGACCCTCAGCTGTCTGAAGGTCTTCAGTTCGTCTCCTGGAAACTTCTGCAGGGCTGACTGGTAGGAATGAGCTGCTTCCCTCGCTTTACCTTGCTACAGACGCACACACACACACACACACAACAGGTAATAAATATGTGTGTGTGTAGTGTGTGTGTGTGTGTTTGTGTGTGTTTGTGTGTATGTCTGACCTTGTACAGTTTATCTCCCTCTTGCATCAATTTGCTAAGCAGAACCATTAAGATGTCTGGTTTGGAGGTTGCCATGGCCCAGGTTGCAGGACCTACACACACACACACACACACACACACACACACACACACACACACACATTGTGTTTTATCCCGCTGTGGTTACTATACATGATAATCCTCTAACTAATCTCTATGTTTTACCGCTACACAAACTTTACAGTAGAATCCTTGTTTTAGCCCAACTCACACGAGCAACACTCTTCTCAATAACACATTGCAAATGTAATTTCTGCATGTAAGTGTGTTTTAAACAATGCCCTGTGTCATATATGTGCTATTCCTCTATTTTACTTCATCTTTAAAAACCTGCTGGAGTTTGAATTGCAAGAAATGTCATCTTGTCTTCTTATATCTTATCATTCTTTAGCTGTTGACTGTTCCTCTAATTTCCTCAAATCTGTAAAGGGCAGGGTTTTTTTTTCAAATAAAAATGTCCATTCTAAAATTGTCTTGATTGATCCTGCTTCTAAAGCAAAGGTGTGAAGATTCAATTCAGGATAGTCTGGGCTCAGCATTAGATTATCTGTAACCCACCATATCCTGGGTTACAGAGTCTGTGTCTACCTATTTTGGCTCCCTTTTTGAGCAGAGCGATGACCGCTGACGTGTTTCTACATCCGACTGCTCGGTCCAGAGGACGCATCCCGCTGCAGTCCACGTGCTCCACCAACGCTCCATTGTCCACCAAGTACTGCACCTGAAACAGGAACACGCATCGATTGTAACCAAACCTGCGATTTCCAAATTCAATTTTCAAAAGGAGAAAGATTCTAGTCGCAAGTTTATTTAATCATTTCAATCAATTTCGAGCTACTCGGTACTATTTCAACAACGCTGCGTCAACAGGTGTATTTGCTTAACCCACCACTTCTGGGTCGCCACAGAAAGCAGCCAGATCCAGAGGTGTCCGTCCACTGCGGTCAGCGTGGGTGGTGGCGGTACCTCTTTCCACCAGCGCTTTGACCAGTTGGAGTTTTCCTTTCAGACACGCCCAGCTCAGGGCCGTTAACCCTTCCCTGTCGGTCTGGTCGAGTGAGGCTCCTGGAAACACAGAGATTAACATGAGTTTACATTAGAATCAATGGAAAAACAGTGAGAGGCACAAAAGGGAGCATTACTAATAAACTGCAGGGTACTGATAAGAAAAGCGTGTGCACTTCAAAGAGTGTTTTGTTCAAATAGTTGCTAAATGATAAGGACACACTTTAATACAGATTCCAAGATAATATGACATTTAACAGGAAAAGAAAATAATAATGTTGTATTTAATTAAAAACATTAAAGTTTGAATCTGTCAAATCTTTTGTAAAATGTTGGTCCTGATTAGACAACTCAGTATTATTCAGGAGACTATTCTTTTTTACAAACTTTCATTATACGAGTCAATAATCATCTAAATTATCTTTCAAAACAGGTACCGAAGCTCTGAACGTACCCCCTTGGATAAAAAAGAAGTTAATTTAATGTCCACACACAATCTGAACACATGCTAGTAGCAGGTCTGAACAGGGTCCTTAAAACGTCACAGGCTTCAAGTACAAAATTCAAAGGTGCAGACACAAACTTCACAGTTCACAGTTCAAACTGACTCTGACCAGATTTACTGTCTGAAAAGGATAAAAAAGAGGAATTTATAGATTTATTTATCTACTTATTGTCTTTGGTTTACATCAGAAATAGGATTCGAGCCTGTTTCTACTGTGATACATCCCCCCCCAAAAAAGAGGAATTACCACGATCGAGCAGCAGCTGGGCGGTGGTCAAGTGTCCCTCTGAGGCTGCCATCATCAGGGCCGTCCGCCCCTGATGGTCGATCGTGTTCACCTCCACGCTGTGATCCAACAGCAGCTCCACCACCTGACCACCAAACACAGATGCTCAGCAGCTGTCACAGAGGTGGTGTGTGTGTGTGTGTGTATGTGTGTGTGTGTGTGTGAGACCCACTATACCTTCCAGTGATCATGCTTCACTGCACTGAAGAGGGGAGCGACACCCCGCCTGTTGACTTGTTCAGCATTAGCTCCTTGATCCAACAACAGCCTGCAGACAGTAAGACGCCCACTTCCTGCTGCTGCTGTTAGAGCTGACAGACAGACAGACAGACAGACAGACAGACAGACAGACAGACAGACAGACAGACAGACAGACAGACAGACAGACAGACAGACAGACAGAGAAGCAAAGAAAGGCATCTTGAAACATTTAGAAACAGTCTTTCAACAGGTGGTTGACATCTCTACCTTTTCAGTCACAGCCTAAATGACAACCAAATACATTCATAAAAAATAATAAAAATAATAAGCTAAAAATTAACAATATTTTTTGATGTTACTATTTCCTAACATTCTGTCTCTTTGGGAAAACATAAAGTTTGTGTCTGAGGACACTGATGCCTCTGCTGTAATATTTTTTAGTACCAGTCTCTCCCCACAGATCGTCAGACGTGTTGATCTCAGGTCTCTCCTCCGTTTTCTCCTCTTCCTCTGGGAGACCCAGGAGGAATGACACCATCTGGTCATAAACAACAACAACAGCAACAAAACACGATATAATAAACATAAATCATAATGATGTAAACAGAAGAGATACTTATAGTGGGAGATTTTTAATATTTATGTACAGTAGATGTCAACAGCGACACTCATCTCATTATTAGACTCGACTGGCTTCTCCCAGAACCCACTCACACCTTAGATCACACCTTGGACCCCTCCCCCCCCCAGCCCTAATTAGGTCATCAATTCATCAGTTTTAAATTTTTAGAATTAGACTACATAACACCAGGCAGAACTGCCTTGACTGGACGTTATTCCATCAGCAAAAGTCCCTCCTAAATGGAACCCATGTAGGTCATGTAGGGACCGGATGAGCACGTTTGACTCCATTGCTCTCTTAACATTAAAACATTGTTTTGCGTTGTTTACCTCCACAATTAAAATTATTAAAGCAAAAAGTCCAAAGTCTGGAGAGAACATGACGCTCATCAAAATTCTTGTTTAACCTGGCCCTCGTTTTATCTGTCCTTGTTCTCCCTCTCTGTCTCTCTATCTCTCTTTTTCTTTATATACTGTATGTATTTTCAATATGATGTGTGTGTGTTCCCCCCCCCCCCCTTTCAAGACAGATGGCCACCTTTGATGAGTCTTTGGCTCTGCTCAAGGTTTCTGACAGGTAAAGGGAAGTGTTTTTCTTGCCTCCATCGCTCAAGTGGTTTGCTGATGTGAGACGAGCTCGTCGTGATCATATGCGCTACAAATGAAACTGAACTGAATGACTGATTCAGTGACACACAATTATGACCTCTGACCTCTGTGTGGCCCATTCTGGCAGCTGCAGTCAGAGCCTGCTGCGTTGCTTGGCACCTGCCGGTGGACTTCTGGCCGCAGCCGCTCCAGTCGGCATGCTTCAGCAGGAAGCGCAGCACGTGAAGGTGGCCTCGCTGGGCCGCGTGCACCAACACACATCGACCGCAGCTATCCACATGACCCACCTGAATACACACAGGGAGGCAGACTGACATGCACAATTCTTTCTACCTAGAACACTGAAAAGCAATGGGATGTAAATAGGGAGCAGTGTGACGTGTTGTGGCACTTGTCTCAACACAAACACACACATTTCAGTTTTATTAGGTAGATGTCTTCACTTGTCGTTTGTTGGTATGAACAGGAGATGGCACAAAAACTATTTCTCAAACATTGATATTTAAAATAGTTTAAAATCTACATGAAAGACTGAAGACAGGAAGACAGCCACCTTAGCCATGTGCTGACTCAACATGGTTACAATATCCAGGTGTCCCGCTGCAGCAGCGAACGCCATGGCGGTCAAGCCATCGTGTGACTGATCATCCACCTAGAAGCAGAACACACACAGCCTCAGGCACGGCACACACAGCTCCACTGAAAGCAGACATTATCAAACGATAAACACTGGTGAAGAGTGAAAAGATAACACGAGTTTGACCTGAGCTCCTTGGTCGAGCAGCAGAGCCACAACATCGCTGTGACCCAGGTGAGCGTGGACACACAGCAGGGGAGCGTTGCTGAGGACGTTGCTACGGTAATTGACATCAGCTCCACCCATAATCAGCAACCTGGTCACCTGGACGGGTAGGGAGTCACATCCTAAAGTTTGAGTCATGTCTGACATGAGGCACGACAGCATCCTAGATACCCCCAGCCACAATGGATATTTAACTGTCACGTGGTATTTGTTAATAATTCTGCTGCATGAAACCATCAGGCTCTGATCTACAGCGTTAATCTGAGGGGGACAGAACTGTAGGGACACACTGTGCAGGATGCTACCTTGACATTGGGGGTGTAAATGTTGCGCAGCGACGAAACGGCAGGACTCAGGCTCTCGGTGCTGTAAGACAGCCACAGACCCTGCAAAACCGAGGAGGAAACCCCAAGCTTCTTACTCAGACCCTAAGGAGACAAGAAAAGAACGCAAGTGAAAACAGCAGACAACAAGGTATTAATATATTAAACTGCTTCAGTTTAAAAATGAATTCTGTCCTTTTCTTGCTTGACATATGATTTCAGTTGGACAACAGTTACGGTTTCTGCTCTGCGGTGCTTCATAGTGTGAGGTCAGACTCTGAAGCTGCTGTCAGGCAGCAGAATGAGGCTTCAGAGTCCCGCTGGAATAATCAGGGTCACCCCTGGAAGCGTCGCCGCCTGTGGACTCCCACGCCCTATGTCAGTGGAACATGCTGTCTCGTGCTTTCCAGTGTTCTCTTCAGCCCACATATTAAAACGCTTCATGTCATCACATTAGTTTTTAATGCAGTTTGATCGGAGGAGTTCAAAGGTCACAGACATTCAGTGTTGGTTTTCGTGTCCATCCATCCCGATATTTCTCCAGATGTCAGAATTGTTCGATGACACAACGACCCTTCGTTACTCGTGGTTGATGCGTTCAAGGACCAGGAATGTGATAGCGACTATAACTATTATTATTTATTTTATTATTTACGGTAATTCAAACATTTATGAACCCTCCCCATACTGATATTAAACCACCTTCTCCCACACTCTTATCGACTGTTTAAAGCACTTTTGTATTAAAGAAAAGGGTTTCTTTATGCGCGTACAGTATCATGTGACCACCTACTAAAAATCCACGATGTAGTGAAGCTGTGCATCTCGGAGCGAGAATGAGCGAGTGAATGAGGATTCATATTATACTTCAATAACCTTTTTCCTCATTTCGTGCTCTTTGTCTTGGTCCGTCGGTTACGACGCGCCATCAGGTGTGTTTGTGGACTGACCTTGTAGATGTGAGCCTTCAGGATGTGATGTCCCAGCTCGAGGATCTGCTGACGGTTCAACTTGCCTCCCTGCCTGCAGAGCCAGAAGGCCAGGAGAGTGTGACCGCTCCTGGAACCAGAGGGAAAGCGACACATCTGAGTGAAGACGCCTCCTCCTCCTCCTCCCAGCTGTCTTGTTGGCTCTCGCCCTCCGGCTGCCGGTCGAGCGTACCTGGGGTCGCAGAGGAACCTGTCGTCTTGACCCTCTTCTCTCCACATCAGCCATTCCCTGAAGGAGGCGTGATTTAGCATTCTGCTGCCATCGCTCCTCTGCAGCAGGAAAGAGGAGAGCTGCTCCAAATGGTGGACAAACTCCGCCCAGTGCAGGGTTCCTCCCGTCATAGCGCCGGCGTTCACCACCTCAAACAGCTGGTGGAAAAAATTAGTTTAAGTGTTAAGTGCGTTGCTTCTGTTTTCAGACACAGAAGTGGTGCGAGTTAAATGCTAACATGATAATAATGTAATCAAACAATCTATACTTGATGTTCATCCTGGATAAAAAGGGAATGTCGATGGAGGTGACACGAATCTCTAAAAAACAGCTGTTGTGTCACCTGCTGGTCGGTCAGGGGGTGCAGCGACGCCACGGCCACGTTGAGCAACGGAAGAACTCTCTGAAAAGATGACTGGGTGGGAAACCGCATGTTGAGCTGAAGCAGGTACACCTCAGTGAGACTCACAGGAACCACCTACACGCCAACACACAGCAGGTCTGTTGGTTACAAGTCACCTTCTCACTTATATTCGCTCCATCTCTTCACATTCAGTAAACGTATTCACCTTCATGCTAACGGCCCCTCAACTAGAACAGGAATTTCAGTTTAAGCTTCTGTCGAATGATCTAACGGAGGTCAACAGTGTCATTCTTAGTATTTTCAATCAATTAAACAATAGTACGATGCTTTGATCAATCCACGTTTAAATTATGATTGTGTCTGCCATAGATGTAGAATTATCTAAACACAGGAAGTGTTTTTGGTCATAGAATCTGGGTTTCACCGCACATGCAGGTCTCGTGGTGTTTCTGACTCTGCTAGCCTGTCTTATTCAGTCATATACGATTAGCTTGACTGAATTGTGTTCCTGTTGTGTCAGGGTCGCCTTCAGTAATGTTAGGAAATTAACATCCAACAAGTGTTAACTTCCTGGATGTGTGAGTCCTCTTCTTGACCATGAGAGGCATACTGAACTGTCAGCTCTGGGTTTTTGAAACGTCCTGCTTTGTTACAGACATTGACTTTGTTATCCATGCTGTAACATTTTACATCTCATTTGGCAAATCCACTTGAAAGAATATTTTCCCCCCCAAAATAAAATGTCTTTTTGGGTGTTTCCCTTTATTTTGGATGAGACATCTGAAGAAAGACAGGAAACAGGGGCAGGGAGTAAACGCACATCGAACCCAACATCACATCCTCACCTTGAAGCTGGAGCTTTTCAGCACCAGGTAGCCTCCTTCTATCAGGTCCAGAGTCAGTTTCAAGTAGAGGTATGACCCTTTACTCAGACTCTTCAAATGGCTGATCAGCTTGGCTAGAGCTGTGTTGTCAAGGCGACCGTTGCTGAAAGACACATTGCTTTGGATCTCAACACTGCTGTGGATACGCTGCATCAGGTACCCCTGAGAAAAAGCACAAACAATAGGTTTACTGACAGTTTGGAAGAGAACCAGACGGACATTCAGGCGGACCGCTGCAGACGCTACCTGCAGGTCCTGGTCGATGGCGCCGTTCTCCTCCATCCTGTCCAGAGAGATGCGATGAAGAGGGAGAGAAGCTGTGATGTCCTGATTGAGAAAAAGACAAAAGAACGAAGTCTTTAACTTTAAGACATCCCCACTAGTAGTGAGTCAACCATTCACATTCAGCAAAGGTTCACCTCTGAAGTAAAGATGATACCTCTACCATGTCAATTATTTTCTTGTCAGGAGCTTTTTGTCTGACTTTTATTATAATTAGTATTTTTTTAATAGGGACTGTAGCAGAAAATGTCTCACAGTGAGAAAATAGTTCTCACTGTGATGTTTTTTTCTCTTTTCTTTTGCTGTGTTTTACTGAAGCACAAACATCTGTTGAATATCGATGATTGAATCTTTGTTGGTTCTTTGTCTTTCTCTTATTTTTAAAATGGCTTTAAAAAGGACAATAATCATCCAAACTCTTGTCACATCAAGTCAAGTTTGTTTTTGCTTTGGCTGGAAATCATGACATTAGGCGATCAGACATGGGTTGATCTACCCATCGTATAAAAAGAAAATGCACCTTTGCGCTATTATTAGGGCACAAGAACATCAAACATCTGAATGTGTGTACCTTCTGACTGGTCCTGACTGTGGTGATAACTTTCAGCCACGAAGGAAAGTTCTGGATGTTTCGGGACAGGAAGGAGGTGAGTGTATCACCGTAATCTGGGCGGTGAAACTCTGCCTCGTTCAGCCCATCGATCAGTACAATAAGGCCCGTCCTGTCCACATGCAATTTCCTTTCTTGAGAAAAACAATACAGAAGAGAGCAGACTAAGAAATGAAGGTTGAACACAGCAGAAGATAGCAGAACGCCATAGGCCCAGACACACTGTACCTCTGTAGAGAGCATCCAGGGGTTCTAGTATTCCCCTCTGGAGAGCAGAGCTGGGATCCTGGATGCAGGAGCGGAGGCTGAGGATGCTCTGTAGCTGCGGCGACCGGTGCAGCAGCTCCTGATAGGCCAGCAGCTGAGGGGCGTCATTCAACATCGCTGCCATGTTGTGAACAAACTCCGGAACCAGACAGGTGTGACAGTTATCTGCCTGACAGAAATGATACGAAACCACCTGCAAAGACCCACAGGAGGAGTTTTGTTTGAGTTTGTTGCTGTTAGTTTTTTCCAGAAGTGGTAAAGATCAGGAGTTTGTTATGGGATTATACATAAGGAAAAAGATTACAGCAGGTTACATTCAAGTCACGCAGAAACAAATTTCACACATTTAAAGTCACCTGTCCTGCAAGCCTTCTCACTGTTTTCTCCTGGATCCGCCTCATCTTTGGAGTCCCTGGACAGCTTCCTCCTCCTCCTCCACCTCCTCCTTCATCTCCTCCTCCGCCTCTTCCCAGGGAATCATGGGATATAGAAACAGCTTCTACATGTGGAATGGGGGTCGGAGGAAGAATAATAAAGAGTCAGCAAAAATATCAAGACACAAACTATCTTTCTTTTTTTGCTGCTGTCTAATAATAATAATAATAATAATAATAATAATAATAATAATAATAATAATAATAATAATAATAATAACAACAATACCAACAACAATAATAACAATAATAACAACAATAATAATAATAATAATAATAATAATAATAATAATAATAATAATAAAAAAACTGGATTTATAATGCATGTGCATTAAACCGAGACTATTATCCATTCACTCCACAGTCACACCACTGGTTTTAATCCACATCTATCATCATGTGACAAAATGAGAACCTTTGGCTTCCACTTTGTGCAAAAAGCCTCCGACCAAACACACATTCACATTCACACACCAGTGTGAGATGCTGGAGGTGAGATAGGTGAAGTGTGTTTCCCAAGGCCCCGATGGAGACAGACCATAATGGAGCCAGCCTTGAGTGTATTAAAAGTCCCGCTCTAACATCTAAACCACAGCTGCTCCAATAAATTCTCCTATTTTTTACATTTTTTCCCCCCATCTTGTTGAAATGATGGGTTATCCTGCTGGTTGGTTTCTGTGTGACTCAGCAGTCTCATACGTAAAGAAAAAGGTTGTCTGGGTGGAATAACTCACTGGGGGGGGGTCTGGCAGGGATATAATGTGTAGGAACTACATTCGATCCACTGTCCTTCTGGAGGTTTTCTTACTGTCTTACGCTGACGAGTTTCAATGTTCTCCACGTGTCTGTTTGGGTTCTCTAAGGGTTGTCTGGGTTCCTCCCACCCCCAAAAACATTCAGTTTAGGTGAATTTGTCACAATAAATGTCTGCAGGTTTGACATTAGAGTGAATATTTGTCTATGTATGCTGCAATAAACTTTCAACCTATCCAGGGTGTACCCAGCTGGAACGGGCTCCAGTGTAAACCTGTGACGCGGATCGGGATTAGCGCTCATAGATAAGACAATTTCTGATCATTCAAGGCACATTAAATACAGTTTTCAAGAGATTTGGCATTCCTTATCATGATGTGATAATATACTTGGAATTTATTTAGGCACTGATTCGATTTGATGAAAAACTGTTTTTGTTTAAGTATGTCGACATGGAAATATGGTGGTATTTTTCTGTCATTTCCACTTTTTGTCGATAAATTTAGTATCTTCTAAAATGGTATTTTCATAAAGTGACTAATATTCTGTTTCAATTCAGCAGTGATCTACGGATCAGAGGACTGGCCACTGGGTTCGATATAGTGAAGCTAAAAGTTCAGGCACCTTTCCAATGAAGACAACTGTTGAAAATATCTTTTGGTAAATGAAGCATGGTGCGGAACAGATGCTCCAGTTGATCTCTGCTTACGTTTGGGCATGGTCTGGTTGCTGGCAGCCGCTGGCCACATTCGGTTTCCATGACAACTGAGTGCTGCCAGGCGTGCAATGATAGCTGTTTTGCCAAAGCCCATGTTGCCAATGATCACCACGCCGTGACCGGTTGACGGGTCGCCGCTGTGAAGACACGTATCCACTTCCTGGAAGAGCCACTCCCTACCAGTGAACAGCCAATTAGACGAGAGACTGGGGATCTCAAAGTGGAGGGGCTTCAGGTTGAGAGAAGGGGTGAAACAAACTGCAGGAGAAGAGATGAGAAGAACTGTAGTGGAGCTCGTGACATTGTTGTGTTACTGCACGTGTGAGGAAGTACAGGCGTGTGTGTCTGTGCACGTGTGTGTGTGTGTGTATGTGTGTGTACCTCTGTGGTCCTGTGGGACGCGACCCCCTGCGTTCTGTCTGGGCATCCTGAGGGACGTCCTGGAGGGGACGTGTCTCTGCTGCTCATCCAGATAGCTCAGGTCTTCAAGGTGGGCAGAGCTCGTGGCTGAAGCGTAAAGAAGATTGGTTTTCTGCAGTGCGTGGAATTTAATGTTGGCCCAACTTTCAAACACCCTTCTCCTGGATTCATCAGTACAAAGGCTGATGAAAGTTAAGATAATGGTTCCCAAATAAAACAAAAAAGATTTTGACTTCATGGTCTTTGGATCGTCAAGGTTCTTCCTGAACCTTGAACCATGAGGCACTGACTAGAGTCCAGCTGACCTGAGCAGTTGTTTAGTAGTTTGTAGTAATGGTAGTAGTTACAGCTTTATTGCTACATTCATGTTTTACGTGAAACAAATGTTTCTCATAGTGTGATTCTGCTAAAAGTAAAGAAAAAAAACCAACAACCTGAGACAACATGCAAATAATTCAAATGGCACAAATTTGTGTTTGAGTCTTAAAATGCTATGTTTGAATGTAGCAGCATTCTCACTGACAGTGACAGTTTTAGGGTCTAAACTCACCCACCATCAAACTGAAAATCAATGAAAACAACACGGAACCAAACATTTGACTTTTAAAAAAAAAAAATTAAGATTATTTTATACAAAAATCCATTAATTAAAAAAAACAAAACAGGTTGTGGCCTTTAGATCATAAAGTAAGTAACAGAATGTCCTCACAGGTTTGTATCAGGTTCACCCCTCATCCGTCCATCCGCTGTGGACCTGCTCTTCTACTCACAGTATTATCATCCCTCATCTATTCATCGGCTGGGGTTCTGCTGCCTTTTCTTCCTCCGTGCCATCATACAGTCATGGATGCTGCTGTAATTGTGCTTTGAATTAACCAACTACATGATGGGGAACATGTATTGAAGACAACGACCCAGGACTCGGTGAACACAGCCTGACTTTCCCCCCTCCGCTTCAGCACCTGCATCAAATCTCCTAACAATAACTGTAAAGATACTCTATCTGGGATATCTACCACTCTCTCTCTCTCTCTTTCTTTTACCCTCTTTCTTTTATTTCTTTTCCACCCAACCATTCAAGGCTGATGGTCACACACAAGAATCTGGGTCCTGCCTGGAGTTTCTTCCTCAATGAGGGAGTTCTTCCCCGCCACTGTCGCTTATGCTTACTCTGTCTGTTAAAGCGTTTTGAAATGTCTGATGTGATTAAGTGCTTTATAAATAAAACTTGATTGATTGATTGATTGATTGAGAATAGAAAGGAAGTGTTTCACAGTCTTAAGCAAGGACACTTCAAAAGTTCACTTTACTAATCTTTAAGGATAAAGTTAGCTAACATTAAAATCATTCAAAAGTCCACAATGAAAAGACTGAAATTAAAATTTCATGACTATAATTTTTAGATTTTAGGATTAAAAGGACATTTTCTACAAAAAAATTCATTCCGTTTTCCTCTTTTTTTTTGCCAAGATCAGTGAGGGGAAGAACAGACAGGATTTGGAGGATATTGTCCAAAGAGTGCAGAGTCACTACTAAAGCTGCTGACTTGAAACTTACTAATGTGCTGATCAACATTATCAAACTTGTAGGTTTTACAAATCCTGACAAAAACAGACAAAAACCTACCGATAATCCGATCAATCACTCCAGCCACAATCGTCCGACACCAAACAGAACGTCAGCGCTGGCCGAGCCTCGTATCCTGTATGTGTGTGTTTTAAGAAACGTCATACATGTCTTTCCTTCCTCCTTCCTTCCTTTCCCAAAGCATTCACGGTTTTAGTTTTTATGAGGCACAGAGAGAGGGAAAGGGGAGGATGAGATCGCAGCATGTTGTCCAGGTGTTTTTCAGTCTGGCTGTTTTTATGAGCACAAATCTGGTGATCATCTGGTTTTTTTTTTAAATTTGTGTGTAATTCAAACTAATGTGTTACTAAATATGTGAGGATTCTTTAGAAGCTTTAAAGTTCTAGAACACATTTATTTGAAATTAGGGGAAGGCCAAACAAACACTTTCTCCCATGTTAGTTTTAGGCTAACCATGTTTAGATTAATGAATGAATATGTCGCTGTTCAAACCAAAACACTCACTGGGCGGGAAGTCACTTCATTGTTCTTGCTGAGCTACTCTCATCATTTCAGGGTGAGTCTCAAATAAACGGATAATAAGATTCCACATAAATGTTAATTGAGTTCTGTGTTTTTAGAGAGCTGTGAAAGACAACTACATACCAGAGTAAAAAAATAAAAATCTTTTTTAGAGGTTACTGGGTTTCTTCTGACGTAAATATGTTTCAGGTCTGTGGAGCGAGACTACTGCAGACATGTAATGATGAAATGTTGCTATAGTGCCCTTAAAGCATCTACCGTACATTAAAATAAACCGACAATGTGATAAAGTTTTTTTTTCTAGTGTGTCTCTTCACTGAGAAAAACTTTATTCAGCTCACTGTAAGGCTGCAATTCTCATTTTTTGCTATATTTTATGTTGCCCATACCATTGATTTGTTATGATGCTTTAACATCTTCTCTTATTAAATTGCTGTTGGTCTGTTATTATTCTTACGTTACCAATTCAGAGCTTTAACACTGACGTAGTTCTCCCTCCAAGAAAAAGAAGAAGCAGCATTTTCACGAGCAATCATCATCTCATCTCAAAAAGATTCAACGGTCATAAAGATGCATTAAAACATCCTGAACCATCCATCTTACCAGCCACTGAATTAGGGCGGGGCATGAGGTAGAGAGGGATGGAGTGGGTGGAGCCTGGTGAGTGGGAGGAGTCACAGCCTTGGTCTGGGTGTAGTTTGTTGAGGCTGTAAGTAGAAGCAGCCATGCTGTCCTCCACCCGGTACAGGAAGTCGTCATTTGCACTTCCTACTGCTGCCATGCAGGAAGACGAGGTGGGGGCCGCCGCTGGCCAGCCCCCCTGCTGCCAAGGGTTTAGGTTGCCGCCATGGTAACCATCGACCGGGTACTTGGCGCTGTCGTCTCGCTCGACTGCTGACTCAGCAGAGTTGCTGGTCAATGTGGCTGAAGGGGAGGATGACAGGTCAGAAGAGCCGGGGGGGAGGGGGGGTTGTGTGTTTTTAAAGACGGACATCCACACTGCGCGTGTTACCTATGATACCGCTGTCCCTGCTCTCCAGCGTTGAGGTGGGGGATGTGACGGGGGCCATGTTGGAGGAGGCGTGCTTCCTGTTACTGCCCCCCCCTCCAGCAGGAGTCTGCAGTGTGGTGGAGGGGGAGGTGCTGCTGCTGGCCAGGCTGGAGGAAGGGGAGATCCTCTGTGGGAAAACAAAGAGAGTCTTCACACGTTATCAGCATATTATTATTATGTGTGTGTCTCATGTTATCACTGATGTGTGTGTTCAGACATCTGTGCATCCATGTCACATTGTCATTGTTTATTGTTATAAAGATATATTAATGCAAATGTTTGTTTTATGTCATTATTACTGAAGGTCACTAAACAAGAACTTACGTTCACTATTGGGACTGAATGGACGGTTTAAGACAACAATGAGCAACAATGACTGTCAAAAGGGAATGTATGTATTAGTTGAAAACAAATTTTGATGAGAGAGGCATTTCTATTGATTCTGGGGACGGGAACTACACAAGACAGATGCTTTATATCTGTCAGTTCTTTTTTTTTTTTGGATGTTGTTGATGTTGAAAATGAGATGAAGGTGGTGAAGACTGTTGTAATAAGATGTCTAAAAAAAAAAGAAACAAAATAATAAAAAAAGATTTTTATTATTATTTATTTATTATTAATTATTTATTATTATTTATTATTATTATTATTATTATTATTATTATTATTTATATTTTTATTATTATTTCTATTTATTATTATTATTATTATTATTATTATTTTGAATAATATATTAATCCTCGAGAGAGGACACTCTCTCTTAGGGCCTCAGAGAGTAAGTTGGGGTGAAGTATCTCGCTCAAGTATACACTGGTATGTAGACTAGGACATGATCGGCCACAGATACAGACGCTCCATTAGGGCCGATATAATTTTTTTTTTAACAGCGTTTTTTTTTTTTTCTATTGATGACAGAAAGCAACAGACATGTCCAGCACATATAAATCGGACTATCTTAAATACTTCATCATTCTTAAAATGTTTAACAGTCTTAACACTTTAAGAAGAAGAAAAACCAGTCGGTCACATTAGCATTTTTTTTTAAACAAATGGTAATGTAAAGTACATTATCAAATACCAGCATAAGGATCTCATCTTAATTTGGCTTTTAATGTGTGTCAGTTTGTTCAGTTAAAGTGTGTGTTTGAGTTACACTGTCTAGTGTCAAGTTTGAACGTCGACTAGGATCAAAAACTCCACTAAAACTGACGACTCTGCAGAAAATGTGACGGAATCTCTTTCCTTGAACTGACCAATCAGCACTGAGCCTCAGAGACACTGACTGAATGTCACTGGAAATAAAGTCTGTATCCAAGAAGCCTGCAGTCGGACTAAAGCCTGGCCTGTCAGACAAACGTCTCCTAGAACAGTCATGGAAAATAAAAGAGGGTGAGTTTTCATTCTGTACAGATCAGCAGAATAGCAGTAGCGCGACATGAGGGTTCATTCGACCATGTTGAGACTGAAATGACCGGTTGAGTGCAGTTCTGGTTCATGCGGGTCATGTTTCCACTGTGACTTTACTTTTACATTTCTATCAACTCCACTGCAACGTCACATTTCATGCATTTAAACAAAGGATCAAATCTTCGGTACAACAACACCTTTTGCTCGATGCTCAAATTGGTGACACATGATAAACTTCTTTATATATTTCAAAGTGTGGAAAATACCTATATTTAGTACATTTAACCAATTATTTTCTGAGCTATTTGCAGACTCTTTGTCTCAGCATCAAGAATATGTTGGTTCCAGGAGATGTGACGTTATTCGAAAAACAATTTAGTTCGAAAAACAACGTAAGTAGAATTAACTGGTCTCGTAGCTAAACTGAAGATAACCATTCCTAATTCTGTACTGTACTTTGTTTATGAATGCATTTTTAATAATATATGGTTGATAAAAATCTATTTTAAGTTTAAAACCATAAACCGTAGTACAGAAAGATTCAAATTTACAAATTCAATTTGATGATGTCCGCGATGCGCCGGTCACGTGCCCGGAGCATCTCCCCTCTCTCGCCCTTAGCCAGCTGGGATAGGCTCCAGCAGACCCGTGACCTGCATGGCGGATAAGCAGCTGAAGACAAGACACAATCATCTCGTCTACGAGAAAATGGATGGATGAATAGATAAGGAATTAAATAACTCATTGATATAAGTAATAATAGATGTTTGGTGAAAGTGTTCTTGAGTAAGGAGTTGTATTTTTGTTAGTATGTATGTTATTAAATGAAACTCAAATGATAAAAATGTAGGAGGGTGTTCATCTGCAAACAGCAATAAAAAACACACTCAACTCTTCTGTTTTGTCTCCAAGATATTTGACTGAAACAATAAATCTGCAGCATGAATTGTAGCCCCAACATTGGTGGATATCACACACACACACACCCAGCCACCGCCCGGCTCTTAGGCTCCAGATCAGTCCGGAAGCGTAGAAAGTGTTGCTTCGGGGAAACCATGAATCCTGTGGTCTTAAACATCAGTCCAGATAAACAGGACTGAGTGTGTGTCTGTCAAGGTCATTTCATGTCATTATGGTTTGTTGTGGTGCTGGGATTGTGTACTGGTTGATGTGTGGTTGTGGGTTGGAGGTGGAAAAGAATTTTCCCCGTCGTAATGAAGTGTAAATCTAATTCTAAGTA